>NW_005355708.1:1065902-1077145 GCF_000412655.1 Myotis brandtii | reverse complement strand
CTCTATCACGCCTCCCACAATCCGACGGGATCCTGTGGATCTAACCTAAAAGGGGTCCAGCCTGGCTGGCGTGGCTCAATGGTTAAGCACGCCTCCCACAATCCGACGGGATCCTGTGGATCTAACCTCAAAAGGGGTCCAGCCCAGCCGGCGTGGTTCAATGGTTGAGCACTGTTGACCTATGAACCAGGAGGTCACAGCTCGATTCCGGTCAGGGCACATGCCCGGGTTGTGGGCTCGATCCCCAGTGTGGGGTGATTCTCTCTCATCATTGATGTTTCTCTCTCTTCTTCTCCCTTCCTCTCTCTCAAATCAATAAAAACATTTTTTTTAATTGGTCCAGAGTCCAGGCATTTCCTAGCTCCTCCCTCGCCACGGGCAGGTGGGAGCCTCCCCATCTCCCGCCTGCTTCACCGTGACAGCCTCCTGCCCCGTCTCCTGGCTTCTTGCCTGCCCTGTGGTCTATTCTCAGCACAGCTGCCCTGTCCGCTGTGCTGCTTCTGTGCTCATGACCTTCCCCTGGCCGGCAATGACCTCTGTGTCCTGCCCTCTGGCCTCCACGCTCTCCCATAAACACTGCTGTCACTCCCACCCGAGGGCTTTCCACCGGAGCATTCCTTCTGGGATCTCTTGGCTTGCTTCTTCCCCGCTTTCAAGACTAGGCTGGGTCATAGAAGACACGGTGACTTCCATCTGCCCTCCAACTTCCATCTGTCCCCCTGGACCATGTGCTCTGGGGGAGGCCAGCTGCCATGTGGTAGGAGCCGTATGGAGGTGCCATGCAACAAAGAGCCGAGGCCTCCAGCCAATGGCCGTGTGAGGCACCACCTTGGGGGCGGGTCCTCCAGCCCCAGTCGGGCCTTCAGATGACGGCCTCCCCGGCTGATCTCCAGAGAGACCCTGCGCAGGGACCCTCCACAGAGCCGCTCGTGAGCTCCTATCCCACAAACAACGTGAGAGAATATTTACTGGTTGAGGCCACTGAACTTGGAGCTCTTTTGTTCCACCATAGGTGACTAAGACAGTCACTTTCTCAATGAAATCTACCCTTACTCACTTAGCTAAAATGGTCAACCATCACCACAGTCCCATCCCCCTTAACCCTAGTCTCATTTCCCCCTCTCTCCTCTCCCTCCACCTCCTCACCTACGTCCTCCCCCTCCTCCTCCTGTTTTTTATAGCAATTCTTACATGCCAACCTACTATATAAAGTGCCCATTTTTTATGTTTACTGCTCATTCTTTCCCCATCAGAACAAGCTAGGAGTCTTTGTTTTTTCACTAATGTGGCTCAAGCACCTGGAAGAGCGCCAGGTGCACACGGTGCTGAAACAGACGTGCGTGCAGATGGGGGCCAGGAATTCCAGCAAAGCTGGTATCTTCGCTGCTCCCAGCTGCGGGCCATCGATCAGCGGCGGTGAGCAGTCACCCCCCCGGGGCTCAGTGTCCTCGGCTGCAGAATCAGGAGGTTAAAGAAACTCTCTGGGATCCCCACACAACGAGCGCATTGTAGCCTCTGCAGATTCCCAGGGCCAGAGACAGGCCCTGCCTTTGCCAAAGCTCATTTCCCCGGCCGTGCACATCTGGAATGCCAACACACAAAACCGCCACATGGTGCACATCTGGACAGCATAAACCCACCGCTCCAAGAGGAAACTCCGAAACGGCTGCTCAGCGAAAAATGCAGGGCAGGCCACACGAGAACGGTGAAAGGCCCCTTTCTTTTCCACCCGCAAAACAACCTTCTGGGCACGATCAGAGAGGCGGGATGCCCTGCTGCTGAGCGACACGCGCTCCCAATAGCCCTCGACTGCAGCCCCGGTCCCATCGCTCCCTGCCTGGCTCCCGGCCAATGCAAAACTAACTCACAGGGATGCTTCCCCCACGCCCTTGTTGAGACAGAACTATACCGTCCCTTGTCCCCGGGGCATGTGGGCCCAGTTCAAAGCCGGGCACCACCTGCTCCTCCTCCCGCAGGGAGCTCTGGGCTCTGCTGAGAAACCGCGGGCTGTTGGCTCGCGTGAGACCTCACGTGCTCCCTTCCTCTGTGCTGGGGAGAGAGCGGCCCGTCAGTCTGCAGTCTACACGCAGCCTGGGCTCCCGGGACAGAGAGGAATGATACTCCTTTACAAATGAAACACGTTTCAGGGGCTCTGAACGTCCCGCTATCTCTACAGCGAGCAAGGACAGGCCCTGCCAGGAGGGTGAGAGCGTGCAGGGGATTGGGGGGTTCTACGGGAAATGGGGGGTGCTGCCCACTTGCAATCTCTCAGCCAGCGATGCCACCGGCGTGATGGCTGAGACGCCCTGGAGCGCAGGGAGGCTGCGGGTGCAACGGGCGCCTTGGGGTCAATGTCCTGCGAACCACGGGGCACTCGCCAGGAGCGCGGGAAGGTGGGTGGAGGCCCCGGGGCCTGCCTTCCTCTCACGCCTTAGACTTCTCCTCAGGGGGCAGGTGAGGAGGCAGGAGCGAGATGAGATGCAGGAAGTCAGGACCTCAAGCCCAGCCCTGGCCCCTGGCCCTCGAACACCAGCCCCTTCCCACCACTCAGCACATTCTGCTTTCTACCCTGAAGCCTAGGAGGGACCGGAAGGAGATGCTGGGAAAGCATCGAAGGAAGCCATCTTTTCCTCCAGTGCCTCTTCCCTTGGCCCATTTCATCCCGTCTCTTGCACTGTGACATCTCCTAGCCGTGAGTGTGACTATATCCTGAGTCCCTGTGGTGGATCACCAAATCCGGGTGAGCTTAGAGACCCAAGCAGTGACGGTTGGTACCGGATGGCCTGACCTAAGGGCAGCCGCTCCTAGAACCCATCGCATCCTCGGCTGAGGGTGCGAGGCAGCCGGGGTTCCTGAGCCTTGTGGGGTGGAAGTGGGGGCTCAGGGCTCAGTACACAAAACCCAGGGCCAGAGGCCACCCTGGGGCCACAGAGACCAGGGACAGAGGCGCATTGGAGACAAGGTCCAATGGCCGGTGGCCCAGCCCCATCACAGAGGACCTCCGAGAAGAAAGCTCAGCACCGGCCAGCTGCCCCTCCCCCCCGGCAGGAGATGGGGCCAGAGAAGTGGAGGCCTGTGTCCAAGCAGTGTCGGAGGGAGGTGAGCCTGAGGAGCAGGCCTCTGCAGCTTGGGGTGGGGGGAGAGCCACGGGCCCCAAACTGCCTGAGCAGCCCTGGCCACGACAGCCACACGAGTCCACCTTCTGCAGCAGCGGGAGGAGAGGTGGGCTCCCCAAAAGCCCGAATGAGGCTGTCTGGGCAGAGGTCTGGGGAATCGGAACTGGGCTGGGCTCCAGGGCCTTCCAAGAACAACCCCCAGCCCCCAACTCCCAGCTCAGGTGCCTTTCACACGCAGGCTGCAGTCGGCAGTTGTGGGGCGTCCCAGTGGGGCCCTCCTCACACCCGTCAGGGCCTGGCCCTATGGGGAATGCTCTCTCCCGCGATGGGGGCCTGAGCGCTGGCTCCAGAGAAGCCTGCGTGGGGAATCGGAACTGGGCTGGGCTCCAGGGCCTTCCATGAACAACCCCCAGCCCCCAACTCCCTGCTCAGGCGCCTTTCACACACAGGCTGCAGTCGGCCGTCGAGGGGCGTCCCAGTGGGGCCCTCCTCACATCTGTCAGGTCCTGGCCCTACGGGGAATGCTCTCTCCCACGATGGGGGCCTGAGCGCTAGGCTCCAGAGAAGCCTGCAGACACCTGGGATCGGGACTGTCCCTCCCATTCCCTGAGGCCAGGGGTGCTCCGCTGGGGGGCGCCTTGGCCCAGAGGACACTGGCCATGTCTGCGGACATTTCTGATTGTCACATGGGGGCAGGCCGTGGCTCCGCTCCTTGCCTCCGATCCGGAGGCAACTTCCACCCTAAAGGAAGCTGTTGATTCCAACGGAGCCTCAGCCATCTTCTCATCAGCCCTGTTATGCATGTAACCGCCTGACCTGAGAGTCCATCTCAAGCTCAGGGTAAGAGTGAATAACCCAAGAGACCTTACTTGGAGGCACCCACTCTTTCTAAAACACAAACAAAATGGCAGCACAACACAACAAAACCAAAACGCCCACCTCCTCGCCCCTCTGCAGGACCAGCACCTGCGAGGGGAACGCTTGCACAGTCTCTACGCGAGCTTTTCCACATTCATGCTGCACCGACGGCGGGCGGTCCAGGAAGGGGTGGGCGCCCGACCCTCAGACTGAACATCTACCATGTGCCCAAGTCATCGGTGGCTCCTGTGTAGGACTCGGGCTGCCCCTCCATTCCCATTCGGCTCAAGAAACTGTTGGCAAGAGACCCAGCCTGGCCCTCCCGTGGAGCGAGTCCTCGAGTCCTCGGTAGGTCCTGGCTGGCAGGAAGGACCGAGGAGGGCAGATGCCTGGATAAAACAGATACTCCCATGGAAGGAAGGGGAAGATAACCCAGCTTCGCGTCTGCAGCTCCAATGAGACAGTGTGAGGACAGAATTTCCCCAACAGCCATCACGCCCTCCTACTGAGGGGTGGAGGTGGGTCGGGTGGAAATCCTATCGAGGTGAACACGTTGCCAAGACCCCAAAGAGCAGCTGAGAGGGAGACAAGCTAGGAGAGGCCAACTCCCCCAGAGCGCCCAGGGAGTCTGCACCCCATCCCCAGCGTTTTCTCAGAGACGACGGAGCCCAGGGTTCCTCGCGGAGTTCTGGCAGCTTGGGGCGCTTCCCAGGCTAAAAGTGGGGGGGTCCCCCTGCCCAACCCTTTCAACACTGCACATCTGACTGCTGCTGGGGCTCTTTGGGTCCCAAGGGGAGTGCCATCCGAGGGCTCAGCAGATTTCACAATCAGACCTTCGAGGGTAAATATTTGCAGTGACTCACAGGGAGGTTTTTCTGCTCTTGTTTTGGCCCCCGAGGACCCACGGGGTTATTTCCTGGGCTCGTTAACAGCTCAAGATTATCCGCAGGGGACACCCAAAGGATTTGTCAGGATCCCCGGACAGCTCAGGAGGCAGAGCGTGTGTTCCATGACCCCCTCACCCCCCTGGCCCCCGGAAGTGGCTGCACTCATGGTGCTGGAGGTCACGGCACCACATCCTGGTAAAATCAACGGTGCGAGTGTCCGGCTTGTGGCCTGGAGGCCCTGCCCAGGCTCCTGGGACAGGCAGACGATTTATGAGCCAGTAACACATCGTAAAAGTGAGGGGCAAGTGCCAGGGAGCCAACAAGCCAGGACAGGAGCCCCTCCTCTCCGAGCAGAGAAGTGGGCAGCCACCACCTGCACAGCCAGCCTGACAACGGCCAAGGGGACCCCCAGGACTTCCCTCGGGGCCCGACAGAGCCACTGCCACCTGGGCTGCAGCCTCGGCCCCAGGGCCTGACTATGTCAGCCTGTCTAGGGCACGGGCCTTAGCCCAGGCCACCTGGGATTCCGACGATACCTTAAGCTCGTGGCCACCTTTTATCCCATAAAGTCGGGGGTAAAAGCATAATATTTAAATCAGACGGGAGCCTGCCTGGCTCCACACCCCACCGTGGAAAGGAAAGGCGCGAGCTCAGAGGGAGACAGTGTGAAACCGTGAGCGGGGCAGGCACGGGCTGTGGGGACGAGGGTGAGGAGGGAAAGGCGGAGCCGGCAGTGCTGGTGACGCTGGCAAAATGACAGCAGGTTGTTACTGTTAATCAACTACTAAGTGCAGGAGGGGCGAGAGGAGGTCCAGTTGTTCGCATGGAAAATAGTTCGATATTAATAAATAACAACACAAGAATAAGCTCTCTCCCGTGCTCCCGGCTGGAAACCTCCTTCTGCCCCACCCTGTCTATTTTCATTTATATAAATATTTAAAATAGTTTAATAATACCTTATAAAGAATATCTTAATAATGCCTTTTAAAATATTTTAATGCCTTTTAAAATAATGTTTATACCTATTAAAATACATTTTAATACCGTTTTAAATATTTTAATGGTACCTTTTAAAGTAATATTTTAATAATGTCTTTTACTAAGCAAGTATATGCTCAGGCTGAGCTAAATACTCTCTAGAGCAGCGGTTCTCAACCTGTGGGTCGTGACCCCTTTGGGGGTCGAACGACCCTTTCACAGGCGTTGCCTAAGACCATCGGAAAACACATATAATTACATATTGTTTTTGTGATTAATCACTATGCTTTAATTATGTTCCATTTGTAACAATGAAATTGGGGGTCACCACAACATGAGGAACTGTATTAAAGGGTCGCGGCATTAGGAAGGTTGAGAACCACTGCTCTAGAGTCTGTTGCTGAACCTCCAAAGTTTTTGCCAAGGGGCACGATTATTCCAATTTTACACGAGCAGAAAAGGAGGCCACATGAATCCTAGAAGGCTCGGAGCCTGAGTGTGTCCTGCTTTCACCCAGGGGCAGGAGAGGCCGCGTGTGTAAGGACTCGGGGCAGGAGAGGCCGCGTGTGTAAGGACTCGTGGCAGGAGAGGCCGCGTGTGTAAGGACTTGGGGGACAGGAGGCGCCGCGTGTGTAAGGACTCGGGGCAGGAGAGGCCGCGTGTGTAAGGACTCGTGGCAGGAGAGGCCGCGTGTGTAAGGACTCGGGGCAGGAGAGGCCATGTGTGTAAGTGTGTGTGTGTGTGTGTGTGTGTGTGTGTAAGGACTCGGGGCAGCAGAGGGCCTTGGGTAAGGACTGCTTGGCTCCAGCTGACCGGCCCGGGCTGGTTACACATCGGGAAGAGCCAGCAGCTGGAGGCCTGGCTGTCGATCAGCCCTGACTCACAGGAACTTCAGGGAAGACCGTGCCCTGACTCCGTGGTCCTCCACCGGGCCTGCTGGGGCCCGTCCCACCCTCCGAACGAGGAAGTGGCCTCGGCAGGCAGGGCCCACAGAACAAGAAGGGCCGTCAGACGCCTGAACGAAGGGCCCGGGGAAGTACAAAGTGCCGTCACTGTAGGACGGGGAGCCGGTGCCGGGCTCCGAAAGGGCCCAGCGGCCAAGCATCACTGCAGGAAAGAAAGAGGGTAAGACTTTCTGGGCAAACGATGCCACTCTGCTAACTGGACACCCACAGCCGTGACCTCGTGCTGGACAGTCACCTCCACACAGGCCAGGCCGATCGGTGGCTGCCAGGCCACACGCCTGCGTGCAGGGCTGGTGCCCTGCACCGGGACAAATGCCCCCTCTGAGCGCTGCTCCCAGGCAGTGTGTGTGTGTGGGGGTGTGTGCATCAGCTGCCCCGGGGCGTCCCCTATTACAGTGATGGCGAACCTTTTGAGCTCGGCGTGTCAGCATTTTGAAAAACCCTAACTTAACTCTGGTGCCGTGTCACATATAGAAATTTTTTGATATTTGCAACCATAGTAAAACAAAGACTTATATTTTTGATATTTATTTTATATATTTAAATGCCATTTAACAAAGAAAAATCAACCACACACACACACACACATACCTCTGACACGCGTGTCATAGGTTCGCCATCACTGCCCTAGTGGCTCCTGGAACTAAGGGGTGCAGCTGGCATGGAGAAGCTCACTAGGCAGGGGCGGCTCACAGAGGCCTCCAGTAGCCGAATCCCTTCCCCGGGGCAAGGGATGGTGTCAGGCAGACCAAGGGCAGCAGGGCCCCAGAGGGCGGGATCTGCACCAACCAGCATGTGCGAATCCCTAGACCCAGGCTGCTGCCCCGATGCAGGGGCTGCCCCGCTGGGCAGATCCCTGGGTGCCCAGAAATGATGCTGCAGCTCCTCCATCTCTGACCTGGCTACAAGGTGAGAAGTTCAAGTTCATCTGTGACATCTGGCCATTCACCTCATGTTCTGTCTGCCCCAGGGCTGCTCTCCTGTGCTAGGGCATCTCCCAGAGCCGGCAGCGAGTGGGGCCAGCGGGTCCCAGCGCTCGCTGCCTGTGCCATGGGGCTCTCCGCTCCTCCTGAGTCGGACTCCTGCACGCGTGTGGTGTCCTCTGCTCGGGGACAGCATTGTAGGTGATCAGCCAGGGACTCGGTGACACCTGCACAGCAGAAGTGCCACGTGGGGCGGAGGAAGGGAACAGAGAGGCAGAGTCGGCAGGGAGGCCCGCCAGCCCCATAGGCTCCACTCCCCTCCTCTCTTCCTGGGGGTCAAGTGCTCCAGGGGGTCACAGCGGAGTCCTGAGGCAGCCAAGGCCAAGGTGGCCAGGCCCAGGGTGGGGCTGGGAGGGGGGCACAGACACACAGCCCCAGAGAGCAGCAGTCACATGGGAATCTCCAGAGCAGATAAACCAGACCAGATTTCCCAGAGATGCAAGTCTGTGTGCCCTGAGAGTGGGCCGGGGCCAACAGGAAATGGGCCGCTCAACTCTGCGTGAAATCTCTTCTTTCGTCTTCAGTCTATTTTTGTTGTTGTTAATTTTCACCCAGGGACGTTTTTCCATTGATTTTAAGAGAGCGTGGAAGGGACGGGAGAGACAGAGAGAGAAACATCGATGTGAGAGTGACACATCGATTGGTTGCCTTCCACACAAGCCTGGGCCAGAGCCAGGGATCGAGCCTGCAACCGAGGCACGTGCCCTTGACTGGAATTGAACCCTGGACCCTTCAGTCCACAGGCCCACGCTCTAACCACTGAGCCAAATCGGCTGGGGCTGAAATCTCTTCTTCTCAGCACAGCTCAAGACCCCTCGCAGCCTCCCCTCGAACGAGCGAGGCTGTCAGTGCAGGTGCTGAGCACAGACGCAGGCCGTGGGGGCCCAGCAGCGCAGGCCTCATGAGACGGCCGAGGGGGGAGAGAAGAAGCCCTTCCGCTCAAGTCCCGGCTCGGGCGTCTCCCAGCGGTGACCTTGCGCAAGTTTCCACATCCCCTGGACCCGTTCCTGTGTGGAATGAAGGGCGCCGTGTCCTAGACGTCCTCTCCACAGGTGGAGCCGACCACGCCTGGGGTCCAGCCCCTCTGAGATGTGTAATGTTTTCAGAAAACAACTGGCCAGTGCAATCACTGTGAGACTGACGGCCAGGCATCCGGCGGACACGCTTAGAGTCATCTATTCACTCCGCAGGCGTTTACTGGTCATCTACGGGGAAGTGGGAGAGCGGAGGCGTTTGCCTTCGGAGCACAACTATCATCCCCGTGGCTGTGATGACGTCCAGGTCTTCATCGCCGAGACGGTGCTGTACGTAACTTTCGCTGCTGGAGACGCAGTTCCCGCCATTGCAAAGAGGAGCTGGGGCCCTTCGGGGATTATTCACCGAGAACACGGACTGACTGTCCTGGGCTCACACTGGAGTCATGTCCGTGCGCAGAGGCCTTCTGTTCCCGAATGTTGGCTCTAAAACGTGCCCGCATGTGGGTTCCTGGGCCGGACGGCTCCCTTCCAGCTGGGACACTGTTCGAGTTCGGCCAGCAGAGCTTCCGGCCTTGGGGGAACCCGGAGACAGGAGACCCGGGAGCTGAGGCCTGGCCAGGGGGACTGCAACCGGTCTGGCGCTGAGTGCAGTTTTGTAAAACTACTCGAACCCCAAGGCCGTGAGATGGGGGTCGGTGAGGAGAGAGAGGACAATATGGGTTTACACATCTTCACGCCAATGCCTGTAAAAGGTGCTGCATGCTGGTTAGCTGGGGGGCCGGAGGGAGACGGAGAAGCAGAGACAGTGGCATTGAAAGGTCGTGGCCACGTGGAAAGGTCGTGGCCACGTGGAAAGGTCATGGCCACGTGGAAAGGTCATGGCCACGTTTCTGAGCATCTTGCTGACTCCCTCATCGTTGCCTGCACTGAGCTCTGCTCTGTCAGACAAGACCAGTTTGCCCAGAAGTGCTGGCGTGACACACACTGTGGGGCCACCCAGCTCTAAAAGAATATCCAATCGTGTCAGCATTCCGAGGCTTTTAATGGATGCCAAGTATATTCCTATAAAGCGAACATCTGGATCCAGGTTAAGTCAGCAAGAGTCCCCAGATGAAAAGGGAAGAAGCAAAAAGGGAACCAGGAATGTCAGAACTCAAAGGTGTCCCCCATCGAGGCCACCTCTCCCCCCTCACCCCGCGCACCCCACCCCCCACTGTCCTCGCTGCCCAAGAGGATGTGGGAGCACTTGGCTCTTCCCCGGCCCCGCTTCTCCAAAGCTGCTCGTGGCCTGGGACCATCCTCCCGCCCTCCCCTCCCCCTCCTCCCTCTAATCAAAACCAACGTGAAGCCTGGCAGAGCTGCCTGCAGAGAGCTCTTTACCCAGTCAGCTGCCTCGATGCCAGGTGGGCGTTGGCCTGGAGAGAGCTCGCAAGCCTAGTAAACGTTATTAAAGTCTTTTATGTCAAAATTAGATCAATAAACCGTCCGTTCCTTGGGTGGTCCCAGCGCAGCAAGCATCCTGCTTTCCAGAGGGGGCAGATGCCTCGTTATCTCGGGAAAACCACACACTCAGCAGCAGAGTCCGCGGCCCTCGTCCCCGGACCCTGAGCAAAGGGGCCCTGGTCTTCCCTGCCCCAGGCCGGACGCTGCCCCGCAGGGCCTGTCATCTCCCCAGAGCCCAGAGCTGGGCACGCACGCGGTCCCCCTGCTCAAGAACACGCCATGGCTCCCCCTCTCTGCAGCAGGCATGGGCAAGCTGGCCGTGGCAGGACCCACGCTGTCCTGCTTGGGCAGATAGAGAGTTACTGGAGCCCAGTCCCCCACCCCCCCACTCCGGCCACTCATGGGTTGTATACGGCTGCCTTGGAGCTGCAAGGGCGGAGCTGAGGAGTTGCTACAAAGCCTGAACGTTTACGGTCTGGCTCTCTGGAGAGAAAGGTGAGGCTCACTGAGCCCTCATTTGGAAAAGGGGTCTCTGCAGATGTATCTGGGGGTCTGGACAGGACACCCTCCCCTATGATCCGGGAGGGCTCCTCAGCCAATGACGAGAGTCCTTACACGGGACAGACAGAGGAGACAGGCAGAGCAGGAGGCTCGGGGGACAACGGAGGCAGACGGGCCTTATGCTGCTGTTGCCCAGGATGGCTTGGAGCTACCGGGGCTGGAGGAGGCGGAAGGACTCTCCGCAGGAGCCTCTGGAGCCCGGTAAACCCCTCGACGTCGCACTGCCGGCCCCCAGAACTGGGAGAGAATCTTTCCTGTGGTTTTAAGCCACCCAGTTTGGGGTAATTTGTAAAAGCAGCCACAAGACACGAAAACAGAGGGGGGTGGGCATCCATAACACCTGGGCGCCGGGCGTGGCGAGACAGACCCCGGTGTGGGGCGGAGAGTCTGCGAGGAGAGACACGTACTAATTACGCCAAGAGAAAAGTATATGTATTTAGGAAACAGGTTGGCTGGTGGGACTGAGAGTCGGGGG
>NW_005355708.1:1058261-1065858 GCF_000412655.1 Myotis brandtii | reverse complement strand
TGGGGGCGCAGGTCTGCACCTGGCCCTCACCTGGGTCTGACCTTGGCCTCTGCTTCCTTCCATCTGCCCCCTTCCTACGCCCCACTCACCGACGACCTTTCTAAAGCACAAAACAGTCGCCGTTGCCAAGGTGCCTGCCAGGTGAGCCGCAGGATGTGAGCTGGCTCATGTTAATTCCCATTCTACGCTCGGAGGCCCGGGCTGGGGGTCGGTGACACTTGCAAGGTTACACCAAGGTCAGGCTCCCAGGTCGGCTCCTCTTTCTGCTGAGCTTCTGGGAAACTCCTCGCTGTCCTTTTTTAATTTTTGAAAATTAATTTTTATCTTTTTATTGATTTCAGAGAGGAAGGGAAAGAGAGAGAGAGAAACATCAATGGTGAGAATCATTGATTGGCTGCCTCCTGCATGCCCCCTACTGGAGACCAAGCCCTCAACCTGGGCATGTGCCCTGACCAGGAATCAGACTGTGATCTTCTGGTTCGTAGGTCGATGCTCAACCACTGAGCCACGCCAGCCGGGTCTTGTTGTCTGTCTTGTTCAAATGCCTTCAGTGGGTGCCCAAGGCCTCACAAAAAAACCCCACCTCCTAGAGGAGCGCACAGTACCCCTAACTCTCTGATTTCTGCCTAAACTTTCTTAAACCCCACCTCCTAGAGGAGCGCACAGTACCCCTAACTCTCCGATTTCCGCCTAAACTTTCTTCTAATCGACTGCCACCGCCAATCAGGGACCGTCCAACTTACCCACACAGACCTGCTCATCTCTTTTCAGCGCTATAAACAACACTGTACAGAGATGAGAAGATATTATCATCACTGCCTTCTCTTTGTGAGGCCTGCTCTGCTTACATACATCGTCAGCATAGAACTACGACAGCCTCAGAGACACGTTCTGGCCACGCATTCTGTGCACGGGACTTAGGACTGGCCCAAGGCTGGCGATGCCCACCTGCGCCCAGGGTGCCCACTATCCTTGCCCACGGCCTCCTTGTTCCTTTCTGCTGATAGCCATCACATCAGCTTTCACGCGGCCTGCTGTGGTTCCGCCAAGGCCTTTGGTCGGTGTCACTTTACGGCTAAAACGTCGCTGACCACCCCCGGATGGAGGGGCCTCACTTCTATCTGCTCCCAGAGGGGAGCTGGGGAGAGGCCCCCAAATCCAAGCGTCCGGAACAATGAGCTTGTTATCCCACAAGGCAAACCCCTCTCGGATCACCTTGGCTAAGCTCTCCCTGGAAGGAACACGGAGACCCGGCCAGGGACGTGTCTCCCGGCGGGGCTGTGCCCGAGAGCAGAACCCACCTTCCCACGACCCCAGCAAACCCCTTCTGTCTAGCTTGACCTCTGCGTGGCCCTCGGGATGGAAGGGGAAGACGCGGGCGCAGGCTGCCAAGGCCCCCGGCCGCAGCCCCGGGACCCACAGTTTATTAGCAGACGGGAGCCACACAAGCGCCCTTATCACAGTCGCAGCTTTGTCCAGAGACAATGTTGCCTTTCAGATTGTGTTCCGCCCGGGACGGTGGATTTATAAACTGAACTGGTGACCGGGAACAGAAGCCCGGCTGCAAAGACTAAACGCCTTGTTCTCCGTGGGCCTGGGCGAGCGGTGTCCTGATAAGATAAACACAGATAATGAGCCGTGGGAGGGGCCTGCTGGTGTATATATAAACGTATATATATCCACGTCTCCACGTCTGCGTGCCGGGTGCACAGGCTGGGGTGGGGGCTGCTCTTCAGATCTGAAGGAGAAGCCAGATCGGAAGGAGAAGCCCGACCCATGTGGCTCAGTGGTTGAGCGTCGACCTATGAACCAGGAGGTCATGGTTCGATTCCCAGTCCGGGCACATGCCCAGGTTGCGGGCTCGATCCCCAGTGCAGGAGGCAGTTGATCGATGATTCTCTCTCATCATTGCTGTTTCTGTCTCTCTCTCCCTCTCCCTTCCTCTCTGAAATCAATAAAAACATTTTCTTTTTATTAAAAAAAGAAAAACACATTTTTCTGGATATCTTTCCAGAAAGGAAGCTGGATATCATTGTAAGATGTTCTTTTTGTCTCTCTGAACAGCTCAGAAATATACTGGCGTGGTCACCTCTAAAAGGAAGCCCTGGACCTGTCCCCCCGACCCCGTGTGTCCGTGTCGGGTAAGCAGGGCTCCTATTGTGGAAGCCAGCAATGACGTGTCTATGAGGTTTTTGATAACTGTCTCTTGTTTGTGTGTATGTTTACAAGTATCTATAATAATAAAAGCATAATATGCTAATTAGACCGGACGTCTTCCAGACGAAGCCGGGGCTGCGAGGGAAGCCCGGGTCCTGGGTGCCAGAGGGAAGCTGGTGCTGGCAGCCGGGGGAAGGAAGGCCTACTCTTGAAGGAAGGAAGGAAGGAAGGGAGGGAGGGAGGGAGGGAGGGAGGGAGGAAGGGAGAAAGGGAAGGGAAGAAGGGAAACACATTTGGCTGGATAATTACTGAAGCTGGGTGATGGGCATACACCTTTCATTACTGTAGTGTTCTTCCTGTATTTCTGTGCATAATGTTCCATGGTAAAAGAAAAAAAAAAAAAGACTGGCTGAGAGGCAATGGCTTCAAACCCCCCTCTCTTCTCCTCTCCTCTCCTCTCCTCTCCTCTCCTCTCCTCCATCCATCCATCCAGCAAATGCTATTTGTGCCACATACTGTCCTAGGTGCTGGGAGCGGTGTGGGTGGGATAGACGGGGTCCCTGGCCCCCCACGCTGACATTATCCCCATAGTTCAAATAGTCCGCCAATACGAACCCCGGGCTGGGCTGCCTCAACCAGGAAGGGCACCTGTGGGGTTAGGACTGGGGCGGGGGGGAGGGGGGAGGGTGCAGTTCTGGGCTGGCCTCTGTGATTCTATGCAGTCTGTTCCTCCCGGGAATCCTGGAGCAGGAGCGGGGAGAGGAGCCCCAGAAGTCCGCGTGGTGTGAGCCGCGGTGCGAGCCAGGACCTGGTTGTCTATGTCTGTCACTAACACAGCCGCCCCTCTAGACTGGAAGATATTTCCAGAGATGGCCCAGCTCACCCCTCGCCTCGGGGCTGCTGTAAACACTCCGGACACACAGCTGGCTTTATAGGTCTCTGGGTTCAGAGGACATAGAGCGAGGCTGGCATTCGAGCGAGGCCCGTGCTGAGGACACGGTCAGTGAGGGGCCGGGGACAAAGCCTCCTGTGCTGCTCTCCGCTGTGTCAACTGCACCCGCGTGACTCGTCCTGATGGGCGGGGGGCAGGCCGAGGAAACCCGAGGACCCAGCGTTCAGGCTGACACTTGTGTTCACCCTCAGAGGGCCGTTGTTAGAATCTGGGTCTGGGTGGGGCCCACACCTACAAACCAGCCCACGGGAGACCCCCGAGGGGTCGGCCTGCTCGGACCACACCTCCAACACCCTGCCCACGGCCAGGGAGAAAGGAGCGGCGGGGTTTCTGTGAGAACAGAAGGCCCTGGGAGAGGAAGGTCAGGATCGAGTTTCTCTGGTCGAGCTGGTGCCTCCCCCGTGAGGAGCCGCCATGCCGCTGCTTCTTGCCGGGACTTGGGCGAGGTTTGGGTGGGCCTCCTTGTTAGATGCCACGCTCGTCCCCTGCATCCTGGGCGTGTTCTGGTGAGTGTGACGGAGACAGAGAAGTGGGTTTCGGTTTCCCTGGTGGTTTTCCATCGGTGTCGGGTGGGGGTGGGGGGGAAGAGGTGATTTTAAGTCTCTGAATCATAGTCACTTCCCCCGGTCTCTGCGGAGTGAGAGTACCTCTGACCGTGTATGTACAGAACAGCAGACGCGGAGGTGTGGTGAGTGGTTTCTGAGCTCCTCCCAGATACAACACCACGAAAGCGGAGGCTGGGACCGCCAGGGAGGAGACACGGGGGTCGGGTGGCACAGTCCCTGTCCTCGGCTTCTCAGAGCACAGCAGATGAGACCTAGAGGTCATCCGAAGTGAGCCACGAAAGGGCGGACAGGGCGGTGGCCCACGCGTGTGGCCCACTGCGGTCCCCGAAGCCCGAGCTCTGGATTGAGGCCGGCGTCAGGCACAGCGGTGGACGCTTTGACGCCCCATCCCGGTGGCGGAGCTGGAAACTCGGAGAGAACCAGCCCCGTTTGCAGCTCTCATCCAGATGTTTGGCAGCACGATGTCGGCATCACCCACAGTGCCTCCGGGAGGTTGGAGACCTGGGATTTCGCCTGGAGAGAGGGCGGCGGGGAGGCCGCCGGCCAAGCCTCTGAAGTGCGGTTCCTCGGGGACTGGGAGCAGCTGTTCCCTTCCCACGGGAGGGCGGACGGAGGGTTCCGAGGGGCAGCTGAGCAGGAAGGCCCCGGGCCCAGCTCTTTCAGGAAACAGTAAGCAACGCGGTTTACGGACACCGACGGTTCTCGGCGCAGATAGATCACTGGCACCCTCAGCACCGCGCCTGCTCTATGCATTCACACCGACTCGCGAGCTCTTTCCACTGAGCTCTGAGTCTGAGTCTCAGGGTAGAAACCTGCTGTTTTTTCTTTTCTGTTTTTTATTTTAAGTAAATTGTTATTGATTCCAGAGAGGAAGGGAGAGAGAGAGAAACATCAATGATGAGAGAGAATCATCGATCGGCTGCCTCCTACACGCCCCCCCACTGGGGATCAAGCCCGCAACCAGGCATGTGCCCTGACCGGGAATCGAACCGTGACCTCCTAGTTCATAGGTCCATGCTCAACCACGGAGCCACGCTGGCCGGGCTGCTGTTTTTTCTTTAACCAGCACCTGGCACAGTGCTTGGCATGTCACAGGCCTTCCTGGGTGGGCCATGGTTCTCAGCCAGGGCGATGTGGCCCGGGGGACACGGGGCAGTGTCTGGAGACAGTTCTGGTTGTCAGGACTGTGGGAGGGGTGCCGCAGGCATCTAGTGGGCAGAGGCCAGGATGCTGGTAAATGTCCTACAATGTGCAGGATGTCCCGCCCCACCCACCCCACCCCCCCCCCGACTAAGAATCATCCAGCCCCAAATGTCAATCATGCCAAGTCCGGCGACCACTTCTGCACAGAAGCAGAAAGGGTGCCTGGGAGGGGATGTGAACGTCTCCTTTTCCAGGAATTTTCAGAATGGCCTCCAGCTGTCCCTGTGGGTTTGGGCCTCTGGGGTGAACACAGACCCCTTGCTCTCCTGAGCCCCATGATCGCCCTGTCCCCAGGCCCCGGGGGCTGCGGGCCGGCGCGTCTTCCTTCCCCGGCCGCCTCCTCCCACTCGGATCTGTTTCCATCGAGTGGATCCTTTCCAGACTGTGAGGCCGCAGAGTCCCACCCGTGGGGCCGAGGCTCCTGTCCTGTCTGCACCTCAGGAGGGAGGGCGACAGCATCGCAAACCCTGCTCCTCAACCTCAAAACATCTGGACGCAAGTCCCAGTCTGCAGGGACCTCACGGCTGAAACATATGGCGGGCAGGGCAGGCGGCCTTTTACCTACGGCAGCTCTCAGGGGCAGAGACGGAGGACTGTTATAAAAAGGCACACGGCCGGCACAGGAGCCTCTGACGGGGCACCTCCCTGCCCGGGTGAGGGCAACCACATCGGGGCCTGCGGGCCAGGCTCCCGGCCACCTCGACCCCCCAGAGCTCCGAGCCTGCCACCCACATTCTCTGTCTTGACAACAGCACACGGGGTAAGCTTTCCTGTTCCTGATGGGCTGAAGCGGTGTTTCTCAGGCCAAGCCGAGCACCGGACAGAGCCAGTCCTCAACTCCTTTGCAGAAAGCAGTACCGTTGGCCCAGCCAGAGCGACGCGGGCGCTAGAGACAGAGGCCCTGAGTGACGGGAGGCGGGAGGGGGGGTGAGGGGAAGGGGGGAAGGCTGGGTTACCTCCTACCGAGGTGTCTCCTTGGGGGGCGCTTAGAGAGCAACGTCTCTGTTTGGCGACCCCTAAACAGAGGGGCCTGCTTCGTCGTAGTAAACGCTGTTATTTTTACGAGAGAGTCCGGGCTGCACGCCAGACACTGGTCTGAGCATTGGACACGTGTCACTGACGCGTTAGTGCAAGGGAGAGCCGGCTACCATCCCCGACTCACCGATGAGGAAACCAAGCACAGAGATCCGAGTGACTTACTCATGGCAGAGCCCAGCCCGGGACCAGGAAGCCTGGTGTCAGGGTCCATGTCTGTACACCAAGCTGGGCTCCGTCTCCAGAGAGCAACTCCCTCACTCGTCATTTACACTAAAGAAGCAAAGGAAGCAGCCACATGCACGGGCCTATGGCTCCAGCACAAAGGGGACCTGAGTTTGCAAAGTGCAGGGCAGTTTACAAGGGCTTTTTCCTCCACTACAACCTCCAGCGGGTCCAGTGAGGCCGTGAAGGTCACAGCACGGGGGGTGGGGGTGGGCAGAGCACCATCTCTGAGTGCGATGGAATCAGCCATGGAGGACCAAGAGCCCAAGGCCCCCCTCGCACCTCAGGGTGACCCAGCAGCTCCCCTGGGGAATCCTCCGCGCCCCCACCCCCATTCTCAATCCGTGGGGTTCAGCCGAGGCTGCATTCTGAGCTCCGGGACGCAGGCTGTGACCCTACTCTGGACAATGGGTGCAATTCCATCCCTCGAGTCAGTAGCTGGTTCAAGGCGGGGGGAGCACGTGATATAAGTCTGTCTGAGCAGACCCCAGGGGAGCAACGGAGAAGAGATGGCCTATCCCTGTTGGGCTTGAACCTGGGAGGACAGAGAGCTGGAGCTGTCACCACGAAGCTGGCCACTGTGCTGCCACGGAGAACCTGAGGACCGAGCCTGCACTGAAGACAGCAGAGCTGAGGGAGAGAAAAGTAAGCAGAGGCCCGATTATAGGCTCTGTGCCCCTGGATCCAGCGGTGCCTGAAGCCGCCTCCCTGGCTCTTCAGCTCTGCCAACCCGTGCGGGCTCTTTTTAGCCTAGGACAGGAGGAACTGTGGCTCTGTTTCTGACACGTGTTACAAATGAAAACTATCTCATTAAAACAGCTGCAAAAGTGCACTATACACGTCAGGAACAGCGAGAGGAGAAGGTGGGTCCCTTTCTCCGAGCCTTTATCTCCAAGGTGAATGTGAGCTTTAGGCGAGCGTGGGAAATGTGGTTGGCTTCCTAAACAAGGTATTGATAAGCACAGCTGATTACCTGCGGATATCACAGCAAGTTCATGGAACGTGTCCCTGTGTGAGTCACTGTGGCGCTGCACAGACTCGCAGTCAGTCACGTTGGGCCCTACCCGCCACGGGCAGGCCCGGGTGACAGACTGGATGGGTGAGAGTGGACGGGCCGGCCCTTCTCCGCCACCTGAGGGTCAGCATCCAGGCGTGGCCTCCCAGCGGACGGAGGGCTACCTGGCTCAGCGGCCAAGGCCGGGCTGTGTGCCATTCCCAGTGTGTTCACTAGGCAGGAAGCCTTGGCCCGGGCCGGCTACTTCCTCACGAATTCTTGAATGAAACCACCCACACGGAGTACAAATCACGCAAGTATCACAGCCAGCACCCCCACAATTCTGTTCTCCATAGATTTTCCTCTGAGCTCACAGCCCTTGGAAACAAACCCTCAGTGACTGTCTGTGGCCGGAGACGCCTGGCCTCCGGCTCCGAGCCGGGCCTGGGAGTGCCCTTTCAGGTG
>NW_005355708.1:1045939-1058183 GCF_000412655.1 Myotis brandtii | reverse complement strand
AGTGAGCGGCTGGGACTGGCCGACAGCCGCCCGCCGGCACCCTGGGTCTCGGCTGTGGGGCGTCCCCCTGTTTGTTTCCCTGCGGATTGAATTACTCATGCCTCCCTGTCCACGTCCCCGAAACAATGTTCTCTGGATGCATTTGGAAACCCGAATCCCTGCGGTTTGTCTGGACTGGTTTCTATTTGCGGAGAAGGAGGGTCCGCCTGGGGCGGGCCGAGCCGGGCCCGGCGAGCTATGCAGAAGTCACGACACCCTGGGGTTCCTGTCACACAGGCCCCTGCAGTCCCCGGATCCAAGTTCCGCGTGGAATGCTTTTGTCCCCCTTGGGAGCTCCCAATGGGACACGTGGCAGGGGTGGGGGATGGGGGGAATCCTGCCAAAGCTGCAGTGTCTTTAAACCACCCTCAAATCCCGGAGAACAAGAAACACAGCGCGGGCTTAAGGGCAGCGGCAAACAAATCATGGCGGAGCCTGTTGGTAAACAGCCGGGAGAAGACGAGCGAGTCAGCTTGTTCGCTCTTGCCTGTCAGACAGAACCAAGGCCACGCTGTGTCTGTCTCCCTCCGCCCAGGGCCCAAGTCCGAGCTTGCTTCCTTTCTGTTTACAGCGAGTCTCACGGGATGGGAGGGAACGCGGTCTGGTCCGCGTCGGGGGAGGGACGTGCTTTCCCAGAAGCGCCCCGTAGACCGCGATGGTCACCTGCAGAGACCGGCCCGGCCCAGCATCACTGCAGGGGAGGACCTGGGCAGCCGTATTTTAAAGCTCCCAGGTGATTCCAACGTGCAGTGAGGTTAGCACCGCTGCCCGAGAGCTATGCTATCCGACAGGGCAGCCGCGAGCCACGCGTGGCTACTGAGCACCTGAAACGTGGAAAATCCAAATTAGATGTGCTATCGATGGGAAATGCACACCACACTTCCAAGAATTAGCACAAAAATAGAATGCAAAGTATATCATTGACTATTCTGTGATATACACATACATAAATATATTTGTAAAAGTGTATTTTTATTGATTTCAGAGAGGAAGGGAGAGGGAAGATAGAAACATCAATGATGAGAAAGAATCATTGATCAGCAGCCTCCTGAACGCCTCCTAGTGGGGATCGAGCCTGCAACCTGGGCATGTGCCCTTGGCTGGAATCGAACCCGGGACCCTTCAGTCCCCAGGCCGACGCTCTATCCACTGAGCCAAACCAGCTAGGGCTATTTTGTGATATTGATTACAATTGAAAGTGTGGGCCTGTCCTGAATGGCTGTGCACACACACACACACACACACGGGTAGAGCTATGGGGTAGGTCAGAAACCGGTAAGGAATCAAGGAAGAGAAAGATGGAAGAAAAATCTACATGTCTTCAAGCATCTCTAAGACCTCATCATTACCCTTTATGAGGAGCACAAACCCCTAGTCACCCCCCTCGGCACACCCACACCCACAGGGACACGCATGCTTGTGCTGGTGCCTCATCAGTAACTCATGGCTCGTTGTCTTCCCACCAAGGAGAACGTGATTGGGAAGGCAGAGGCTAAGCCGTGGATGTTAGTTGCCAAGTAAAGGTCAGAGTTCAACCTGGAAGCTTCTGTGTATCCATCCTATTCAAGCATGGCAAAATATCCTCAAAGTGTAACCAACAGTAAAGGTTCACCATCAAGAGGCAAGTCAACAGAATGTAAAAATGGACACATAATCAATGACAGCTTTGCAGAACAATAACTACAAGATAATAACCTTGTACGAGACACGATGGTCAATTTGCTTGCTGCGTCCAGTGCTCTGGACCAGTCTGCTCCCCCGCCCCGTTCCCTGTGGCCCTGCCTGAACTCTGGACCTGGGCCAAGAATTTCTTAGGGCAGCCCCAGAAACTCTCACGTGTGATGGTTGATTTTATGGGTCCATGACTGGTCCATGGGGTGTCCAGGTATTGGATCAAACATCATTCTGGATATTTCTGTGAGGGTGTTTTCAGATAGATGAACATCTTAATCGGTAGAGCAAAGCAGATTGCCCTCCACAGTAGGGGTGGGCCTCACCTAACCAGTTGAAGGACTGAATAGAAGAAAAAGACCAACTCTCCCCAGAGTAGGAGAGAATCCTCCGGCAGATCGCCCTCAGACTAGGGCTGCCCCATGGTTCTCCTGGGTCTCGAGTCTGCCAGCCCACGCTCCTCATGAGGACTTGCCAGCCTTTAAACCACACGAGCCGATTCCTTGTAATAAATCTCTTTCTCTCTCTATACACATCCTATTGATTCTGCTTCTCTAGAGAACCATGACTGCGTACCCTGTCCTTCCTGAAGTCCCACCTGCAGCCGACACCTGCTAACAGGAGGGAAGGTCTCTGGGAGGAGTCGGGGCTCAGTTTCTCACCCAGAGTGGCTGCACCCACGAGAGCTGCCACGCCCACATCCCCACTGGACCCACAGCAGCTGCCTGGAGGGGTGGAGAATGCAACTCGAAAGCACGAGGGAGGTGGGCTTGGACCAAACAAGCCGGAGATGGGAAGGAATCGTGAGATGAATTGCTTTTTCTTTCTTCTGTCACCTCCTCTTCACCTTCCAACTGACAGGTCTGAGACTCAGCAGCTCCATTCGGCCTCTTTGAAGACATTCTTCGTGACCCGGGAGCAAGCACGGAGATTTATTTTTTGAGAAACCAACTCAGTGGCGTCCCTTACTGTGGATTTACTTCTTTGCCTTCCTGGGCCGTTCACTTCCTTCCGCTCACGCCTGCTTCTCGGGGTGTGCGCCTCCCGATAAACTTCAGTATGTCCACTTTGCCCGAGGCTCTGTTTTCTAAGACACCCAGACTCAGACACTTTTCCTTTTTCTTTTTCAATTCATTTGCTCGGCCAGGAAAGAGCTGAGCTCTTTTTCAGATTGGGAGTCCCCACTGATTGGGCCAGGAGTGAATACCTGGTCACTGGGAGAGTCCCTCCCTGAACAGTCATTCTCATCCCCTATCTCGAATTAGACTGCATCTAATTTCTCTGATAACCAAACCAGACAAAGACATCGCAAGAAAATAAAACGAAAGGCCAATACCTCCTTATGAATACAGATGCAAAACTTCTCAATCAAGTTCTAGCAAACTAAATCCAGCAACATACCAAAAAAAAAAGATTCTAAGTCATAGCCAAGTGGGATTCAACACTGGAATGCAAGGTTGGTGTAACACCTGAAAACCCATGCAATATTCCATATCAACAGTATAAAAGATAAAAGCCACACAATCATCTCAATAGATGCAGGAAAGGCATTTGACAAAATCCAACACCCGTTCATGATAAACACCCTCAACAAGTAGAAACAGTGGGAAACTTCCTTGACCGGATATAAAAAGCATCTATGAAAAGCTCACAGCTAACCTCAGACTTCATACTGATGGTGAGAGGCCGAAAACTCTCCCCCTAAGAGGACGAACAGGACAAGGATGTCCTTCCTCTCTTACCGCTCCATTTCAACGTTATACTGGAGGTTCTGAACAACACTTAGATGTGAAAAATAAATGTGGCATCTAGATTGGAAAGGAAGAAGTAAAACCAGGTCTATTTGAAGGTAACATGAGTTTCTGCGTAGAAAATCCTAAGGAATCCACACACAAAATTATTAGAGCTAATAAATGAGTTCAGCAAGGCTTCAGGATACAAGATAAATATAACCACCCTCTCCCCCCAAAATCAACTGCATTTCTACAGACTAACAATGAGCAATCTGAAAATGAAATTAAGGAAACAACTCTATTTGCAATAGCATTTGAAAAAAAAACAAACAGCAAGGAATAAATTAAACCCAGGAGGTGGAAGACTTATCCGCTGCAAAGCACAGAGCATTACGGAAGTGGTGCCTCTCCCCCAACCTAGAAAGCCGTGGGCTAGGGAAGCATTCCTCCCCCTGGAAACGGGGTGGTGGTCCCCTCTTCTCCACTTTCCTTCCAGATCCGTGGTTCTCACGCTGCGGGGGCCTGACCCTGAGATCTGAATCCGTGTCTGAAGGGCAGACCTGGGCCCTGTGTTCTCAATTGTGCCCGGGAAGGCTTTCGTGCCTGGTCCTCCAACCCGAGGCTCAGGTGTAGTCCCCTCTCCCCTCTCCCCATCTTCTCGGCGGGCCCACTCCCCCGAGGTCTGGGACGTGGGCCTTGCCCGGCCACCTGGGCAGCTACTGGGGATGTTAACCCGGACGCGGGAAAGGACGGTCAAGGGCAACAGGGGGCTGAGAGGGGGCTGAGGCCCCTTTGCTGAGGAGAAGGCTCTGGGCCCACAGCTGTTTGCCCCCAAGGGCCACGTTGGGTCAGGTGGCATTTTGACCTCAGGGCCTGGGCAGGCAGGCGTGGTCTGAGTTGCGTGAACAGTGTGGCTTTGGGCGAGTCACTTACTGCCACTTGTCTCCTGCATAAAATCGAGGCTCCCTGAGGTCTCTCCCCAGTGGAATGCAAAGTTATAAAAGTCCTTACGCTTACAAAGGGCTAAGGCCTTTGTCACCTGGCCTTGCGGGCTTCTCCCTTCGCTTCTCCCTGCCCTGCACTGAACACGTATGTAACTCAGCCCTCTGCCAGCCCCCTGAGCACCCCGTGGGGCCTCCGACTCCCCAGCCTGCAGGCTGGGGGCTGGCAGGCCTGAGGCCATGTGACCAGGGGGCGGGCGGAGCCACAGCTGGGGCGGGAGGGCCCAGCCCGGGTTCTGCACAGAACTGAAACCTGACGACCTAGCTGATGGAATTACCCCGAAGAAAGGAAATTTGTCTTTTAAGAACAAGCGAGAGGCTGATGACTGAAGTCCCAAAGAATTCTGTGGTTGAACCTTTTTTCTCGGTTGTTTGTTTTCTGGCACAATCTGTCTCTGTTTCGGAGCCGAGGGCCGTGCTGCTGTGACAAAGGCCTCTTTCTTACGACAGTTTAATAGCTCCAACAGGGGACAGCGCTGCCTCTCCCAGGGCCGGCGTCTGAAGGCGGCCGCGGGAGGAAGGAGACAGCCAAGGGCTTTTCTCCCACTTGGTCCAAACTGAACACAGAGCGACTTGGGGCGGGGGAGGGGGGGCGTGGAGGGGAGAAGAAGAAACAACAAAACCTTCACCTCCTCCTGAAATAAAACACGAAAGCCGCCGAAAGGGTGGGGAAAACAGAATGTGTCCGGATAGAAAAGAATGTGGATTAAACAGTGATGCTCAGGGCTTGGGGTCCACTGTGGGGGGAGATGAAGGAAGCCAAGTGGGGTGGTGGGGGTGGGAAGGCTGGGAGACCCTGCTATGAGTTCACTGTGGCCGCAGTAACCAGGGACCACCACCTGGGAGGCTGGAGACAACAGAGACTGAGCCTCATCGTTCTGGAGGCCTGAAGTCCGGCATCCAGGGGCCAGGGGCGGGCTCTAGGGAAGGCCCCCTCCTCCCCTCCCGCTCCTGGGGGCGGCTGGCAGCCCTTGCATTTCTTGGCTCGTGGCTGCATCCCTCCAACCTCCGCCTGTCCTTCCAGGGCGGGAGGTCCCTCCGTGTGTCTGTGTGTCTGTCGCACGGCATTCTCCCCTGTGAGTGTGTCTTTTCTCCCGGACGTATCAGGACACCAGTCACATGGGTGCAGGACCCACCCTGCTCCAGCCCGACCTCTCCTTCGCTGATTACATCTGCAAAGACCCTGCTGCCCAGGGGCCGGGGTTCAGGACTTAAACGTGCCTTTCGGGGGGATGTCATTCCACCGCAACACCTTCGTTCTAAAACCCTGGGGCTCCTACTCGGCCAACCGCCCCGTCTTAGTCCCCACCTACAGCCCAGGCCACTCTTGCTCTGGCGTTCTCCCCTCCCGATGACCCGGCCCATCCGTCCATCTGCTTCCCGGGAGAGTGAGGCCCCAACAGTGGCCGCCCCGTCTCTTAGGAGATCTCCCCTCCCTGCCCTCGGCATCTCTCGCGTGCTCTCGTCTTTATCGTGAACGCGTGCTTCAGTGAGTGGGGCTGGAGGGCTGTCCTTCCCTGGGGGCCTCGCATCCTTCCCTTTCCCCACCTGCCAGGGGACAGGTGGGTTTATAGACGTGTCTGACAAGAGAAGCAGAACTCCAGCCGGGGCAGGAGGGTCCGCGGTGGGAGGTCAGACACTGCAGCCGAGCCGACCCACTTCCGACGCCACTTCGGGGGCAGCTCTGGCACCTGCGGGTCACAGCAGCCACAGGAGGCAGGAGAGGGCTTGGTTCCTGGGCTCACTTCCTGCCCCCGCCCCTCACTGCCGTGGGCCTCGGGGTGTGTTCTTCGTCTGTAAACGAGGGGGCTCACTTCTCCTCCTGGGGGCGCTGTGAGGATTCGCTGATCCAGGAGTCCCTGAGCACAGATCTGCAGGGGAGCGCGCTCAGCGAACGCTGGCTCTCAGGATGGCTCTTGGGTGCCCGAGGCAGGGCGGGGTCAGGGCCGGCACAGGTGGCTCATTCACAGGCTACCCATCAGACGGACCTCCGCTAAACCCTGGCTCCGCACTTGCCACACACGTGATCTCAGACAAGTCCCCAGGCCCCGGACCCTCCTCTCCACCAGGGAGGGCAGAGGCCAAAGTGAGGCATGGGAACAGCTTGTGATGTCAGCTGTCCCTACTCGTCCCCACGGAGCACCCCAGCGGCCTTTCCTGGCTCCCATAAAGCAAAGACACCCCCCAGCCCCCACAGGCCATGCCTGGCTCCCTCAGGGGGCCTGCGCTCTCTGCCTTGGGTTGCCGGTCACAAGCCATGCAGGAGGGTGGATAGGGCAGCGATGGGAACCCGGAGAGAAGAGTGCATGTCGCCTCCAGCGCCCGGGAAGCCACAGAGGAGCCACACTCCCTGCTCAGAGCCCACGGGGCCACACCTCCCCCAGGCCGGCTTTGGGCTGAACAGAGCCACCTTGTGCAGAGATGCGTCCCCTGCCAAGATGTCCAGCCCTGTCGCCAGGGACTTGGGTGGGGGTGGCCGGACAGCGTGGCGGAGGGAGGAGGGGGCGCAGCATAAACAGCCCCTTGTGTGGCTGACGGTGGGGGGAGGGGGTGGTAGAGGGGGGTTCCACATACAGAGGAGGCAGCCCCGTGCCTTCCTCCTTGTTCTGGGAGTGCAACTGTGTGGTCACATGGAGGGAGGCAGGAGGGACCGCCCATTGTGAAACCATCGCAGGATCCCAGGCATCGATGCCCTGGTGCACCGCAGACTGTGCGCCCCCGGCCCTGGGTTTGCGCCGAGAACAGAAGAGGAGGCCGGGCCCTGCTCCTGTCGATGGGGAAAGCACACACCGCACACATCTGCTCAGAAACATGTACACGCGTGTTCACAGCAGCCCTGTTTCTAACAGCCAACAGGTGGGAACGACCCAAATGCCACCAACGAGTAAGTGGGTTTATACAATGGGGTCCGACGCACAACGGGCTCCGTGACATCTCTGTGGATTTGTGGATGGATGGATGGGCGGCAGATAAATCTATGACTTGATTACTTGTTACCTAAAATGGCCCATGAGAAACTGCCTCGCCTTAGCCTGGCTTCCCCCTGGTGTCCAGCAGGCTTAAGTCTGTCTCTTTACTTCCAGGAATGATAGATACGTCCATGACATCCTTGTTTAAAAGTCATTACAAAAATGATGTGTTCCCCCTAAAATGACATAAAAATCTTACTGATTTTGGGGTGAGCTGAGGCTAGGACTCGACGCCTCTGTTTCCCTCTGCTGGTGCAGACAACCAGAGGCGTGGAGAGTGCTCCCTGCCCTTCCTCTGCCGGTTTCACATCAGTTCCTCCTCTCTGTGCAGGGCACTGACGCTCTATGCTATTCTCTGACACCAGAAGATAAACAAGACGATGACGGGCACGTGTTAAGTGCTGACTTCAGTGACGGATGGAACATCAGGGTCAGAAGAGCTGGAACAGGAAGATGCTACTCTTTTGAAAACGCACAGAGCATGTTTACAAACTTGTATATATACGTGCACGGCCCTGAGCGCCTGCAGGTAAGACTTCTGGGTGAGCCCCACAGGGCTTCCACTGCCTTCTGCACCTACCTTTGTCATTAATCCTGTCACCTACCAAGCGATGACGTAGAACTACCACGTGGTGGCGCTGTCTGCCAACCACTGTTTGCCTGCCAACACTCGGACTCCCACCATCTCTCAGTAATTCGGGGGAAGGCCAGCGCGCGTGGGAGGACTGGAACGAATGCTTTAAGAGGAGCTGCCTACAGACTACTCTAGAATCCCAAGCAAGGTGGTTTGATGGGTTCAAGAGAAGGGCTTGTTTGCATACAATACAATTGAGAGCTCAGTCTGCTATTGCAAATAAACAATAGCACAAGCATTTACTTCTAATTCTGCCAAAGTGACTGACGGGCGGGCGGGGCGGGGCGGGGACTAGGAGAGTGTGTGCTATTCTGCAGGGAAAGGTGTGGGAGTGGTGGGATCGGGTGGAAAAGTACCTCTTCCGCTAGGCACCTTCCTGACTTCCCACACTGGGGGGGGGTTCCCACTTCTCGGGCCCAAGGCCGCACTCCAGGGAGACCAGGCTGGACTCTGGCTGCCCTGGGGAGGGGTGAGACCCAGGTCAGTGGGCAGGGAGGAGGTCAAGATCGGCAGTCTTGAGGAAGGGAGTCCTCCCAGAACCTTCCAGAAGCCAGAGAGCTGGTCCCTGCTGCAGGCGGGCGGGGGGCACCCTCGGGGCAGCGTGCGGCTGGAGGCAGCTATGGCAGCTTGCTCCTTGCAAGACACTTGAGTGAACAGTAAGGAAAAAGTCTTATTTCAGAGCTCTAAGGCCCCTCCCCCCACAGCCACGTCTCCCCTTCAACTTCTCTACGCAGAACGTGCAAACCTGTTTTCACACGCACAGTGGAACCAAAGTGTGGTCTCCTTGGACACAGATACCCGGGTGTCATAGGGCTCACACGTGCAGGAACACGCATCCCTGGCTAACATGGTCTAATGACCAGCAAACTGTGTCTGTTGCCATCTTCGTCTCTAAACAAATAGCTGCTCCGTTGGCTAATGGCTGCTGTCTTAAATGGTTGTTAATATATTAACATACATATTGGTTTTTGAGCCGGGCAAATGGACGTGTCTGACTTACTCTTAGATCTGGGAGACAAATGTATACTTTAAAATTTAAAGTATAAAATTTAATGCCCATCTGGTGTGGCTCAGTGGTTGAGCGTCGACCTATGTATGAACCAGGAGGTCATGGTTCGATTCCCGGTCAGGGCACATACCCCAGGTTGCAGGAGGCAGCCATTCAGTGATTCTCTCTCACCATCGATGTTTCTATCCCCCTCTCTCTCTCCCTTCCTCTCTGAAATCAATAAAAATACATAATAGAAACATATTTTAAGGTCCCCACACATAACTAATGAGCTATCTTGGGTCCAAATGCAGGCAGGTCTACCCAGCACTCTTCGCGGTGTGTCTGGTGCCGGAGAGCATGCGCTGGCTGGGCCCCGGGCAGGACACACGCGGTGGAGGTGTGCTTTGTGGATCGTCCATGGCATGCGGCGAGGTCACAGCCCCTCGGGGACACGCAGCCTGCTCCAGATGCCTGCTGCCCCTGGCGGCCAGGGCGTGGCCATGGACCACAAACGCTTAGTGAAAGCTTAAACAGGCAGCAACACATGAAGCCAAGTGAGTCGGCACCAGTAACCTTGCCCTCCCTGCGGGTGTGAATTATGCCCACCGCTGAGCTAAGCGAGCGCTGAGGACAGACTCCTTTCTGGGAAACGTCCTCCGGGGGCAGGGACACTTCAGAAAGGAAACATCTCTGCGGCAGCCAACTCCCCGGGGACACGCGGCCTGAAGAAGCTCTTTGTAGTGAGACCAGGAGAACGTGCGAGGGCCCAGATCAGAGAGAAGCAAACTGCATTTCCCGTGCACTGAGGCTGCCCTTTGCTGGCTGAGCTTCTTCATCGCTGGGGGGCGGTGGCCTTGGGAACAAGGCCCTCACGCAAGCTCTCTAATGAGGAAGGAAGGTGGCGGGAGAGGAAGAGGGTGCAGAGGGCTCCCGAAAGGTGACGTAACAGCATCTGACCACTAGAGGGCAGCAGCCACACACACAGTATCCGCTCGGGGCCCTACCTGTCCTCTTTCCTTCCTAGAGGATGTCCCTTCTGCTCTTCCCTTCTCCTCTGAGTGAAGCTCTTTGTAGTGAGACCAGAAGAACATGCGAGGGCCCAGATCAGAGAGAAGCAAACTGCATTTCCCGTGCACTGAGGCTGCCCTTTGCTGGCTGAGCTTCTTCATCGCTGGGGGGCGGTGGCCTTGGGAACAAGGCCCTCACGCAAGCTCTCTAATGAGGAAGGAAGGTGGCGGGAGAGGAAGAGGGTGCTGGAGAGGGCTCCCGAAAGGTGACGTAACAGCATCTGACTACTAGAGGGCAGCAGCCACACACACAGTATCCGCTCGGGGCCCTACCTGTCCTCTTTCCTTCCTAGAGGATGTACCTTCTCCTCTTCCCTTCTCCTCTGAGCGGTTCTGAGGCCACAGGTGAGAGAAGAGCCCCTCCCGGTTCCAGAGGCACAGGAAACAGAAGGACTTTGTAGAGAAGACTCATGCTGCCAGCATGTTTGATGACTCGGAACTAGCACTATGGGCCGCGTCCACCCGATTAGGGGTCTCCACGCTTTTTCTGTAAAGGGCCAGATGGCAGCTCTTTCCGGCTCCAGCCTTAAGAGGCGGTGGCAGTTACGGAACTCGACCATCGCCGCACATGGGGGATGGAGGTGGGGACTGCAGACAATGGGGAAATGATGGGTGTGGCTGTGTTTTAACAAAACTTCATTTACAAAGACGGCGTTGGGCCGACGTTAGCCCACGGACCACAGGCTGCGGACCCCACAGTAAAGGAACAGGCCCATCTCACCGGCCCAGCTGGCTTGGTCCACGTGGACCCGGGCACCTGCTGGGTAACTCTTTTCTTTTCCCAAAGCCACACAAATCCATGTTCCCTCTCCTCTCCGCCCTTCCACGGCACCACGGGATTACCTGTTTCCCAGGTGCCTGAACGTGAATTCTCCCTTCTGCACAAAACCAGCTGACAAAGGCCATCAGCAGGTTCTGCATTTAAACCCTCTTCCTGCCATCAGCCCCTCCTCGTCCCCACCCTCATCACACCCACCTTCCCGTGGGGCTAAAACACGTGGGTGGTAATACCGTTCCCCGCTGAGCTCCCACCTCTGAGCTTCTCCGAGCTGGTCCATGTCCCTCCCCTCCCCCAATTCATTCCATGGGAGTCAGTGTCTAAATCATCTCTTGGGTTTTGTCATTTTCCCATCACGGTTGCCAACCCCTCACCCCCCACCCCCGCCTTCCTTTCCACAAGGCACCATGGGAACTCCGTCTTGGTGACGCGTCTATCCACTGGCCCTGGCAATGCCTTCGGACCACCCTGCTCACCCATTACCTGCCCTCAGCACCCCACCTGTCCCAGCTGACTGCCCCACTGTCCCGATGAAACGTGCCCTCCGTGAAGCGCCCTGAGACAGGGGAGAGCTTGCCCGGGGTCCACTGGCTTCTTGGATGATTTGGTGTGAATCCCTCCCTTGAAGCCTAAGCTGCACTCATCTGGGGGTGCCTGTGGGGTAGGCTGCCCACTGACAAACCATTCGAGCTCTCATGTTATCGACGGTCCATCGTGTCGCAGGGAAATCAGAGACCGTGGCCGGCACGTCATGATGCGGGGCTGTTCTGACTTCCTCTGGGCTCCCTGCTCCGATCCATTTAGAGAACACGCACACGCGTGCGTAAGAAGGAGGGAAGTTCCCGGCGGCTGGGCTGGGGGACGACCGATGCCCAGTCGGTACATCGTGTTCGTTTTCATCGGTCTGATGGGAGTGAGAGGGGGCACGGCCCTCAGCCCCGCTGACGGAGGCGCTTCCTGCCACGTCTTCCTGCCGTTCCCGCGTCCCCCTTCAGCCGTCTGAGCCGTGTTGCTAGGCGCTCGGGGACGCAGTGTCATTATATCATCTCCCGTCTCCCGTCACTGAGGACTGACCTTTATTCTTTAGGTGGCTTTCCGCCTCCAGGTCTGCCTTGTCTGATGCTAAAATTGCAATCCCTGCTTCCTCTGCATCAGCGTTCACCTGGCATCCTTCTTCGTCCCTTTATTTTTAACCTCCCGCTTCCTTGTCCCATGCGACTGGGATTTTAAAAGTAAAACCTATCATCTCTCTTAAACGACGCACTTCGTCATCTGATGACTTTGTTTCTGCACCCCTCCCCCAGCAGTTAGTCTGTCTCTCTCTTTCCTTTCCTTCCTTCCCTCCCCCCTCCCTTCCCCCT
>NW_005355708.1:1043182-1045694 GCF_000412655.1 Myotis brandtii | reverse complement strand
CCCTCTCCTTCCCTCCCTCCCTTCTACCTGCAGTCCACATCCACCGGCGAAACCAGGCCTGTAGCTCGAGCTGAGGGCAGAGTAATCTTACGTTTTACTGACCAACAGTAAGACCACAGGCGTTCGCAAAGGAAGAGCACGCATCACGAACTTGCCGTGGATTTGTAAGTGAGGCAAACGGGCTGAGGGTAGGTCTGCTAGGGGAGGCCTCTTTCCCCGTCCGCGCTTGTGTTACAGGGAGCCCCCCTCCCCCAGGACCTCTGGACACAGTGAGGGCGATGACAGTCACAGCTGTGACGGCGGTGGCGCGTGGTGGCAGGAAAATCCCCCAGGGACGCTGTTTAGCAGAGGGTTGTGAGGCTGTACACACGGAGGCCTGCTGCCCCGTCCCATCCCCGTCCCATCCCCATCAGAGGGCCCGAGGGCTTAAGTAACTCAGGGAGAACCTGCTTGGTCAAGGGAAGGCGGAGCTGGGTGGTGAGGCTTTTGACATTGGAGTTGACGTCTCGATGTCACGGGACATGAAGTGCCACCAGATAGGAAGCCCGGCCTGAGCAGCGGGCATGCCCAGGGCACCGACTGTGTGGCTCCTCACCCCCCGGACACTGCCCGACTCAAGCTCATCATGTTCTAACCGAAGCCAACGTCACAGGCTGTGCCACAGGACAAGGAGCCGAACTCCCCGCCCCACGCCTGGTGCTGGAAAACAGCCGCAGGCACCGCGATCGTCATGAGCCCTGGACCTGGGTGACGTTTCTCACACACTGAAGGCCCCTCCCACCTCCCGTCTCATCGGAGTTTCTCCCTGGACATCAGGTTAAGGGGGACGCTGGCGGTGGGGGGAGGAACACCCTGGGAGTCCCACAGGCGGAACGAGAAGCTGAGGACGGAAACTTCCAACCCAGGGCACGCCGGCGCACACACGTTTGGGGCTTCATGGAGCGGCTGGGGGTGCTCGTCAGGAGCAGCACGGGGTGCAGGGCCGGGAGCTCGGGCAGCAGGTGTGGCCTATTAGGCATTGGATCTGCAAACATTACTGAACAGTGACTCTGTACCTGGAATGGTGCCAAGACCTGTAGACACTACAGGCAGGAGAGGGATGCTGTCTCTCACCACCAGGATCTTCCAAGACTGCTCACCTCATGCCTACCTGCAGAAGGTCTTGAAAGGCGAAGTCAGATGCACCTGCTTCAGTGACAATGGCACTAATGTTAAATACTTTATTTACTACTAGAGGCCCAGTGCATGGATTTGTGCACCGGTGGGGTCCCTCAGCCTGGCCTGTGCCCTCTCAAAATCCTGGATCCCTTGGGGGATGTTGGAGAGCCGGTTTTGGCTCGATCCCCGCAGGCCAGGCCGAGGGACCCCACTGGTGCATGAATCTGTGCACCAGGCCTCTAGTATGCATATAAGATCTTTCATTAATCTCTTCCCTCCCTCCCCCTCCCCCTTCCCTCTGAGATTCATCAGTCTGTTCCATGTTTCCATGCCTATGGTTTCTGCTCCTCCGTTGAGCGTCTGTGATCTGGTGGTCAGTGCGCGTCATAGCTACCGAACGGTCGGATGGTCGGACGGTTGCTTAGGCTTTTATTTATATAGATGAGCCTGACAGTATACATCAAGCATGTCAAACTCACGGCCCATGGGCCGCATATGGCCAACAACAAATATTTTTGCGGCCCAGCCAATATAATGGTATGTAAGAAACGTTTTAATAAAAATTTCGTAACTTAATTTTTACAATATCCTGTTATAGATAATTATTAATAACGAACTACAATATTTGTTAATGACTGATTACTATAATCGTATTGCATTCATTTCCCTCACGCGTCTTATGCGCAGGTGCACCATTTCTCTCCACTAATACCAGCAGAGAATATTTTAGCAGCCAATTGCCACATCATTAGTCTTGTACTGACTTGTTTGGTGTGCTCAATAGGAAATATTTTGCTTTGGGAGAACAAGAAAAATAGGTTTATTTACGTTAAGCTTATTAATTTGTGCAGTTATTCAATGTCTGGTAAGTTAATATTCAAGAAAAAATATTAATTGTTATTAAAATGTTCTATTATTTCATGTTAACAATTACTCATTAATTTCAGCCCTTTGTATTCAGCATGGTCTCTATCGAATAAACCCACGTTTCTATGAAAATTGAAGCTTTTGTTTTTTTGCGGCCCACATAAACTTAAGCCTTGTTTATTTGGCCCGTGTTAGCCTTTGAGTTTGACATGCTTGCCCTAAACCATAAACAACAGCTGGTTGGCTCTTTTGTTAAAGATTTTGCTCCAATTAGCGGTTTTAATATAAGTGATAGTGCAGCCCGGAGCAAAAGTGATTCTTGGACTAACCCTTTCTGCTTACGTAGCGTGTAGCCCAGCACAGGGATTTACATACATGCTCACACCAGCTCTGGGAGGGTGCGGAGAAGAAAGGGCCTGCCCAGCATGAAGGGGCAGGGGCAGGCTTTGAACCCCAGCCTCCCCCTCTTGCCCTCCCCCCCCCCACC
>NW_005355708.1:1032884-1042989 GCF_000412655.1 Myotis brandtii | reverse complement strand
GGTCACTGTCGTCGTGTCTAAAGGTGGACAAATACCTGAGAGCCAAACGAATGAGAAACCAAGAACCGACGACGAGAATGAAGGTGGGCACTGAGGATGGACCGTTGGCGCTGGCTGCCAGAGCCCTCCGGGCGGGGAGGGAGCCGGGGGAAATGCCAGCAGAGCTCACACCGCAGGTGTTCCGGCGAAAAGTGCCAATTAGGAAGGAAGCCGGCCTGAGCAGCGGGCTGTGTTTTCTCCACCTTGCAAAGCTCCCTGCATGGCTGTGCTCACCTGTAACATCTCTGACCTCTGTGTCTACAAACTGGAGGGTTGTTCTGTGTATGTGTGAGTGTGTGGTTTTTATAAATTTTTTTTATTGATTTCAGAGAGGAAGGGAGAGGGAGAGAGAGAGAAAAAAACATCAATGATGAGAGAGAATCATGGATCGGCTGCCTCCTGCACACCCCGCACTGGGGATGGAGCCCACAACCTGGGCATGTGCCCAGACTGGGAATCGAACCTCGACCTCCTGGTTCATAGGTCAAGGCTCAACCACTGAGCCACACCGGCCGGGCTGAAGGGTTGTTTTTCACTCAACCTTCCCGGTGACCAGCGTGGCCTGTCATCCAGAACATTCTTATCAGTCTGTCCATTTAGCCTTGTTGTTGTTGTTAATTCTCACTGAAGGATATTTTTTCCATTGATTTTCAGAAAGAATGGAAGGGAGGCAGGGATGGGGAGAGAGAAGCATTGATGTGAAAGAGACACAACAACTGGTTGCCGACCGGGGCTGGGATAGAATCTGCAACCCAGGTACATGCCCTTGACCGGAAATGGAACCCACAGCCACAGGGTGTCCTGAGCAACCAGAGGTGCCTCAGTGGCCGTCAGAGAGACCGTGCAGGCCGGCGGAGCCAATGGCGAGAGCGAGGTGGCCACCGTCAGCTCTAGGTAGGTATTCTGGAGGGCGTGTGTCACCAGCCCCCGGTGTTCCCTGCTCAGAAGCGGGCTGATCCTGAATCCTGTGAAAGTCGCTTGCACACCTGCCATCCGCAGCCTGGACATCAGAGAGGAAATGAGTAGCCATGGGGGTCGGGGGTCAGGCGCACGCTCTGCAGACCTACCACGAAGGGCTGTGTGTCCAGGAGTAGGGTGCGTCTACCGGGGTGCCCGCCACCGGCACGGGGAGAACTGTGCCCCAGAGCCTGGGGGGCTGCGCCAGCCACGGCCGGGGCACTTTCCTTTCCCGTGAAATCGCCAGCAATATTCCTCTGCAGACACAAACTTATGAAAGCAGGTCACAGCACGCCGGCTATTCTTTAAGCGGGTAATGACATATCTGCCAGTTTTATCTCCACCCTGGTGTCTAACGTTTCCCCAAAGAGAGATTTTTTTTTTATCCCCCTCCGTTCTGTAAAGATAAGTCTGACTCAGAGCTTGACCCAGGGCTGGGGGAGAGAACGTGGGACGTTTTTCATCGGTCTCCGCAGAACACAGCACCCCAGACACCAGTTGGCCCGGCTCCCCCAGAGTCGGTTATAGTGGCGCATTTTATGTTATGCACATTTTACTACATTAAAAGATACAGTGCAGCATAAAACAAATAACAACCATGAGTGTCTTCTTCCAATATAAAACTCACACCATATCTAAGATTATTGGAAAGTTTAAAATACATTAGCTCCTTAACAAAACACCAAGGAAACAGGACAGAGGCCTGCTGTCTTCCCAAATACCACCCCAACCCTTGATCTTCATGGAGAATCCTTGTATCGGTAAGACTGGCAGGCTATCTATAGGTGAGAATCGTGGGCACAGTGGCCAGGGGTCTGCTCTCAAGGCCTCGGTCATTCCCGACAGCATGGAGCGGGGTGCCCACCCTCATTTGTTGTTGAAAAAATCACTCAGCACGCTCATTAGGAAGTTGAGGTGCAAGTCCAGGTGCTCAGACATCTAGGTACAAAACAACAACACCTCACAAGGTGCCTGAGATAGGGGGCCAGGCAGTGAATTCTCAGATCTGGCCACGAACGAAATGATGGTGGTGGTGATGGTGGTGGGGTTAGCTGTGTCCCTCTGCTCTTAGCCTCGGTTTCCTGATCTGGCAAAGGGTTGTGGCAAATGTGTTCTGTGTTTTCCTGGGTGGCCAACCCTCCTAGGAAGCAGCTGGCTCCTCACATAACTAGCTGTCTATGGGAATTCAGCACCGGGGCTGCTGGACAGCGCCTCACAATCCATCTAGGAGAGCCCCTTATCTGGCCTCTAACTCCCTCTGCCCCCCCATCCAACCCAATTCACCCCCATCCACCCCCATCCACCCTCATCCACCCCCATTTACCCCCATCCACCCTCATCTACCCCTAGGAACGCCCAGTCTCCTGCTTCCTCCCGAGGAAACCTCAGCGAGGACACCAAGAGCTCTGCCCGCCATTTACATGGCGACGAGTGGTCCTGGCTGCTGCTCTGTGGGACCCATCACCACGACCCTCTGTGCCCAGTGGCTCCCAGCCAGTGACTGAGCATGGGGGGTGGGGGGAGAGAACCAGTGCAGGACATGCATCTCTTCTTAGAGAGCACCTTCGGCACCAGGACCTCCCTCCAACCTGAGCGCGCCCCCTCCCTTTCGCAGGTGCCAGGTCTGCACCGCAGGCGGGGGCTCTCCCTGCCACCTCTGCTCCCTCCTCTACATCCAAACAGGCACCTCCCGCAGCAAACCTCTTGCACATCGAATCCCTTCCTGGCACCTGCTTCTCGGAGGCCCTGGGCTGACACACCATCCCACTGGCCACAAGAGCGAACCACCCAACCAACGCCCTGCAGGGCAACCTGCGCATTACAGACCTTACAGCGCACAGCCCACAGTATTCACTCCCTAAATGCGGACGGAGCCCTGCTGGTGGCGAACAGGTGCAGACCCACACGTCCGAGGCAGGCTGGCGTGCTTGGCCACACTCTGCGTGTGGGTAAACCAACAGGAGTTGTGCTAAATGTACAATGTGGTTACAATTAGTGATGATGGAAATAACAGTCAACATCATGTAGCATTTACTCCATGTCAGGTACTGCTCTATACTTTTCATGTGCTGCTCATTTAAAAAGAGTCCTGAGCCCGACTGGCGTGGCTCAGTGGATTGAGTGCTGTCCCATGCATCCAGAGATCACGGTTTAATTCTTGGTGAGGGCGCATGCCAGGGCTGCAGGCTCCATCTCCAGTGGGGGACATGCAGGAGACAGCTGACTGATATTTCTTTCTCTCTCTTTCTCTCTCTCCCCGCCCCCCATCATCATTCTCTAAATAAAAATATATTTAAAAAAAGAATTCTGAAAACAGCCCTACCCTCTCTACCTTTTGGGGCTGCGAGGAACCAGCACAATGTGCCCTGAGCCATCACTCGGGTGCTGCCTGATGGGAGCTGACCTGGAGGGGAGATGGGGAAGCAGACCCCCCTGGCCCTGCGGGCTCACCTGTCCCAAGAGTCAGCCTTGCCTGGAGGACAGAGCCTCCGGCTGAGGCTCCGTGTTTGATGGAAGGATTATCGTTAAAGTGCCGGCAGCCACCGCTGGTTCCCCCCCAGACACTGTCAGGGACGAGACGTGACATCGGGTAATAAAGCACAGGACTGGACTCCTAATGGAACCAGACGGGGCTGTAATGTGTCCATCAGCGGCGGCTGAGGCCAAATGCAATACAGAAGCGAGGAAAATCGATGTGTGATTTACAGAGAGAGTGAGTTTTATCTCTTAGATGTCAAACCACCAGGGAAAAGGTAACGTCTCACACTGTGTTAATTTTAAAAGAGCAATAAACTAGTCATCAGAAAAAGGAACGGAGACGGTGTCAAAGGCCTGGGAGGACCCAAAACGGGCAAAAGACTGTTCTCACCCTCACTCCCACTCTCTCCGAAAAGGGGGGCTCATCTCCCCACCCAGCACCCCTTTTCCTGCAGGGAGTGGAGGGAGTGTTCTTCCCTCGCACCCTCCCCGCCTGCTCCCCTCCCCACCCTTCTCACTGAAATAAGAGTGTCCAGACACTTCTTTCTTCTTCCAGGTCATCACTCACCTGGCTGGTCCCACTCCTGAGATGCAAAGCTGTTGCCTGGACACCCTCCTCTCTGCGCCCTGGGCCCTGGAAGGGGCAGGCTCCACGGTCCTGCACTACGAGAGCCACCTCCAGGCGGCTGAGCGGGACTGGGTGCAGCAACCACTTGGAAGGGGGTGTACTTTACTCCTCACCCCCACCTGCAGCTGCCGCCACCCCTCCACCCAGTGAGGGCAGTGGTGGGGGTTCTCACCCTTGACATCACACTGGTTCCTTCCTCATTACACCTGACACCGGTCCTGCACCAGCACATCCAAGTACAAGACCTTCCAGGCCCCAGCGCCCCAGGTCCAGCACGATGACACACATCACTGCCCTTCCTTTTCCTCTGTGTTTTATAGACAACACTCCTCACCACCACCACCCCACAGGTCTCTGAACTGCCTCGGGTGGGGGACCACAGCCCTGCCTTGGGGATCTCCTGCATCTCCGTGGCTCTGGAATCCACGTGTAGAAGGAAGGACCCTGCTCGAGAAAAGGCTGCCTGAGGCTGTGGTGGAGTGACGGGAACCAGCCCCCCTCGTCGGGGCTCAGCTCGGGGGAGAGACACAGAGAAGGTACGGGTGGGCAAGTCGCACACTTCCCGTGTCGGGGCTGGCGTTCCTCAGCCACACTAATGTCCTGCTGCGTGTCATGGCACAGAGCATGGCTCGTGGTGGCGAACGCATGAATGAAACAAATGAGTGAGATGAGCAAAAGAATAGAGAAGGCCCTAGCCGGTTTGGTTCAGTGGATAGAGCATCGGCCCTCGGCCTGAAGGGTCTCAGGTTTGATTCCCGTTGCAGGCTCAATTCCCAGCACCCTCTCTGTCTCTCCCCCTCCCTTCCACTCTCTCTAACGATCAATGGAAAAAATACCCCCCGGGTGAGATCAACAGAACAAAACAAAACAAAAAACAGAAGGAGGAGGAGGTGAGAGGAAAAGGCACAGGTATTCTGAGTCACAAAGACTTGGGTAGAGACCTAGGCCCTGGCGCAACTGGACTGTCCTGAAGCTCACGGAGAGGCAGGGAGAGGCAGGCTTTAGCCCTAGGCTGCCCGCTGTCCCGATGCTTCGAAACGCACCTCCCAGACAGGGAGGGGCTCTTTCTCCATCACCCACCGTGGGATATCACGGGCATCGTGTCCGCTGCTGTGCAGCCGAGAGCATGGGTTATGACCTGGCCCCGGGCTGACCGGAGCTCCGAGCCCCTCAGAACCACTGCAGCAGGACCCGAGCAATGTTACCTCCACGGGCCTGCAGACCCCGACAAATCTCAGGGTTGGCCATGGACAAGGAGACGCTTCTTCAAGGAGAGGCAGGGGCTGGAGGCCACACCGCCGACCTTCCCCACAGTGGCCTGGAAGGCACCTCCACCTCCTACCAGCCTGGACGTGTACTTAAAATATTTAGCCCAAGAGCAAGGGATGACGTTCACAAGGCCAGAGGGCCTGTGGGGACAGCCTGGAGGCCAGAGCTGCCTGGGCTCCCCACGAACCTCCCTAGGCGGCCGAGTGTCTTCGATCGCAAGATGTCACAGAATCAGTGCTGGTTGCTGCTGGTCCCTAGATACTTGCCCATCCTCACACTGCGTGGTGACCTGGCCCGTGGGAACGCAGATGAACAGGTGCTTGTGTAACAGACGGCGGGAGCCGGACGAGGGGGCCAGGCAGGCTGGTGCCCTTTGCAAGGGGACCAACGCCACTAAAATCCCCACCTTCTTGCTCTACCGAGTTATGCCCGGCTCCTAAGAAATTTATGACTTGGGAGAGCGGTTGGCGGCTCGCCTCGCCTCCCCAGAAGGGCTTGGGGACGCCTTTGGGCAGTAAAAGCACTCGTTTCCAAGCAACCAAATAGCAGGTCTTCCGTGATAGCTCTTCGTTCTGCAAAACGGCGGCTCCAGAGCAGCCTGCCATTAAATGGGTCGAGGCTGCGACTCCCGGGAATGACCTGATCCCGCTAAGACCCCTTGTCACCAGACAAAGGTAAACAGGCCAGTGTGAAGTCATGCCTCTCGGGGGACTGCCACGCTCGCCATAATTGGGTGTCAGTTGACCTTACGAATCCAATCAGCAAGGTAGTGGCCCCATCACCGGCAGACAAACGGGCCATTTCGTGGGCCCCATCCTTCGTTTAACAGCGGTTCTCAACCTGTGGGTCGCGACCCCTTTGGGGGTCAAACGACCCTTTCACAGGGGTTGCCTAAATACGTCCTGCACATCAGATATTTACATTACAATTCATAGCAGTAGCAAAATTACAGTTATGAAGTAGCAACGAAAATAATTTTATGGTTGGGGGGTCACCACAACATGAGGAACTGTATTAAAGGGTCGCGGCATTAGGAAGGTTGAGAACCACTGATTTAGAAAATCTAAAAGCTTCTATGAACAGGAAACAGCAGTCCCTGGTCTGAACATCTCCTGACTGTCTGGATCTAGTCCTATACACTCGCCATTTAGGCTGGATTTATTTATTCTTCTTTCTAAGCCTAAGGCAGGGTATGTCCCATGAGCCCAGGGCGGCTTGGAGCTGAGAGAATACCATCTTCCCCTCTCTCTCTCTCTCCCCCCCACCGCACCCCCCCTTCCAGCCCTTGGCATTGAAACATCTCCCCCTTTATCTATTTCACGCTGGTTGCACCATCTTCTGATTCCTGTCTGTCTAACTGTCAGGCCTTCATCGTCCAGGGAGTAATGGAGCCTGGCTCACAGCAACCACCAAGCTCTGGCTAATGTTGTGAGTGTCTGTTCCTCCCGTCACCCCAGCCCTGCTCTTCGCCCTCTTTTCTTTCAGCAGCTCCACTCCCAGCCCCGGGACCCTCCTCTGCGGAGCTCACCCCATGCAGCACCTTGGCCTCTCCGACACCTTCTGTGGTTCTGGGCTCCGCCCAAGGCCCCAGCCCCTTGCAGCCCAGTTTCCAGACGGCTGAGGTGCCCCCCTGGCCGGCGTCCTTCCGCTGGTCCCTGGACGGGCTGAGAGGAAGGCTGTCAGGTGAGTTCTAACACTGCCTCCTGGAGGCACTGGTGACCAGGTCCGGGCCCAACTAGGCGAGCTACAAAGGCGAGCTCTCTGAGCTGGCATCCAGCCAGCCCAGCAGAAAGAGCTCCTGGAAACAGTCTTTCCTACGGGACCGCATCCTGTAAGACGACCGTGGGGCAACCCGGTAATTTCCTGGGCAGCTGCAGGGAGCCGGCTGCGAGGTCCCTGCTCATTCCAGTGGGTGGCCCTCGAGTCTCACCACGTAGGAATCACCCAGCCCTGAGCTCAAGGCCACACTCTGCCTTGCAGGACAAGCTGACTCCCTCTCTGGGGACCAGTGATGGGAGTGCCCACCCCAGACACGGGCTAGAAATGACGGCTGAGGCTTTGCCCTGGCTCTTCTGCTTTGGAGCGTGTGGCGCTTTGTATCGGCGCTGATTTCTGAACGACCCTGGCTATTGCCACAGAACTCCTGCCCCAGCCCTTCCCCAGGCTCTCGGGGATCTAAGTTACTTAGGGAGCCCTATTTCCAGCAGATTCCATGGGGCTGCCGGATCTCCCTGGACCAGGCTGGTCGGAGAACTGGGAAATACAGATGGGCAGAGTGCCTGCGTGGGGAGATGTGATTACAAACAGCAGGACAGGGACACACACTTGCAAATGACGGTGGCAGAAGAGATGACACACAGACCCCGAGAGCCGAGGGCCGTGTTCACACAGTTCTGCAGACACAGCGGGACTCACAGCCTGGCCAGCTGGCCCTGGTCGCAGCCACCGGGCCAGCCACACTGTCGTGGAGGCCAGTTCCACCTTCTCAGAGCCGGCCACCAAGGTCAGCGCGCACACCCTGCAGGACGCACACTCGGCTGCTCACACCCACGGGGGAGCCAGTCTAATTAACACGGTTTTTCCTATCGCTCAGGGGCGTTTCCCCATAAGCTTTGACATTTTCCTTTATTTTTATTAATTTCAGAGAGGAAGGAAGAGGGAGAGAGAGACAGAACATCAATGATGAGAAGATCATTGATCGGCTGCCTCCTGCATGCCCCCTACTGGGGATTGAGCCCACAACCCGGGCATCTGCTCTTCACCGGAATTGAACCTGGGACCTCCTGGTTCATGGGTTGACGCTCAGCCACTGAACCACGCCCAGAGGTTTTCCTTTATTTTGACAGAAGCTGTTCTCAAGGGCAAGCGGCGTTTTCTGCATCCTTCACTTAATTTCTGCACTTGAGGACTCAGAGTCAGCTCAGAAACATTATTACTGCACGAGGTCGTGGCACAGGATGGCCTCGGACAGCTGGCGGTGCGAGGGGGTGCCGGGGCCTCCCGACAGCCACCCCATCTGGCCTGTTTATTGCGGTGGCGTCGGGATGAGTGACATATGGTCATTGATTTTATGTCCGACTCGTTTCCACTGTGGCACCTGCTTTCCCACCTCACAGCTGTCAGGAGGCCTGTGCAGCTAGAGCTTTTCCCTTTCGGGTTGCATTTGGGTTTTCTTCCTCATTGAGAGAAGGGTGAGGGAGCAGAGATGAACGGTAAGAAGTATTCTGGACGAAGGTGGCCTGCTATGGGTCCAGTCCATGTGCTGCAGGGTTGTTCCGATGTCTCTCGTGAATGCAGAGGCTCTGGACCCCTAATGTCCTGTCACCAGCTGCGTGCACGCTGTCTGAGCTTTTACCATCCTCCCTGGCCTTGAACTGTATCGCCGCCCACTCTCCGGACAGAAAATGAATAATATCAGGCTCCCGGCACCAAAACCAGCTGCTCACCTAGCGCCCATCTATTTTGTTTTGGCAACTGGTAGGCTGGCCCTCGAAGGCATATTTGCCATTTTAGGAAGATGATTCTAGAGACAGAGTGTGGGGAAAGCTAGAACGAGGATGTACTTACAGCAAGGCTTCCAGACAAGGGCTGCCGCACAGCCTGGGAGAGGGAAGTGAGGTGATCATCAATCAGACAGAGTCACAGATTCCCAGGGTGCCAGCCACACAGGGGCCGCACACAGAAGGCACACTTTAACAAGTCCTGTAGCGGAGCAAGCATCTCCGTTAGCCGCAGGCCCCACTCCTCCCTCTTGCCTTTCACAAGCTGGCATGCCTTACTTACATGAACCTGCCTGGTCCGAGAAGGCATTTATATTTCTAACCCTGGGACTGAACAAATTTTTTTCCGTTAACAGAATACAGAGGATTTGATGGCAGAATGAACTGTGGAAACAGCTAAGGGAGGAAAGGGATTAAGGATAATAGATTTCTGTCTTTTAAGGGGGAAGTGCCCGCCGGGTGATGTGCACATGGTTCTGTCTGAACTAACGGAATCGGGTGTACTGAAAGGGATAAGCAACCGTGGTAGCCAAGCTGTGCTTCTCGGAGTCTGAATCCCACATCCTTTCTAAACCTCCCACGGCAGGGCCAGCAGAAGCAACACGGGCCCGCTCTGCAAACATGAACCAGACCTTGCTGTTCCCCAAACTTCAAGCCCCACCCCCAGGCAAGCTGAGGAGGCTGCACACAGGATCCAGACAGAGCCTTCGGCCGGGGAGCAAGCTGGAGAGACCCACATCTTGCCTCCGACTGGTGACAGCAGCTTCAAAATCCAGGTCGCCGTGAGCAGTCAGCTGGGCCTGCATTCGTGGTGGTCTCCCAGGGCGCCTCGCCCACGGCGGGGAGATGAGACGGCACCTTGGAGCTAATGGCACCTGGGAATAGTCCTCACACGCCTCTCACAGCGGGTCTCAGCACCTCCTTTCACCCAGAAAGAGGAAATTCAGAAACTCCTGCTTCTAAATGAAGCGTGACTAAAACCTTGTCTGCCTCCCACTGCTCTCGAGATGAAATTCGAAATACTTAGGGCGTCCCTGAGGCCCTGGGGCCTCGTCTCCAGCTCCAGCTTCAGCTCCAGCCACTCTGCTCCCTCCTCCACACCCCAGCTGCCGGGCCTCTCTTCCCCTCTCTCATCCACATCTCACCACCTCTCCCTGGTGCAGCTGTGCCGTGGCCTGGCATACCTGCTCCATTCCTTCGCTCTGTCCAGGCCTCAGTATAGCTTTCCCTTCCT
>NW_005355708.1:1024229-1032845 GCF_000412655.1 Myotis brandtii | reverse complement strand
TCTGCCTCTCCACGTCACTTATCTATCAACAGCGCCCAGAGGAACCAGCATGGTCTGCCTGCCTCCTTCACGGGGGTCACCCATATGCATGGGGGCTTGTGGCTCTGACGTCCCCAGCACCCCTGCCCAGATAAGCACACCCTCCCTATGAAGCCGGGGTGTCGTGAGCAATGAGGCAGCAGCCTGAGCCAGGCCTCTGCAGCTGGAACCTCCACCTTCCCCAGGGGAAATGTGAGATGGGGGTGCGCGGAGTGGCCAAGGGGAATCGGAGGAGAAAGAGGCCGAGGGAAGGACCCGGAGCCTATTTCAACAGGGGAGGCTGGGAAAACGGAGCCCAGGCCCCGGAGAGGACACACTGAGTCCGGCATGAGCTACACATGTTCAAATCCAACCACATCACGCATCACACTCGATGCTGACTTCCCACTGACCGTGCACAAGATACTGTCAGTGCTCAGTAGCCAAAAAACACCCCCGTCCCTGACTTTCAGGTTAGCTAGGGAAACCACATACACACCCCCACCCCCTCGCCTGCACGCACAGAGGATAAAATGACAATATGATGTGAGGCGGCAGGGCAAGTAAGTGATTTTTCCTGTGGTCGGCAGGCAGCTGTCTCCAGGGTGGGGCTGTCCCAGAGAGCTGGGGCGGGTGGGGCTGGGCTCCACAGAGCCTCAGGGCGCATCGCTCCCAGACAGAGAGCTGTGCTTCGCACGGAAGCACCTGTGCCTGGGAGTGTGTGCGGTCCTACGGGCCTGCCTCCCTGTGCAGGACCCTGTGCAGGACGCTGGGACAGCCTGACACCCAACAAGGACCTGCCCACCGGGAGTCCAGGATCGGACTGAGCACAGATTCACACCTGTGGCCCCAAGCAGCCCCGAGACTCTGATACCGTGAATGATAATAAGGAATAACAACGTGCCCGAGGAATGCCGAGTCTACGCTGCTGCTGGAGGCCATCGGGAGCCTGGCAGGCTCGGTTTCCACATCTGGAGAATGGGTGTTAGAGCTCGGAACAAGGTAAGGACTAAGGCCACCTGGCAGGTGGAGGCACGCGAATGTCTTTCCCCCATCTTCCAGCTGGGTGGGCCAGAGAGAAGAAGTGGCGTTAGATGAGGGCTTTCGGGGATGGGTTCTGGGAGGGGAGGTCCTATTCTCTCCAGGGAACTGGAAGGAAGAGCCAGACAAAGGGCTGGGGAAGTCTACATGGATCTCAGCACATGGGATGCACCCCACGCAGTCCCAGTTGAGTGAACCGGTGACTGGGGTTAGAAAACTCTGGTTTAAAATCCTTTTCCTTCAGAACTTGGAAAGCTGGGACTTGAGAACCTGATGCCCCTCCCGTCAGCCTCAGGCTCGCAGCCCCGCCATGGAGGGGTCTGCTGTGCTTCCGATTCCAAACTGTTTCCCCAATTTTTGCAAACTCTCACGGTGGCATCCTAAAATTTCGTGAGGATGGATCTTGGCAAGAGTCCCTTTTGTTTTTATTGGACTGGCGCTCAGGAGACCTCTCAGGTCTGGAAAATGCACCCACTTAACTTTGGGGACATTTTCATGCTACCATTTTCGAAACGCAATCTTCTCTTTCTTTCCGGACTGCCAGGTCGTCGGGAGCCGATACCACAGGGTCCATCTGCTCATTTTCTACCTGTTCTCACGGGCTGCATCCGGTGACTACTACTCTATCATCTTAGAGGTTCCTCGACTTTATCTTCTCCTCCTGCTACTTTTTTTTCTCTCCAAATTTCAGGGAGGAAGCGAGAGGAGAGATAAAAACATCAATGATAAAAATCATTGATTTGCTGCGTCCTGCACGCCCCCTACTGGGGATCGAGCCAGCAACCTGGGCATGTGCCCTTGACTGAGATCGATCCTGGGACCCTTCAGTCCGCAGGCCGACACTCCATCCACTGAGCCAAACCAGCCAGGGCCACTCCCGCTCCTTTTATGCCTGCCTGCCTGCCTGGTGTCTCATTCCCAAGAGCTCCTTCTCTATCTGACCTTTCTGTTACTCAGTGTCCTCTGCTTCTCCCTCTGAGGGAGTTAATTGTCTGTCTGTTTCCATGTTGTTTTGTGAACGCTGCCTTGCTTCCATCATCTCCAAATTAGTTTTCGGTCTTTCTCTTTCTCAAGGAAGGCCTCTCTCAGAAGCCTGAGGGATCTGGGCTGACCAGTCGGATTAACTCGCAGGCATTACCAAGCTCACTGGAAGCCGAGTGTGTGCGGTCATACAGGCCTGGCGATGTGGCTGGTGGGGTGGGGGGGGAACACCAGGGGGACTGAGCATCGAGTCACCTTTCGCTGGGTGGGCTCCAAAGGTCAGTGTCTGGAGACCATTCATCTGAGAGCCTTCGGTTTCTCCAGCGGAGGGTCCTTCCTTTCTTCCCGGAGGACATGATACCTTACTCTTGGCTTCACCAGTCCCTGTACCACTGTGACCATCACCTTCCATTCCCCCTGGCCCCTGCAGCCGGCCCTCCCCTGCGATGCACTAGCCAGATGCCCCCCTGGGTTCCTTTACCTGGAAAATCAAGGCATGTCCCGCCGTGTTGCAGGGGAGGTAACTGTCCAGGTGTGGGATAAAGATCTAAACACTCCTGCTACAGGTGACCGCCAGCTGTCCTGCTGGCTGTCCCATCTCGTCCCTGCACTAATCCCAGCCTCCACGCTAGTCCCAGCCTCCACACTAGTCCCAGCCTCCACGCTACTCCCAGCCTCTAAGCTACTCCCAGCCTCCTTCCTGGCCACCATCATGGCCTCGATGAGGGCGGGACCAGATTGTGGCTCCGGCCACTTATTCCCTAATTATTCTAATTTAGTCTTGAAACCGACACAGTTTCTTTGATTGTTTTCCTCTTATTTGGTTTATGATCCTGTCACCTCTGCTGACCTGTAATTAAGGGTGATAATAATTGTGGCCAAGTTCCTATAAGGGTACGATCCTTTTTCCCATCAGTGAGATGTGAGCACACACACACACACACACACACACACACACACACGGCACATGTCCACCGAAAACACTTGTACAAAACATTCGTTGTGGTTTCCTCTTGAGAGTCCCAAACTGAAAAACCACAGTACCCATCCACCGCAGGTGGCACACACGGCGGCGTGCAAACACAACGGAATGCTACAGAGCTCATCATCGTCATCACCATCAACTAATAAACAACCCCTGGCTGAATCTCGGAGCCAAAGAAGCCAGATACAGACCGGAACATTTGGTGCGATTCCATTAAATGATATTCAAGACCAGGCAAAACCTATCCGTGCGAAGTTAGAATAGCTGTTATCTCTTAGGGATGACAGCTTGGGAAAGGCTCTGAGAAAGGCTTCTAAAAATATTTTGCATCTTGGTCTGAACAGTGGTCCCAGAGATGCAGAGATACGTGAAAATTCTTTGAGATGCATTTAGGATTTGTCTGACTGTACATATGTGATAACTTGATTTCAAAAGTAAGAAGAAAATGGAGTATCCCTGATTGTCATTTTAAAGCTTTATTGGAAAAGGTTTTCTTGGGGTGGAAAAGATCTACTATCTTTTTAGAAGCCTACCTGGACCTTAGAAGTCAGGGGAAGGGGGCGCCTCTGCATATCCCAGTGCAGCGTTGGAGATGTTGGACCTAAAATACAAAACTCAGGCCTCCTTCAGCCCCAGCTCTGCTATGAGGCGGGACCTCTGCCAAGTCACATTCCTCTGAGCTTCAATCCCTCTTAAGACAAGGGGGTGACTCACATTGTCTTGGAGTCCACCCCAATTCTAAAATTCTTCGGCCACTGGGGGAAAAATTGAGATTAAAAACAAAACAAAACACAAAACACCAAAAGGTATTCTCTCTCTTTCCTCCCTGTCAATCAGACACACACTTTCTGGCTCCGATTCGTCCACCGCTGACTGGACAATACGCTCTCAGGGGCCGGAGACCTCACCCATTTTCTCGTGCACTCGACTCACTCGGGGAGATGAATGTAGCCGGCGCCGTTAGACGAAAAGAGCCTTATTTTGCCATAAAATACATTAGATCTAAAGCAAAGCCTTATATCTATAAAGCAATGAAATTGCATCCACAGTAGAAATTCTGTCAGCAAAGCTGTGTAACAATCCCAGGCTTTGGAGAGAGTTAATATTTCCACCAGCCAACTTAATGGGCCCCTGAATAAACTGCCTTTCCCCCCTCCAAGTCCAGAGTTTGGCCAGGAAAAAACAATACAACACATAATATGTTTGGAGAGAAAGCTGCTTCCCAAGGTCGTCTTATTTACCCGGTGACCGAGGTCATCTTATTTACCCGGTGACCGAGGTCATCTTATTTAACCAGTGACCGAGGTCATCTTATTTAACCAGTGGCCAAGGTCATCTTATTTAACTGGTGACTGAGGTCATCTTATTTAACCAGTGGCCAAGGTCATCTTATTTAACCGGTGGCCAAGGTCATCTTCTTTAACCGGTGGCCAAGGTCATCTTATTTAACCGGTGACTGAGGTCATCTTATTTACCCAGTGGCCAAGGTCATCTTATTTAATCGTGGCCAGTTCTTGGGGAAGACAAGCATCGGGCCATCCATCTGATGGCTGGCAGCCGTTTTCCTTCAGCATATCATCCTCAAGATGAAGAATTATCACCTTCATCCCAGACACTTTGGTTGCTGTTTCAAATCACAGCAACAGTAAAAATTCATGAGAACGTGAAGCGTTTAGAATCTAGAGGTAGGGTTGGATACAGTCTGTTGTAAAGATGCCTACGCAATTTAACTGCATCTGTGAGATCGAAAAAGGAACGGTTGAGCACACGAGACGATAATGTGCTTTCAAGCCACCAGGGAGGGGCCGAGCCAGGATCGAACCTGGGCGGGCTCTTCCCCACCACGCGGCCCTCCTGCAGGGAGAGGTCCTGAGTGGGGGCCCCTTTCCCCGAGGTTACTCGGAGCCTCTCAGACCGACCACGTGGGGGGACAGAGGCCGCTGTCGTCTTCCAGTGTCCCTTCTCCCCCGTTCCTTAGTGAGGGAACGCTGTGCGCTAGAACTTTCCAGAAGCAAAGCAGGAGTTGGGAGCTGGCCTCCTCCGCACCATCTGGAGGAAGGAGTGACAGCTGAAGGTCCGATTTGACCCTGGACTAGGAGGAGGAGAGCCATGGGCAAAGCAGAAACCAAACAGGGGCCCGTGTCCCGCAGCTGCCATCCCTGCGCTGGACTTTCCTTCATTCCTCACCCGAGGCCATGACGCTGTGCGCTAGAACTTTCCAGAAGCAAAGCAGGAGTTGGGAGCTGGCCTCCTCCGCACCATCTGGAGGAAGGAGTGACAGCTGAAGGTCCGATTTGACCCTGGACTAGGAGGAGGAGAGCCATGGGCAAAGCAGAAACCAAACAGGGGCCCGTGTCCTGCAGCTGCCATCCCTGTGCTGGACTTTCCTTCATTCCTCACCCGAGGCCATGTTTTTATTGACTTTAGAGAGAGAAGAAGGGAGAGAGAGGGAGAGAGAGAAACAGTGATGCGAGAGAGAAGCATCAATTGGTTACCTCCTGCTCGAGCTGTGACCGGGGAGTTAAACTGGCAACCTGGATATGTGCCCTGACTGGGAATCGAACCCGCAACCTTTTGGTGCACCGGATAATGCTCCAACCAATTGAGCCACACCAGCCAGGGCTGGACTTCTTTTCTTTAATTTTTTTTATAGATTAAAACAAATTTTTTTTTATTGATTTCAGAGAAAAAAGTAAAGGGGGAGAGAGAGAGAGAGAGAGAGAGAGAAACATCAATGATGAGAGAGAATCATTGATTGGCTGCCTCCTGCACGGCCCCCACTGGGGATCAAGCTGGCAACACAGGCATGTGCCCTGACCGAGAATTGAAGTGTGATCTCCTGGGTCATAGGTCGAAGCTCAACCATCGAGCCACGCTGGCCGGGCTGGACTTCTTTTAAATGAAAGACAAAACTGTTGTTTCGGATTTTCTGTATGTGCCGTCAACCTCTTATCCTAACTGGGATGTCAGAAGCCCACTGGGGAGGTTACACGTGGGTCTTCAAGGTCGCCTGCCCCACGTCTGAGCTGAGAGACGTTCCTGCAGGCGGCTGCCCAGGTGTGGAGTGCGGCCATATTTCCATGACTGTGCTCCCCACACTGGACCTGAACTTGGGGATCCCTGCACCTCGAATGGGAGTCACGCCCACACACACACACACCAGGGCACAGCTTTGGTCACTGGTGGCAGCAGAGTTCAATTTCGGAACCTCTCTCAGCTATTGCTTTTGTTCTTCCTTCCCACCTGGTCCAGTCCCAGGGAGGGAGGGAGAGAAAGCCGGGCCAGCAAGAGCACATCCAATCCCGTCTTAATCAGCAGCATCTGGAGAGCGTGGCACACTCGCTCGCAGGGCCCAGGCGAATCGCCGGTGAGGGCACCACCAGCACATTAAGGGAAGCAGCAGGGGTCGGGGACAGGTTCCAGGCGGGCCGAGGGGACCCAGGTCTGCAGATGGCTAGTTAATTACGGCTGGGGGTAGGAGGGTGGGGTTCCCCATCCCTTCCCTCGGAGCTGCGCGCTGAGAAGGCTCACGTGAGACGTCGCACGCCCCACAGCGCAGCTATGAAACCCCTCATCCCCCACGAACACGCCGGAGGTGCCGAATGGGTCTGGGGAAGCGGGCACAGATCATCCTCTCCTGGGGGGAGACTCGGTGTCATACCCCACAGCCAGCCGGGTGCCGGGGAGAGAGGGAGAACAGAGTGCTTTCGCCAACAGGAAAACTGACTTCCAATCAACGAATAACAAGGAATTGGCTTCCTCCTGACGCAGCTCGGGCTGGGGAAGGAAGGGCTTAGCTGGGTCACGAGCTTTTCTGACTCCCGGGGCTCTGGGCAGCCGGGGTGGTCTCTCGGGGCAGGGACGGGGCGGGTGACGTCACCCAGCCTGGGGTCTGCTTCCCTGGAGAGTGTTAGGGGCGGGTTGGCACAGATGTGCGTGCTCCACCGACGGGGAGTAGAAACCGGCCAGGTTCCAGGTGGGCCCGAAACTGGAAGGCAGAGGGGAAGGGAGGAAGGGAGTGGGGTGTGGGAGCCTCTAGACAAATCGGGGGGTGGGGGGTGTCCCCTGAGCATCCCTGTTGGGGCCAGAGTGTGAGAATGACAGAGCAAGTGTCAATGGGAGGAGGGGGGCCACGGGGAAAGCGTGAACGGACATGACCCCGGCACCACATTGGAGGTCAAAACAAAACAGTGCTGCCCCCTCGAGGGATAGTTTAGCCAAGACTAACTCAGGTGATGGGTTCCGGAAAGACCCAGGTCCCTCCTATCTCCCCTTTCCCATTTATCAAAACCCTAGGCATCCTGTACTGTGTAACCAGTCCGCCTTCCTGCCCAGCTCCCCCCACCCCTAAAAGGAGAGAGATTGGGGCCACACATGAAAACTCGGAATTCACAAGCTAAGTTATACACTAGGAAGGGGCTGCGTCCTGGGTCCTGTCCTCACCTCTGAAAATGAATCAGGATTAAAAGGCTGCTTCATTCCGTTTGCATCAGAAAGTGCTCCCTGATATTTAAACACACACACAACACAAAACTCAGCTCCCTGTTTTTGTCAACTCGGGGACTGGCTCACTGTGTCTTGGACGACATGTCAGTTTGTTTAAAACACACACAGAAGAGACGTTCCTTCCAGCTGTCAGAGCAAAACTTCTTTGCTCTTCCGTCCAGCAACCCCAAGAAAAACAAGGGAATTTGTGGCTTGGTTTCCTTGGCAACCTTATCTTCACTCCAGGCCCATCTCCTGTCTCTAAGCAACAGGGCGCTCTTCAGAATTAGCCGAGGTGAAACCCAGGCTTCTGGGAGTCCTCGCGGACCACACAGGTCAGGGTAGAGCGCCTGGCCCCTCGAAGGGCAGGGCCCAGGGACCAGGCAATCTCACGGCCCCACTGTCCTCCCCCAACCCCCCACACACCCCGTCTTCCTTGTGCCCGGACTCCCGCCTGCCCACTCTCCTCCCCTGGGCTGATGCCTCTGTCCTCCAGAGGGGTCGGTGACTCAGTTTATCAGCCAGTGTCTCCCATAGGACCCGCCCCTCACCGAAAGGCCCCACACAGCTCCAGAGAGGGAAGCTGACCCCGGAGACCAGGCCACAGAAGGGAGCACTAAGATGCCACCGGGACACTGGTTTCATAAGCAAATGGCTCTGCTGGAGAAAGGCGTGTGATTGAAAGAGCGTGAGAGAAATGCCCATGTCGCTGCGCTGACATTTAAGAAGCATTTGCACAGGAAAACGGGATTCGGAGATTAGTTCCCCGTCGGCGTGACCCCGCCTCTCTCCCGACATCTCCGAGCCAGGAAGGGCTTCTGAGGACACACGGAAGGGGGACAAACGCGCAAGATCTCTGGAAGGGACGGCTCTGAACTTGACTCAGAGGCTGAGGAGTGCCGGGAGGGTGGGGGGTGGGGGTGGGCACTGCCTCTCGGGAGCCAGGGAGGGGATGTGAATTGGGCAGCGTCCCTGGGGCATAGACTTCACAGTGGGGTCCCCAGGACAGTGATGTCCCCAGGACAGCAGACGTCCTGTCTGCAAAGCCGGAGCTGAGTGGGGAGGAGCTGTTCTGAGGGGCTGCGCAGACAACGACCAGCTACGTG
>NW_005355708.1:1009249-1024195 GCF_000412655.1 Myotis brandtii | reverse complement strand
TGCAGATGACACAGCACCCAGAGGAGTGGACGAGGAGCCGTCCTTGGAGTAGCTCCCCCCCACCTGCCCTGCACCCCATCAGACACGACGACAAGCCTGCTGAGCCATCCCCTACGCAAGCCAGTATCTGCCTAACCGTCGCTAGAAAGACATCTGGAAGCTACTGGAAACTTTGAGTCCTAAGACAGAAGTGTGTTCAAACTCCCCTGCTTTAATTTACGTAGTAGGTCGAGGATGACGGACGCTGGCAGACGTGGGCTGAGTCCGGATGGGAGCCCCAATCCCAGGGCAGCCAGAGAACGTCGCTTCCTCAATCGGAAGGCCCGCAGGGCACAGCATCTATGTGTCCGGCCTGTGGCGGGAGGTGACATCATCTCAAAGCTGCCTGTTCACTTTTCCTGTGTCTCCACTCTCGAGGCACCGGGCGATTCTCACGCTCCCACCCACCAGCCTGTGCCGAGCGGAATGTCACCCAGACGGGAGCCCGCGATAATTACAATGTCAGGCTTCCCGCCGAGACGCAGATAATTAGAGGAGAACATTGCAGTGTTTCCCAACCTCTGGAGGAAATGAGAAGCGCCTTCCAAAGGAACCACCTGCCGGAGTGAAAACTCAGGTGATGGGAGACGTGCCCATCTGAGATCCTGAGACCAGACCCGGGCGGTCTGGGAGGGTCAGAGCGAAGCGAAGACCAAGGGGGGAGGGGCGAGGGGGGGGGACATTTCCCAGGCCCCACTGTGCTCCGGGCACCCGGCACGCACTTCCCAGCAGATGACCCGGACAGAGCCGCCATCGCTGTCACCTCACTGAACGCCACGCTGCAGACAGACGCTGCCCCACTGTCCTGCTGGGGAAACTGAGGCTCCCCCAGGTTCACCTAAGGCCACCTGCCAGCCGAGCATTGCGTGGCTCCAGGACCCAAGCCCCAGCCTTTCTGACTTGAAATCCTGGGTGTGTCATCTCTCCCTCCATGTCACGCTCCCTAAGGCGGTTAAAGGGTTGATGATCTCTGGTCCTGGGCCGTCCTCACTTGGCGGTGGGTGAGGGGCTGCGGGGGCTCATTTCTACACAGATCCGCAGGGCGCCCACAGTGGCAGGTCCTGTGCGTGAATGAGGCTTCTGTCCTGATACCCTCCCCCCCCTCCCCCGCCACCCTAACTCTCCTTGCTGAGCTGAGCCCATTGCCACCGGTGATCACTGCTGACACGAGCCTTTAATGTGGCAAGTTGCGAACAGAGAGAAGCACTTTCTGAATTCTCCGTAACCGGCTCTGAAAACCCCTGCGATCTGTCTGCCGACGGAAGTGAGCTCGCCAAGCAGGAGGCAGGCTGGGGGCAACATAGGGATGGAGCTCAAACCAGCTCTGCCCGCCTGAGTGACCTGGAGCTTGTCTAATTAGCCTCTCGGGGTCGAGTGTCTAAAACATCGAACAAGGACACAAACATCTACATCATAGATGTGGAGCCCTTCACGGCCGGAAGTCGAAAGGCCCAGGCAGTGGCGGCCTCCAGCATCGTCAACGTGCTTCTTACCACGAGGACGCCTGCCTGTGAGTGGGTCTCTGGCCGCGGAGAGGACGCCTCCAGTTTCTGGGAGCGAAGCCCGGGGAGTAGACGGTTTTCCCGGGAAAGGCCTGTGTGTAATAAAACTTCCTACCCGATCCTCGTCCCGGGAAAATGAGTCGATCAGTTCTCTCGGGCCACTGGCTCCTCCCTGCGGAGTCTGAGAGCTGCCCCTGCTAAGCTGCCCGGCGCCACACGGGGACCAGGCCGGGGGAAGAGGACAGCCAGGCTCACGCCACCACCAACCCAGAACCCGTGAGGGCTGTGGTCCGGCCAGGCTCACGCCACCACCAACCCAGAACCCGTGAGGGCTGCGGTCTGTGTCAAAGGGGACTGCAGATGGGACTGTCCTGGCCCACCTGGGGGTGGGGTGAGGACCCTGGAGGTGTCGTCGAGGACTCAGTGATTAACGTCGAGGACTCAGTGATTAACGTCATTAAATAGACGAGATAAATAATGTACTGACTGCATGACTGTTCACATATCACCCAATGCCGGGCTGAAGGGGCCCCAGGGATCACTGAACACGCCCTCCCCTCATTCTCCAAGGGGGCCGTGTTTGGATGAGATTTCCTCCCGCATCCCTTTAAGCTCTACATGTAACTTCCTCACGTACAAAGCAATGGCAGTGCCCTGTGGGGCCCATAAGCTCCTCGTGAAAAGAGATGAGAAGGAACTCGATTGCTACTTGATGTTCAATCCCCCTCAGATACAGAAAGGGAGCCACAGTCGTTGGCGGGCGGTTTTGGGGTGTTCACCGGCCCCCTGGGGGCTATCCGTCCACAGCTCTAGAGCAGGAAAGAACCCCCCTTTAGAGAAACAGGTGTGAGGGGTGCAGGCAGTTCACTTGCTTCAGGAAGAAATGGTCGTGACTGCTGGAGGCCGGGGCTGCGAGACCCCCTGCACACGGAGGGGTGCCCACGCTCCGAGTGTGGCAGTGCCCCTCTCCTCCCCACCCCGCGCCCCTCTCGCGCAGGGGCTGGGCGCGCACGTCGTTTGGAAAATGATACCCCGAGGAAAGGACGTGCCTTGGTGACAGTGCCCCGGACTGAACACACTGTCTCGGAAAGTGCTTTCAGGCGGCAGATGACAGACGCAAGGGCTCTGAGCCGTCGGCGGTCCCAGCCCGAGGAGAGCAGCTCCCTTTCTGTGTCTGTGCTTCCAGTGTTGCTAAATAAAACAGGTTGTTTTTGGAAACACAACACCAATACATTGTTGTTGTTTTTTTTTCCAATTAAAATAAATCCAAAGACACAAAACCAATTCCTCCGAAATGCTAAAAAAGGAAGGATTGGCAAGGACATTTCAGAAAGGTGTCACATGTGAGACAAACGGCAAAGCAGACGGCACTGACTTCGGTATTCTACGACCATGAAGTGGAGGAGACGTCGCGTGGTTATGAAAGGCTCATTCGAGGGAATCGGGACAGTTAGGCAGTCGGGCTCCAGAGGACTTGGAACAAACACATAAAGAGAAGAACTCACGGACGGAAAAAGGAGTGACATTGTTCGGAGCGACTGGAACGGGGAGTTTTCTCATACAGGGACCCATCGAGAAGAAGTAACCCCACAAATATAGTCAAGAAACATCTGCACACCCCTCAAAAGAGGATCCGCACCCCGACTGCCCGGCCCCCTTCCCAGCCAGGCAGCTGAGCCGGCAGCAGTGCTGACCTTCGGCAGTGCCTGCCCTGCGGGCGGGCCGGTCCTCACCTGGGATGTTGTGGATGGTGATGGCCAAGATGAGCAGCGTGATCCTCCTCCAGCTGCTGCCGCTGGGCGGGGCCAAGGTCCCCGGAGAGCAGACGCAGGGATGGCGGGGCCCTCGGGCTGGTCGGGGGCCGCTGCCCTCTTCCTCTGGTACGCCTCGCCATTCTCACTCTTGTCTGCAGAAAGAGAGACGGGAAGAGAGAGGACTGTGAACAGGAGGAACGACTTCGGACGTGGGCAAGCGGCAGCAGGAGGAGGCTTTCAGATGGGGACAGGAGCTGCTTCCTAACTTGCTGATGGACCGTGCGTGCTCCTGAGTGTTCCTTCATGTCCTCATCCCTTCTCTCCTCACGCCTCATCCACTCATACATCCTGCAAACACTCACTGCGTGGGCATTCGGCACCCAGTGGAAAGGCACTAAAAAGGGGAAAGAAGATGAAAACAGGGTACGCTGGCCATGCCCACTTTAGGGAAGCAACGCTGAGCAGGGGCGAGGATGGAGCAGGGGCGAGAACAGAGCAGGGGCGAGAACAGAGCAGGGGCGAGGACGGAGCGGGGGCGAGGACGGAGCAGGGGCGAGGATGGAGCAGGGGCGAGAAGTGCAGATTCTGGAACCAGACTGCAGCCCGCAAGCTGCTAAGCCTCTTTGTGCCTCCATTTCCTGATTCACGAGGCGGAATAACAGTACCTGCTGCTTCGGGCTTTTGCGAGGATCAACAGAGAGGCTGCATGAAAACCCCGAGACAGTCCTAAGCACTGTGTGTGGGGATGTGGTGGCTGTCACACGCCCTCTCGCCCACAGCCCACAGAGCTCTACCCATGACTCTCCTGGGGACCCATTCAAGTGTGTGTGTGTGTGTGTGTGTGTGTGTACGAGCATCCGAGTGCCACTCGGTCCCAGCTTTCCTGCCTCAGATGTCAGGCAGCCCCAGTGCATGTTTGCACGTGGGTGGGTATCTGTGCACACCTGGGGGGGTGCTGTTGTACATTCTGACAACATCTAACGACTCAGGCTGTAGAGGCTGGATGGGAAATTGAACTATGTATCTGGGATTTTAAAAAATATATTTTTATTGATTACAGAGAGGAAGGGAGAGGGAGAAAGAGAAACATCAACGATAAGAGAGAATCATTGAGCAGCTGCCTCCTGCTCGCTCCCTACTGGGGATCGAGCACAGAACCCGGGCATGTGCCCTGACTGGGGATGGAACCGTGACCTCCTGGTTCATAGGTCAACGTTCAACCACTGAGCCACCCCGGCTGGGCTAAGTATCTGGGATGTTGAGCCCATGAACACTAACGACACGAGCAGAGCAGACCAGAGTACAGGCAGGAAGCAGGCCACCCCCATGCCCCGGGGACTAGCCAGCGGACACCACTCACTCCCTGGGCCTCCTTAGAGCGTGGGAGGTGACAAGGGAGGAAAAAACAACCCCAAAATCCAAACTCTTCCCTTTAGAATTTTATAACTTAAGGGATGAGAGGCAGGGAAGACATGAGTAAATTCCTTAAAATCCAAGGGGCAGGTCTGCGTCTCTAACGAGCACTGAAGTCTGTGCTTATTGCTGTGAGTGACACAGAGGACCGGACGCTGGTTCTCCTGCAATAACACTCGAGAGCCACAGGGCGTGACAGCGCCAGCAAATGCCAGCACCGAGTGTGGGTCTCCCGGGACCGTCGCGAAGCATAGAGTCGTGAGCCCGGGAAAGACGCCTGGCCCTGGGGTCCCAGGTGGGGGCCTGATGTCGGCGCCTCCTCCAGTAAATAAGCCGCCACTAATGAGTCCGCGAGGAGGGAAATCCGCCCACATCAATCAGGAGCGCGTGGAGGGCCCTGACAATGAATCTTCCTGCCTCTCCCGGTTAAGGGTTAAGGCTCGTTAAGCCGTCACGTGCCACCAAGCAAAATAAATGCCGCGCCGTGGGCAGAGGAGGACCGCTTCAGGGGCGAAGCCACGCCTGGTGGGGGATAGGAGCGGGACGCAGTGACAAGACCCAGGAGACTTCTTGAAAGAGGAGAGGTGTTGACACCTCTGAAGCAGGACTGGGCAAAGAGGAAGGGCACTTAGGGATGGAACAGCTGAGGCCAAGTTCAGAGACGGAAAACATCAATGAGCCTGGCTGGCAGGCGATGCTGAGGAGTTATTTTAATAACCTGAGTCCTTACAAAAGCCCTATGAAAAGATCACCCCTTTCACAAATGAGCAGAGAGGGGGAGTGACTGTCCCAGCTCACACAGCCCCCCTCCCTACTCCCCGTTGGGCTCTGGGGTCAAGCCAAGGTCCTCTGCCTCCTGGGGACTCCTCTTACCCAAGCCCCTTGGTTGACTGGTGGGGAGGGGGGAGTTGATCTCCGTTGCTTGACAGAAAGGGCAGTAGGAGCAGTCACTGCAGTGATATCTAGGGACCTGAAATCCCAGATGTTCAGTTCAAGACGTGGAGGTGGCAGAGAGGGTCCATGAGCTGGTGTTGAGTGACGTCTGAGCCGGAAACGGCTCAGTGGAAATCTCGTGTCTACGATCGTTCCCACTCAGACCAACCGAAAGCGGTGTTTCTTAACGCATCCGACCCACTGGTTTTAAGTGTAAGAGGAAATACTGATTAAAGACGAGGACTCAGAGCCAGGCCCACAGGCCTTCCCGGAGGAAGGAAAGGAACCACGTCAGGTGGATCATCATCAAAGAGCCTCTCTTAAAATCTGAAGGCCAGCACCTCAGAATCCACACAAAGAGGGGACCCCCTGGTGGGCTCCCCTGTGTCCTCCCACTGCACCTTTGACAGAGGGGCCCCATGCTGCTGCGTGGGAGAAGGAGGACCCCAGCGGGACAGACGGACCAGTCCAAGGCCCACTCCTCCATGGGGCCTGATGGGACACAGGACTTCCTGGTTTCCCCTCCCCCACACCAGGGGCACGATCCTTGTCCCAACACGTTGTATCACAGAGCAAAGCAGACAGGGGTCCGCGGGCACAAGCCAGGGGACCACAAGGGGGAGCCCGGCTGCCCGGGGAGCCCCTCCCCTCAGGGGTCCACTCCCTCCCTCCCCCTGAGTGAAGAGTCCTGCCTCCTCCAGATCAGGGGGCCCAAACCTGGATCAGCAACTGCTTTTGGAAGCTGCAATCTTCTCTCCAGCAAAAAAAAAATATATATATATATTGACAGATGATTTTAAAATGATTCTTTAACCCTTACAGATTCAAGGCGCTCAGATGAGAACATCTCGCTGGGTAAATGCCAGGTTAACCTTTGTTTTCAGAGCCCTGGGCCCAGTGCCACCAGGAACACAGGAAGCTTGCTGTCCGAGTGATGGGGCTCAATGCTGGGCGCTCAGGCCCCCGAGCGCTAATGAACAGATCGCCAGCCACGAGGGCCTTAAACACATCCCCAGACGTCACTGGACATGGTCTGGTTGAATTAGCACAAATGGGAAAATGCTTGGCTGCTTCGTGCAGAAAATCTTAAATCCCCGGAAAAATACCTTCCCTGAAAGCTAAACCCATTACGAAACATAAATGAAGGGTGTGTACATTCCCGATGGGTGTACTGCGTAAGCACAAACAAAATCAAAAGGCCGACCAGAAGCAGGAGCCAGGAGGGGCCATGGACTAACGTTTTCCCTCTTTTCTTGTTTTCCAGAGCATCACGGTAATTGGGGGAAGAAAGTCAATTATGCATGAGTGTGACAAGGCTTGCTAAGAATTGGGCTCTGTTTCCCTAACCATTCATGGGATTAGCATGACTCCTTTATGTAATTAATGCTGAACTTGAACATGAAATAATCACTTAACATTGGCCAGCATCAACACTAACAGAGAAGCCACGGTCCATGGAAGCCCTTCTTGACAGTCACATGGGAATTTAAGAGCGAGCCAGGGGGTCCTCCCTGACTTGGCAGAGGGCCCCTCTGCCCCGAGACATCAAAACTAAAGCCTTGGATGTCTCTAAACCTATCCGCAACTCTCCCACTGTTTCCTTTCTGCAAAGCTACAAATACAATCACATTAAAGACCACTGCCCACAGACAGAAGGTGTCCAGTAGCCCTAACATGACAGCTGTCATTTGTCCCTCATCTGTGTCTAGTTTTTGTACACTGATGCTTTGCATATTGGCAGGGAGTACAAATGGTGACGAGAACAGATGCTGGATCACACTGGCTGCGGTGGGATCATGGCTCTGCCAACCATGGGATCATGGCTCTGCCAACCATGGGAATCATAACTCTGTCAACCATGGGATCATGGCTCTATCAACCACAGGATCATGGCTCTGCCAACTATGGGATCATGGCTCTGTCAACCACGGTGGGAATCATAACTCTGTCAACCACAGGATCATGGCTCTGCCAATCATGGGGTCATGGCTCTGTTAACCATGGATGGGATCATAGCTCTGTCAACCACGGGATCATGGCTCTGCCAACCATGGGATCATGGCTCTGCCAACCATGGGAATCATAACTCTGTCAACCATGGGAATCATAACTCTGTCAACCACAGGATCATGGCTCTGCCAATCATGGGGTCATGGCTCTGTTAACCATGGATGGGATCATGGCTCTGTCAACCTTGGGACAGTGGCTCTGCCAACCACAGGATCATGGCTCTGTCAACCTTGGGACAGTGGCTCTGTCACTCATTACTCTGTGCCTCAGTGCCACTGTGGTAAAGTGGGTTTAATAATCATATCTCCTTAGTAAGGTTGTTTTGAGAACTAAAGTCTACGTAGAGCTCTCGCACAGTGCCTGGCACAGGAAAACCACAATCAATGCTAGCTATTCTATTACTATTGATCCTATGCTTTAATATACATTTTCACATTCCACTTGTTTCACTTGAAATTTCAGAAATATTTTCTGGATTTCTGAGTCTCGGCGCCTCTAGTTTTTAATGGCGCGAGGGCATTCTGCTTATTTCTAAGCCTGTCCTTTGCGAAACCATTTCCTCTTTATTCATGTTTGAAGGGTCACATTTTTCCAGAGGCTAAAAGGTGCAGTGCCTCGATCTTGCCACACGGGGGCAAACTCCTTCGGCTCCCTCCCACCCAGAATGGGCACCCACCCGGCAGAGTTCCTGCCTTGACTTCATGCACGAAATCTTCGTTGTATGGCTCCATGGCTCATGTGCCACTGTTGCATGTACAAAGGGGCTGAGCTACCCCGGGAAACAGCTGAGCCTGTGAGGGAAAGTTCCTGTTGCAAGCTGGGGGTCCGCACAACAGCCTTAAACTTTCAGGTGCTTGCCTGTGACTAACTGCTGCCCCACAACCGTTTCCTACAGTTGGACACAGTGGAGCCATGTCACACACGCATGTTACAAACGCAAATGCAGGAATAGGCACCTGAAAATAAACAAGAGACAACTCCCTTCGTTCATCCAACACTCCCTCCCACCTTCCACTACTACATCTGCAAAGTAATTTTGGCTTCAATGTCCCCAAAAAGGAGAGGGGGGGGGGGGGGGGGGGGGGGGGGACGGACACAAACAAACAAACAAAACAAAAAAAGCTAATTCTTGGCTTTTGATCTTCCGGGGTGGGAGAGCACGGCCTGGTGGTTTGGGGGAGGGAGGCGGGTCTGACTCTCGACATTTCTGCACTAAATGCTGTCTTTAGAAGCCACTGGGCACTGGAGACGTGGCTCAGGGTCAGGAACTGGGGAGGGGGTGCTGAGACTGGCACTATGGGACCTAACAAGAGTCGAAGGGAAGAGGGAGGGGAATAACGCTCATGGTGCCTTTTCATGGAGAAACCTCTCCTCTTCCCTGAGCCGTCGAAACTGTGCCCTCAGCAGTGTCCTTAGATCCCCGGGACCCCTCAAACTGCCGACATACAGGCTGCAAATGGGAAGTCCTGGCATGAAACCAACAGCAGGACATTCATCGAAGTCTCATCAATGTGACAGGTTGAATGGGTGTAAGTGGTCGAGGGAGGGATGGAGAGAGGGCCGCCGGCCATCCCATCCATCTTGCCACCGGGCAAGTGCCCCAAATAAAATACTGGGGCCAATAACCTCACTTCTGGTTATAAAGCTATAAAATGCATATTGAAGCAACCCTGGACAACCTCAGAGCTTGCGGGAGAAAACGTAAGCCACACACAATCACGTCACGGAAAACAAATGCTGGAGTCTGGCGTCACTTCCTTCCATTCTTTTCCAGGCGGCGGTACATGACTCAGACGTATTGCACGACAGCAGACTTCCCCCTAGACGTAACACAAGCATCTCCCCCATACGGTGAAAGACCTTCACGAGTGCTTCAAACAATACACATTATTATTCACATGACCTCGACCACTGGGCATGTAGGCTATTTCTAGATTCTTTTTTCTATAAAGATCACTGCAAAATCTTTACCGACATACACATCGGAGATGTGGACAGAGCTGCCGGAGTTGACCTTGTGATCAGAGGGCCTTGATGCATTTGTCTAAGTAATTTCTGGAAAGGCCACGCCACTGTCCTCCCGGCCACAGAATGTGCCAGTGCCCATCGCTGTTGCTTAGTCGGCCTGGGTATTTCTCGTTTGGAAATAAATGTATTCACTTAAGGGGGAAAGGCTATTTCTCCTTATTTTATTGCTTTGACTACAAGGAAAGTTGAGTATTTTTCATAGTTTCAGGCATATTTCTCTCCCTTGTGCGTGAAAGGTCCTCTATCCCAATGAGGCCTTTTAAAGTCATGCTAATAGGATGAGTACACATGGGTAACTGTCCTGCGATCCGCTTAGGTTCAGCCTGTGACTAATGAGACCTGGCTGGGAGCCGCAGGTACGGTTCCTCGGCTGTGGCCACCTGGCCCAGAGGGTGTGTCAGCCTCCGTTTTTAAATTCCGTCTTGAGATTCCTCCAGATGGTATGGTGCCTTCTTTAAAAACCAGGTCACCTGTGTTACCTATGCCACTGTCTGGGGTGGTCCCGAAAGCTGCTTTTCTCTCTCAGTATCCAAACGTCCCTGTCTTCAAAAGGGTCTGGGAGAGCCTTCCCTGCCTCCCTGCCTTCTTCCTCCCCACGGCTCTGGGATTCTTGCAAACCACACAGCAGTTCTGCGACCAGAACACAGAGCAGGAAGAAGAGCAGGACAGGACCCTCGCCGGAGCTTCCGGATTCAGCCAATTACCAAAACACCAGGGTGCTCAGCTGTATGTGCATTTCAGACAGAACAAGAATTTTTAGTGTGAGTATGTCCCAAATAAGGGGTGGGCTGTACTTACACTAAAGAGCATTCACTGTTCGTTTGGAATTTGAATTTAACTGGGCATCCGGTGTCTTATCTGACAGTCCTATTTGCACCTAATTTGGGGTCCAAGTTCTGGGCATGGACACGTGTGGCGAACGGAGGGCACTGCCCCCTGAAGGCAGCCCCCACTCGTCTCAGGGGGAAACCTCCCGAGGATGGGCGGCGTGTGGGCGGCGTGGGTCACGTATAACCCGGGGCCGGAAGAGATTCCATAGGAGACCAAGGGAGCTTCGGGGGACGGTAACGAGTCTCTATTGTGCTTAGTTACTGGCCTTTAGGCAGAGGAGCATCTGGGACCTAAGAAACATGATGATAAACTCGCCATCTTCGTAACCATCACAGGCACTGCCATTGGTCACTCTGATGACCACGGCCCTGTGATTATCAGAGCGGCCCGGGCTGCCTGTGTGAGGGGCTGGTTTGAATCCCCTGTTTTTGCTGTCGGTACATGTTTTCCAGGCACCGAAAGCAATCCACGCCTTGCCTTTGCTGCTTATGAATAAGCAGTTGCTTAGTGACAACACAGACACAAATAGACCTGCCTAATTGGTAAAAATTAAACGCGCATCACAGGGAGCGACGGGTTCGCTCTTACCTCTCATCCATGAAGCTAACGACCCACGCACACGGCGCCCGTTCCAGACATCCGAGTGAGGTGATCGCGCCTACTCTCCGTCAACAGGGCCAAAATGTCCAGGATGAGCAAAACGTCCATCTACCGGGTCAGCTCTTCCAGTTCACGGGCACAAGAGAACATTCTATCAACATGAACTCACTCCAGATCAAGTGGTTTAAGTCTAAGAATGAACCCAGGGCTGTCTCTATAGTTCTTCTCAGCTCACCCTGCATGTGTGTGTGCAACCCATCAGCACGTGGGGAAAAGACCATCGGGTCCTTGGGTGGGGGTGGGGAATCCACCAGCAGAAAGTGGCATTGACTTCAAAAGAGCCCAACTCTCGCTTCAAAAAGGGCAGCGTGCCCGGCCGACGTGGCTCAGTGGTTGAGCATCGACCTATGAACCAGGAGGTCATGATTTGATTCCCGGTCAGGGCACATGCGTGGCTGTTTCTGGTGCCGAGCTTACGGAACGCCGTGAGAAAGTCCCCAGGATGAGCCGTGGGGACAGCACATTCTGACTGTTCATGGAACAAGAAACGTCCACTAAGTGAGGAACAAATTCATTAGCCCCGAGTAATAAATCTCTCTTTGTGCCCTCAATTAAAAGGCATTATTGTCCCTTAAAACGTATTAAAATATTTCCTGACAACATACAAATTTGCATACACTGTAAGAAAAAGGGGAAAATATTAATTTGCACAAAGAAAAGGTGAAAATCATTCACCACCAGAGGTAACCACCTGTAAAGAATATTGTCAATCTTTTGTATATGTGTACCGTGCGTATAGATGAACACACACACACACACACACACACACACACACACACGTTTCCATCTGATCACACTGTTTTGAAACACCAGTTTAAATAGCAATGAAGCCTGAAGATAGCCCATATTTTATAAGTTCCCTAGATCAGCGGTCACCAACCGGTGACCTGCAGACCACTGGTGATCCGTAAGTCCGAAAGGTTGGCAACCGCTGCCCTATATCAATGGTTCTCTATCTGGTTTCCTTTAGCTAACGCAGGGGTGGGGAACGTCCGGCCCATGGGCCGTATAAGGCTCACAAAATCACTTGGTCTGGCCCTGCCAAGGCATTAGGGGTGAGTTAATTAAATGTTTAACCGAATGTAGCAGGCTAATTTCTAAACTGACAATTTTGTATGGCCTGTGAATGGTGTTATAAATATCCAAATGGGCCTTGGCAGAAAAAAGGTTCCCTACCCCTGATAACAGGTCAAGAAGGACACCCACCGTAGAGAATTTCCAGCAGCCAAACAGAGAACTAAGAAAACACACTCAAGCTTTGTCTCCTTTTCTCTGTCAGAAGAGAAGATATGTTTATTGTCCAAATCATTTCAGGGTCAGGCACGACCAGTTACCATCCAGGCCCCCAGGGAGCTCTGGTGTTTAGAATAATAAAAGCTAGCTGGGTAGAATGATAAATCACCACTATAAAATTGGCCAAATGTTGGTGGAACTTAAAAGGGCCAATGTTTCTTGCTCTGTGACTTCTGTGATGCAAACGTGATCTTGGTGGGTGGTTTCTGAGCCCTTTCTTCTTCAGGCTCAATTTAGATGCTGCATCAGGAAGGCTTGACTCCCCGGCCTTGCCTAGCCCTGGTGTCTGTATGAACCCCGTCATTCCAGAGTAATTGGCCAACCTCAGTGACTATCAGTTCTACAGGCTTCACCCCTCACAGCAGAACAAAACAGACACCTGAGGGCCAGGAGGACTTGAATTTGGCCTTCGGGCCCACACAGGACCCATCTTCTCCCCCAAGGCCGGCTGCCCATGCACACCCCCGGCTCCTTACAGTGGTCTCCTGGCCACGAGTTCCTGCAGGTTAACCACTCTGCCCATGAAGCAGCCAGTCTTCTTGATCTGGCCAGTCCTGATCCTTGGATGCCCACAGGTCAACCCTGTCCAAAAGCCTACTGAGAGAAGACAGGTTCAGGAGGGAGGGGCTGGAGGAGCCTGCGACAGGCGTGTGCGCAGGTCTCTGCCTCTGCCTTCCCCTTCTTTCCCACAGGCAAGCCCTTCCTCACCAAGACTGAAAGCTCCAAGCACTGACCAGACCCAGGAAAAGCACATGAAGAATAACGAGGGACTACCTGGGGGTGGGCCAGGTGGTTTGAGTTGCATCTCAGCAGATGCGCTTACCAGCCAGGAGGAAGGTCCCCTGGAAAATGGAGGTGGTGGGAGAGGATGTAGGGTGGCCGCAGAGAACCTGCGAGGGGCACGGGCACCTGGTCCCTTCAGGTAGAGAACTGCCCCCCCTCATGATAGCATAACCACAGAGCTGGAAAGGGGGAGCCACATCCAGGCCCCAGGGGCTCTCATGGGTGAGGTGGGCTCATTTCCAGTCAGCCTGGCTTATAGCTAAACCCCCAGGATCATCTCATTGAGATGCAAATAACTTGTGCATTATGCAAATGCAGCTAAATGTTTGTTTCTAAAAGTTTGTTTTCTTAATCAGCTAAGTATTTCCCCAGCAATATGTTCAAGCTATTAATCTGTTCAAGACACAGAGTGCGAAGGTCAAGTTCAGCAGAGCCCACAAGAGGAAACCACTCCACAAGAATGGGGCCCTGGGAATAAAGAAAAACCGTGCTCCCCGCCTGGTGTCCCTGTGAGAAAGACCACAGGTCCCACCACACCTCACTCCGGCCGACGCCTGTCCAGGTTTCACTCGCCAGTTCGTGCCTGTTGGAGGGCCAGCCACCTCGGCTGGGCCCGCCCTGCCCCTGTCCATCACCCACAAACGGAGACACGGGGAAGTCGGGCAGGCTCCCTGGCACTCTCCTCCCCCCTTGCCTCTTCAGCCTCGCTCCTTCCCTTCTTCTTCCAGGTGGTGACACAGGGGACTCTCCATGTCACTGCGCAGCAGGGAGCAGGGAAGGGTGGGGCTGGGGGGATGGGAACCTGGGTTCACTCACTCGAACACAGCTGTTTCCCCACCCATCGGACCACTTCCTGACTGCATATTTGGGGGTGTCACTTGATAGCCCTGTGCCTCAGTTTCCCCGCTTGTCAAGTGGGGAAGGTGACATTACCCACCCTGTGGGACTCTGGTGGGGAGTCGATGAGAGTGGGTGTGGGGCCTCCCTGGCTGGCACACGCTGAGCCCTACAAAACCACGTTCCGGCAGTTCCCACAGTGAACTCGGGTAAATAAAACAGAAAGCAGAGGTCCCCGGAGTGTCTAGTACACCCAATCCATTCTTCAGTTAAGTCCGAAAGGGCAGGAGGTCCTTGCGGAGGAGAGGAAATCCGATCATGACGGGCTTCGGTGCAGAATTTCCAATACCGTCGAACCCCAACTCACCCCGTGGGCGGCGTGGAGCCCTGCCTTGTCTATAAAGTGACTGGATCCCACTGTCACGCGGACATTTTCACTTTCAGAAAGGATCGCCTGCTGCTCACGGTGACGGAGACTTTCTGTCACTAAGAGGCGAGGGCCCTGCCTTTGAGGTCCTCTCTTTGGCTTTGGGGCACAGGTAACTCCCTCGGTCTCCCCTTTCCTTTTCTGCCACAGCAGGTGTACTCACCCAGTGCAGCTGCTTGGGCTAAAAGGCATCCCCATTTGCACGCCCTGAAGAATGATACAGCCAGGGAGATGGGGATGTAGTAGGGCACCAGCATCCCTGCAGTGAGCTCACTGTCCAGACAAAACCATACTGGATAGACAGATGGATAAAGGGAGTATGTGCACACATATCCACACCGAAGTACATGAATGATCTGTATACCACACGTATTTATATATCTTATGCTATTTCATTAAGCCATTATATTTCCACTTTCAGGTTTAATATTTTTTA
>NW_005355708.1:1008354-1009232 GCF_000412655.1 Myotis brandtii | reverse complement strand
ACACACACACACACACACACACATACATATATATGATTTTTAGAGTCACCATGGCAACGGAAACTTAACGGCTTAATGAAATAGCACCAGACAGCTAACTGCGGGAGGACTAAGCACCACTCCTTTCTCCGAGATCTGGCCATAAACACAGGCAAGAAGGGAAATGGCCAGGAAGGAAATCGGCTTCAGGAAACTGATCAACCGGTCAGAACGCAGCCCCCACAAGGGAAACCCCTCCTTTCCCTTGGTTAAGATTTGGGGGCCACCTCGTCTTCACAGGGTAGCTGTCTTTGTGCAACAGATGGAGTGGGATGCCTGGAGACGCCCGACCGCCCCGGCACGTGCTCCACATGGACTGCAGGGTGGGGAGGCTGAGTGCTGGAGCCCTCGGCTCTGAGGGAGGAGCACTGGGTAGAGGGAGATGACCGGTGCCTGGCTGACCTGAGGTGGTGCGGCTCTGAGACAGCAGGAAGAAAAGAAATGGGAAATTCAATGGAGCGGGGCTTATCGGCAAAATTGGCGCGCGAACAAAGGAGGCCCTGCCTGGTGCGGTGCGGTGCCGGGATCTAATGGGGCAGAGCAGAGCCGTCTGCCAGGCAGGGAACACGCTTCCTCATACGGTTCCTATTAAGAGAGCGACCACCAGGGACACGGGAAGAATGGGTTGGCTCCTGGTGGGAACACAAACGCCCTCCGGCAGAGGCTGGGAGGTCGGCTGCCGAGAGCTCCGCGTCTTCTGCTTCAGGAGAGCAGGCAGGCCTGGCTGGAAATGAGGGCCTCCGAGGCGTGGGCCTCCGAGCGATGTTCAGGTTGTTACCGACCGTTGGTGCAGAAAAGGAGCACAGGGCTGGCAGACGGGCAGGTATCCCACCCGCATT
>NW_005355708.1:979659-1006428 GCF_000412655.1 Myotis brandtii | reverse complement strand
GGGCCCAGTGGGCGTGGCTCAGCCGTTGAGCATGGACCCAGGCACCCAGAGGTCTCCAGTATGACTCCGGGTCAGGGCACATGCCCGGGTTGCAGCTCGATCCCCAGGAGGGGGCGTGCAGGAGGCAGCTGATCCATGTTTCTATCTCTTCCCCTCCCTTCCATTTTCTCTAAAAATCAATGAAAAAATTTCCGTGGGTGAGGATTAATAACAACAAAAGAATGGACTCTTGAGTCTAGCCCAGACCTCTTTCCGACTGTTTACTTGGGGGCTGTCTTCACTTGGGAACATTTTGCTCGTCTTGCACCAAACGGAATACATCACCTTTTGCCTGGAACGTGCTTCTCTTCCTGTAACTTCTCTTAGAATGACAGAGCCCATCATCTCCTCCATGTACCAACCCCGGCACCTGAGAACAGGCGTCGGGTAGAAAGCCCAGGGACTCAAGGGAAACATGGAGAGGCGCTGGGGGAGTGAGAGCCACGGGAGGAGGCACGGATGCCCTGAGACACCTTCTCGCAGACGATTCCTGAATCTGGGTCAAAGCCTGTGAGCAGGAGCAGCCCAGCCCAGAAGAGCTGCCTGGCACGTTTCTCGGAGTTATCAGAGTGTGGCATTCACCCACCAGCTGACGTGGCAAGCTGTCGCCTCCCCCATCAAAACCTGCCCAGCCTTATGCCACTGCAGCCCCACACCTGCTGAGAAGTTGGGTCTGGGCTCTGTGGAGCCTGTAGGGCTGCTGGTGCCAGACGCTGGTGGTGGGCTGGGCTACAGAGGCTGGTGGGGGGGCTACAGAGGCTTGTGGTGGGGTGGGCTGCAGAGGCTGGTGGTGGGGGGCTACAGAGGCTGGTGGTGGGGTGGGCTGCAGAGGCTGGTGGTGGGGGGCTACAGAGGCTGGTGGTGGGGTGGGCTGCAGAGGCTGGTGGTGGGGGGCTACAGATAGCAATGAGTCTGCTGCCATGGCAACCAGGATCACCCAGGGATGGGGAGGAAGGTGCTCTGCTTAATTAAAACCCAAGCAACGTTTTAACGAAAACCCCAAGGAAGACAAAGCTCAGTTAGATTTTCTCCTGTCCTCTTCCCCTCCCCCTTGCTTTTCATGTCATCAAGTGGCTTTTAACCATCCCGTCCCTCCAAAAAAATTACCTCCAGAGATGAGGCTTTTGATAAACGCCTGAGCCAAATATCCCTCCCCCACACCACACCCAAGCACAAAGCAATTAAGACACCCGCCCCTCCCCCCATTCTGTCTGTAGCCCAAGCATGTCAAACTCAAAGGCTAACATAGACCAAATAAACGAGGTATGCGGCCCGTGGGCCACAAGTTTGAGATGCTTTCTCTAGCCTATTCCACTCCAAGGAAATTGTTAGCCTCAAAAATGCTTAGGAATGCTTGGCTTCACCATCAACACCTCACTGCGGGCACCAGGACCAATATTCACGCACTGCACGACGACTGAGCATCACCTGGGATTTTAAAAGACAGATTCCCACCTGGGCCGCATGGCTCAGAGCGTTGACCTATGAACCAGGAGGTCACAGTCCGATTCCCAGTCAGGGCACATTCCTGGGATTCGGACTCGATCCCCAGTGGGGGGCATGCAGGAGGCAGCCGATCAGTGATTCGCTCTTATCACTGATGTTTCTCTCTCTCTCCCCCTCTCCCTTCTTCTCTGAAATCAATAAAAAAATATATTTTAGCCCTGACCGGTTTGGCTCAGTGGATAGAGTGTCGGCCTGCGGACTGAAGGGTCCCAGGTTCGATTCCAGTCAAGGGCATGTGCCTTGGTTGTGGGCACATCCCCAGTACGGGGTGTGCAGGAGGCAGCTGATCGATGTTTCTCTCATCGATGTTTCTAACTCTCTGTCCCTCTCCCTTCCTCTCTGTAAAAAATCAATAAAATATATTTTAAAAATATATAAATATATATATATTTAAAAAAAATAAAAGGACAGATTCCCTGGCCCCACCCCCAGGGCGCTGACTTGGGCCAATCAGAGGCGGAGCACAGGCCTCTGTATTCTTTTCCTCGCGCCCCAGCAAATCCTGGGGCAACAGATCAAGACCCACCGTGTGAGAGGCGTGGACCCACAGGTGTGGGCTTTCCCGCAGATGTGTCCTTTACGGGCGGGCTGAGCTCCGCGGAAGCTGGACATCTAACGGCCTGGCTGCTGGCTGAAGGAGCTGCGGACTGTGACAGGGTTCACAGGCGCCCCCTGCCGCCCCGAGGTGAGTTCCCCAGCACACGGTTCTGAATGTGTCCGATGCTCATGGACCACACCTGCTAGGGGCCAGGTGGCCCACCATGCCTGCTCCGAGTTGCAAGGAGGAACAGGAAAGCGAATGTGGGGTTATGAAATCCCGAAGGATTCGTGAACAGACTCACCACTTACAAAATCAGTCCCCCCTCAAAAACCCGCTTCCTGCCCAAGAGCTGAACTGAAGTCCCAACGGCCTCTTACGTCAGCCTTGGTGATGAGGAACGTTTGTTTGTATTTTCATTGCGTTGTCAAATCTATGGAAACGTCAAGTCGTGAGTCTGGAAACAGATACGTCCGTGGAGTTCCAGGAAGTGAGTGGCACTGAAGAATGGCTTGTTGCCTGGCAGACGGGGACACAGGGGACTTGGCAAACGACTGAAGAAAAGATGTGAGCACAATTGTTTCTGCAAATCTACGTCTCTCCAGGAGATACGTCTGTTTCTACCAAGATTAAAGATGGACATAAAACCAGAATCTCCCGCCACAAACACCTAGACGTGATGGAGGAAATCAACCAACGGGAGGTTTAAAACGCAGAGCGGAGCTCGCAGCAAAGACGGATTGTTATTGGTAAAGAAGCAGTAAGTCAGAGCCGGCACACCGGCCCAGAAGCTGCCTGCGGGTCAGCGGGCTCTGGGGGTCACTGGCCACGTGGGGCAAAGAGAAGGCCTGGGGCCACCTACAAAGGACACGACATTCTACCGATGTGAGATTCCTGAAATCCTGTCCCTACCTGGAAGGGCAGGTTAGAAAGAAAAAAAATCCCCCCAGCATCTCAGACAAAAAGGATAATCCTAGGCTCCTGCCTGGTCTCTGGAGGGAAGAAGAAAACGGTCTGAAGAATAAAAGCCACAGACTTCCTCCTTGAGCCGGTCAGAGTTCTGAGTCTGCACCTTCTGGGGGAGCAAGGAAAGTCCCCACTGAAAACCATGCAAAACCCACGTGCGGGTGTTTACGGCGGCCTTACAGACTAAACTCTAGGGTTCCCTCAGACTCGTGAGGTTCTGCTGCAAGTCTTCCTGCTTCCAGAGTGAAAATACTGTGCGATGTGCGCATGTAAGGCTTCTGGCTCATGCACCTGCTTTTTACCGTCTAAGCTATTATAGTCAGTATCCTAATGACCAGACGATATGGTGGGATATGTAAGCAGGAAAGTTCTGGGGGTCTGTCTTGAACAGTAAATTTTTTAAAATATATGTTTTTTTTATTGATTTCAGAGAGGAAGGGAGAGGGAGGAAGAGATAGAAACATCAATGATGAGAGAGAATCATTGATCAGTTGCCTCCTGCACGCCCCACACTAGGGATCAAGCCGGCAACCTGGGCATGTGCCCCGACCAGGAATTGAACTGTGATCTCCTGGGTCATAGGTGGGTGCTCAACCACTGAGCCACACTTGCCGGGCTTGAACAGATTTTAATGAAAAATAAAACACAAGACAAGTTGAAATAGATAAAGTAAGAAACAGACGGAGAGGCCTTCTGTGTTCTTGAATAGGAAGTCTGCATTCCACCAAGCGACTCTTTTCCAAGTGAGAGCTTTAACAAAAGTCCAGTCAAAATAACAATCTAGTATTAAACTGGACAGAGAGATTCTGAAGTTCATCTGGAAGAAAAAAACAACAAGCCCAACTTCACAATGAGTGGGACTCATCACAAATACAGGGCAGCACAGCAACAATGAAACAGCTCTACCTCGCCGTGGAGGGACACCTCGCTTTCCTCAGTCTTACCACCACCCGAACACGCCCATTAGACAAAGGGACGATACACAGCGCTGGAGATTTTTGCGTGTCTTTGTTTCGAGAAAAGCATCCAAACAGGGCAGTTCTTACGGTCGCCTCCAGGACTTCCGATGGTACCTCCGTGGTTCTCAACCTTCCTAATGCCGCGACCCTTTAATACAGTTCCTCATGTTGTGGTGACCCCCAACCATAAAATTATTTTCGTTGCTACTTCATAACTGTAATTTTGCTACTGTTATGAATCGTCATGTAAATATCTGATATGCAGGATGTATTTTCATTGTTACAAATTGAACATAATTAAAGCATAGTGATTAATCACAAAAACAATATGTAATTATATATGTGTTTTCCGATGGTCTTAGGCGACCCCTGTGAAAGGGTCGTTCGACCCCCAACGGGGTCGCGACCCACAGGTTGAGAACCGCTGCTGTAGGCGATCAAAGTGGAAGAGACTTCCTGTAGGCTCGATGGGGGCTCTAAAGTCAGCTCCCAGGCTATTACTGCATCTTTAGCTCTTGCTTCCTCTCACCCGTCACATTAAATAGCTGGCTATGGAGCTCGGGATGCCGATGGTTCCGGCAGGCTCAGCGTAAGCTTCCTATTGATCCCCAAACTGCCTTCAAGTCCACAGCCTCAGACCCACGGAGGACACGTGGGCGAGGACGGCGTGCACTTCTCCGGAGGGCGTTGCACACCTGCTCCTCCACCCGCAGCCCCCTCCCCATGCCTGTGTGCACAGCGGGTGGGTGGCTCTGGGCAGCAGAGGGCAGTGGTGCCTGCGGAGCTGGGACCGTTCCGATGCCTCAGTAGCTCCCTTTCTGCCTCCAGGAGGAGAGCAGTTGCCGCTGCATCTGTAACGTCCTGTTTAGGTACCATCCTATGTGCATGCTGAAACCGCGGCCTCTTTCCCATGACTGATGTAAAAGATGGCTTCTCTCTCATTATGCGGCAGGCACTCAGGGAATTCAAAGAGCGGAGAACATGTCGGGAGCAATTTACAAACTGTGGTTATTGCCATGTCTGCTTGCCAGGACGACAGCACATACAGAAAGAGAAAAAAATCCTCATTATAAATACCCGCTCTCCTCAGCAGATCGCTGCTTCCATGTGTTCTTTCCGTTCTAACTAGACATGAACCTAAACCCTCAATGTGCATGTGCTGGCGGGGTAGGGGGGCGTCATTCTTCCCTCTCTGTCGATGGTTTGAAGTGGGAGTTTAGAAATTCAGCTTTCCCTAATTGCTCCCTTCTTGCCTTGAAAACCCTATCGCCCTGCACCCAAGTCAGCATTTCTAATAACATACATTTTTTTTCTGTGTTAATTGAACCATCTCAAGAGCCAGAAAATCCTTCCTAGAGTCAGGACCAAATAATTATCCCATGGACACTGGGACGAAGACACTGTGCGTGAGACGGAGGATCTTCACGCTCATCTCAACACCAAGACTGAATGTCTTCTCTCCAACATGGGAACTCCATCAAGTGATGAGGTGCTCAGAGGTGTCCAATCTGCCTTCTGTTTGCTTCTTTTTAATCCTCACCTGAGGATATTCTTTCCATTGATTTTAGAGAGAGAGGGAGGGAGGGAGGGAGGAGGGGGAAAGAGAGAGAAACATCGATGTGAGAGAGACATCGACGGGTTGCCTCCCACACAGTCAGAGGAGAGGCTACTGAAGTGAGAACAAGGCTCGGGGAGTGACCACAAGGGAGGCCCCAGGAAGAGCACGCCAAGCACTGTCCACAGGGAAGCTGACAGCAGTGGGCAGGGAGACTGCTATGTGTTCACCAAATTTCATTTCCTCTTCCGGGCATCCAGGTAGACTGCACTTCCCAGCAACCCTGGCAGCTGGGGGCAGGGAGAAGGGTGGGGGAGGTGCTTGTGACTTGGTACTGGCCAATTCACTGTGGGCAGAAAAGATAGATAACATTTCTAGACTTGGCAGCTAAGAAAGTTCTCCAAAACACCCCTTGCTAATGCTCTTTCCTTGTCTGCAGGCCAAATGCAGAGGACCTTGGGGAGAAATCCCAGACTCTGGGAACCACGAAAGGAATGGAGTGTGGGTGGCAGAATATAGCAAGAAGCAGGGCATGGAGCAGAACACCCGAATGGGACTGTGGCTTGAGCAAGAAATAATCCTTTATTGGGGTCTCAGGGGCTGTTTGTTACAGCTGTTAGCCTGTGCTGACTGATACAATGGTGCAAAAAGCAGACAAGGGTGATATGAACCCTGCTTCTTGAATGCATGGCAAGAGGGGCTGAGAGAAGGAGCCTCAACTTGGACAGGAAAACATATGGTAGGTGCTCAATGAAGATTTGTTGCACAAATGCTGTAAAGGACCAGTGTGAAGATGAGATCTTGATTTTTACCAAGGGCTGCTCAGGACGAAAGGAGCTTCCATGGCAATATAAGGGAAGGCATTTCTAATTTTCTTTTCTAATTATAAAAGTTATTGGGAGACAAGAATAGCCGACAGAGAAAAATACAGACTCTCCTTCTCTTGAGAGTGTTAGGAAGAAAAAAAAAAGAGATAATCACCTTCCTGGGGTAGAAAAAAGGTGAAGAGAAATAGTCTAATAATGTTGCACGTTCCTTCCAGACTGAAGAGTCGATTTCCCTGTTGATTTGAGGTGATTTTTTCCTCTCTATCTTTTCTCAGTGAGCAGCAGACTAAATTGAATCTCTTGGTTCATGGGCTGAAAGACGCTATAAATTTCTGTGGATTCAAGGTGTGCTGAGCCCATGCAGAAGCAATTGGTCCGCCAACCAAGCGCTGGGCCGAGTTGCATACAATTTTGGAGTTAGAAAAAGCCTAGGGTGCGCAGCTGGCATGGCTCGGTGGTTGAGCATTGACCTATGAACCAGGAGGTCATGGTTTGATTCCCAGTCAGGGCATGTGCCTAGGCTGCGGGCTCGATCTCCAGTGTGGGGCATGCAGGAGGAAGCTGATCAATGATTCTCTCTCATCATTGATGTTTCTATCTCTCTCTCCCTCTCCCTTCTTCTCTAAAATCAATAAAAATGTATTTTAAAAAGAAAAAAAAAGGCAAGAGTTCAGGGAGATTTCTTGGCCACTGCTCACCAAACTCCTTCCTCTGACAAACTGACTCACTGGATCCAAGAGACAAGCAGGAGGGAAGGAGGGGAACCACTGAAGCTCGTTGCTCGCTGCCCACATTGATGTCTTTCCCAGATTTTTTTCCAGGGGAAGTTCTCCAAGAGGCAATTATATTAAGTCAATCACCAGGAAATGAGGCCCTCGTAACGATCGCTCTGACTTTGATTTCAAATACTGTGCCAATCAGAATGAGGGCTTTTGTTCCCTTGTCAAAATGATCACTTATACAAAGTTCTAAGAAAACAATACCTCCTACCACCACCACCTGGCCCCGACAAAAAGAAAGAGAAAGGGGGGGGTTAAGGAAAAAGAAACCCAAGACCATTGAGTGAAGACACATGGACCACAGGAGTGCAATATAACAGTACATCCCTGGCCACCTGGACTACATATTGTTCTTAAAGTCTCATTCCTGCTGGACTGCCCGAGAACCTCACGCTGAAAAAACAAGGAGTAAGAAAAGGGGTGGAGGGAACTTCAATTTGCTACCAAAAGCCACAATGCGCACATGTGTACAAAGAGATTGATTAAAACAAGAGCCAGTTCTAGGCGGTGAGCCACTATTCTAATGGGGTGCTAAGAAGGGGCCAAGAGACGAAAATGAGGGACAAGTCACTGCTGGGCAGAAAGACAGTAAGTGAGTTACAAAGGCGCTTACGACCCCAATAAAAATATTGTTGCCCGGCCGGCATGGGTCAGTGGTTGAGCGTTAACCTATGAACCAGGAGGTCACAGTTCGACTCCCAGTACAGGGTCATGGGCTCGATCCCCAGTAGGGGGCATGCAGGAGGCATGCAATCAATGATGCTCTCTCATCATTGGTGTTTCCCTCCTTCTCCCTTTCTCTCTGAAATCAATAAAAATACATTGAAAAAATATTGTTCTCCTTTTACATAGTTTCTGAATAAATACCACACACCACACACTGGGCATACAGATACGACACGGCAGCTGACTGAACGTGGAGGGGCAGTGAGTGAGCTCAATGTGGAGGCTCATGAAGGAAGGAGGGGATATAACCAATGCTAATGATCAATACCTGAGAAACACATGGTGGAGGGAATCTGGAAGCAGGCGATGCTTCCTCAGCCTGAGTGAGGTGACAAGGCTTCGGAGAGAAGGGAAGAGTTCAGCAGCATCTGGAAGAATGACTGAGATGACCGGGCGGTGGGGACACCTGCCCAGCACAGAGAGGACGAGTTCGGCGCAGGGTGGTGGGGGTGCGGCAGGAGGTGCACCTGGGGGTGGGTTGAAGGCGGACTGGGACGGCCTCCTGCGCGGCCTCCTGCGCGGAGCCCCAGAGTTTGAACTTGACCTTCTAGGCAGCAGGAAGTGACCTGGGCATTGCAGCGAAGGTGGGGGCACAGTTCATGCCCCTGGCCACTATTCCCCCAGAACCGAGCTCGGTGACTGAACAGATACCCGTATCTTTGCCTGAGTGATGAACCTGCCCCGGAAGAATGCTGCGGGCTTGGCTATTCCAAGGTGAACGCTGCGGGCAGCAGTGTGGGGAACGGAAGGGCGGCGGGCAGGGGGAGCTGGGAGGCAGCTGCTGGAGGGAGGGAGGCCAGCGCGGAAACACGTTCCTCAGGTGCTGTGCACACACAGAACCCCTCCCTGTCCCGGTCTGAAAACGGCCGAAGTGGACTAAATGCTCCTCTAAACGTGCTGATAAACCAAGAGCCTGTGCCCACCCTCCCACACAGAAGCACGGGCGCCAGGGGCCGGCCGCCCGCTGTCCCTAACACTCTCTCCATTTCGGGGCCCCTCTTTCCTCTCTACTGTCTGTGCTTCCGAGTCCGTGCCCCCTGGTTAGCTCTGAATTCAAGGACAGACACTTCCATCTTAACATTTCCTTCAGCAAACCCGCGTCGAGAATGTTCAATAAACGCTCACTGGGAAGAATGGCTGGAAAGGGATATTTCATTTCAGCAAATACGACGTTCGTTAAATGAAAATTGCTCATATAGATCATACACAAATTGCCACTTTTGAAAGAATTAGTGCTTAATGAAGTGTACCTACTCCCGAAGGCCTGGTAAAGATTATTTTAATCTTTTTTTACGGCGTGTTTTTATGCATGATTAGTACCTTACAATCAACAGTCTTCCACGAATCCTACTTATTTTACAGTACTATGAAAACTCAGTTCTCAAGTTACGTGGTTTTTCAATAGGAGCGGTTTTTACAATAAATTATCAGGAGCGTATACTGTCATCCAAAGCCAAAGGGACCACATTGGAGGCTTAGCTGCATTCCTCTTCCATTTGCGCAGTAAACACTGTACCCCACACAGGGCCCTGGACAATGAGTAAGTACCAAGCTGCTTCTTCCTCAGAGAGTTCACGGAGGGGCACACATCTATTTCCAATAATACTCAGGACCCATTTGTTACTTGTCGTGACGGAAGTAGGAAAAGCGACCAAGAAGCAAAAGTGCTCGGGTCTGCCTGCTCGTGGGAGTGAGAAGGAAAGCTTTACTTGGGAGATGTCGCTGAAGAAAAGTGCTAAGAGGTGAGCAGTTGCCCTCCAAGAACCCAGATGCGGAAGGGCCAGAGCATGGGAACCAAGCTGGAAGGTCCTGGGATCCTTCCCGGGAGAGAGACTCAAAAGCTCTGAGCTTATCAAAGAAGGAACACACTCAGGCGTGCATGCACACCCACATGTGCATGCATGCATGCACACATGTACACACACAAATCCATGTGTGGTAAACTGTACACCACATATGCACAGGGACGTGTGTGTATGTGCATGCACATATGCACAAGGTGATGCCCAAATCTGCATGCATATGCATGTGTATGTGCAGACATGCCCACGTACACCTGCACACTGCACGCATGCACCACTCTTTCTCGTGTGTGCATGCACCCGGATCTGCAGGCTCCAGACCCAGCGGTCTCTCCTCCACTCAGGGAAGCTCCTGCCAGGGAACGCGGTCTCCTGCTGGGCAGGAGTGGCACTTCGTGGGGCCCCAGCCACAAGTGGTGCGCTAAGCGCACAGAACTGTTTAAATAAAAGCCACTTTACTGACCCCCATCAGCCGAGTAATTGGGCTGCATTCGTGGGCTTCATCTGGGAACAGTAATGGCTTTTTACAAACCCAAACAAAAACATACGGAAACAGTCACCGCCTGAGTGGGCATTAGCTGGGCCGCACTTCATGGTGCCCGAGCTAAGCTGCCCTGCCCAGGTCCCAGCTCAGCCATGCAAAGCTTCATGGCCCTGGCAGCCCTGCCCACCTGGTGCCCCCTCCCCCCTAACAGAGAGTCTCGCAGTCTGCCTCCTAACCCTGAGCTCAGGCCCAAACCCTGCATCAGCTTTCTGACCCTCAAATCTGACAATCATGCCATCTACATCGTTTTTCCTAAATCCCATGTGCTTTGTGTCAAATCCTCACTTGAGCAGGGAGAACGGGTCTTAAGGAAAGCAGGATGATCCCTTGCATTCGCCGTCATTACTCCGACACTGGGCTCCCCCTGCACCGACACTCACCACCTATAAAGTGCTATTCTCATCACCAGATCATGGCGATGGGCAACAACGGGGGATTCCAAGCTCCTGGCGGCGGAACTGACATTCGGGAGGGGAGACGGGCAACAAAGAAGCGCCCATATACCAAGAGGTCTGCCCTGGGCACATGGTGGGGGTGGTGCAGCAGGGCGAGGGGACCACATGTGAGCTGAGCCAGGAGGCCAGTAAAGGAGGGACTCGCCTGTGGACACCAGAGGAAAGAGCAGGCACAAAGGCTCTGAGAAGGAAAGCAAGCGGGGAGGAAGGGGTCAGTGTGTCTGAGGACCTTAAGGTCAGGATGAGATGGAAGGACAGCAGCAGGGAGCAGGGGGCGCAGATGAGGCCAGAGGGCAGCCAGGAGCCTGAAGCCTCAGGTCCATGGACTTGGCAGTGACACAATCTGACCTGCGTTGTCAAAGGCTCCCTCTGGTGGCCGGGCAGGGCCCTGACGGTGGAAAGGGAGGGTGGGGACAGAAGGGGCTGTGAGAGGCTGAGGCACAGCCCTCCAGGGCACAAAGGTAGGTGGTGAGTCGCTGGGAGCTGCCCTACAGCGAGCGAGTGCCTGGTCTGCAGTTAATGCCACTGGAAACAGCAGCATCCTTGCAGGTGGTTCCGGCACTGTGTCACCGTGTCACCATGCTGGCAGTGAGCACTAGGTACGGAACCGCAGCCATTAGAGGGCCTGGCAGCCGCCAGCAGCAGCAGCGCAGGGGGCCATGTGCTAAGCATCCCCTTCACTGCCCTTCAAATGACCTCCTCGCTGTCCGCGCCTCCGAAACAAAGGCAGGTTGCACAAGGTCATAAAACCAGAGACACCCTGAGAGTATCCACAACTGACACATTTGGAGAAATTGGGTTTAAACCGAGTTGGAGAGAGATTCCTTCTCGCGGATTTATGAGGACAAAGGTTGAAAGCCAATGGGTGGCCTCGGTGCCCAGAATTGCAATCCGGCTGGCGGGTACGGGACCCTGCAGGTAGGAGGCCGCCCTCACCCGCCATCCGCCCTCTGCTCGGGGGAAGGCCCAGGGCACCCTGAAGGTGACCAGTGAGGGCTCCGGGTCCGACCTCCAGACAGTCAGAGGTGTGGCTGCGGGGGAGGTAGCAACAGGCCACAGCCCTGTCCTCTTGGTTTGGGGACTGTGGCCGTGGGAGGCCTGAGCCGGCCCCGCCAGCCTCGGAGTAATCAGCAGGCCCGAGACCTCTGGGAGCCGGGGAGCAACCGGTCATTTATCTTCCTTTTTCCCCATTAAATTGCAAGGGGAAGAGGGGGGAGAAGATAATGGAGGGAAACAATCAGAATTTTTCAAAGTAATTGGGTCTGATTGGTCTTTTCATTTGTCTGGAAAGATCTGTCTGCCTGGAGGAGTAGGAGACAAAAGATCCAGAGGTCGCTATCCAGCCCCATCCCATAACCTGTCAACTCAGCCGCTCTCTCTCCCTAAAACCACTGCCCTGCCTCCTCTCTGCTCCTGCCACCCACACACTGGGCCGGCCGCAAATCCCGTTGCTGTGACCACGGGGACGGATGCCGGGGATTCACTCCACAGGCCCTGTGTGGGCACGCGGGACCCCGAGATGACGAGGACACAGCTCAGACCCACTGGGGAGAGGGACCTCATACACGAGTCATCATCAACACTACCGGGAGGGGAAGATGACAAGGAAGAGCGGTGGCTGGGGAAGGCTCCATCGAGAGAAGCAATTCCTAAGGACTTTCCAAGAATGAGGGTGCTACAGAACGAATGCTTGTGTCCCCACGAAATCCATCTGCTGAAACCTAATCCCCAACATGATGGCACCAGGAGGTGGGGCCTCCGGGAGGTGACAAGGCCCCATCCTCAGGAAAGGAAGCCGTGTCCTCGTGAGGGACCCCAGGGAGCACCCTGGCCCCTGCCGCCCTGCGAGGACCCGGCAAGGAGGCAGCTGCCGGTGAAGCCGGAAGCAGGCTCTCCCCAGACACCGAGTGTGCCAGAACTTTGATCTCGGCCTTCAGCCTCCAGAGCTGTGAGAAATAAGTGTCTGTGGGTTGTAGCCCCCACAGCCCATGGCGTCTTGCTACAGCAGCCTGAATGCACTGACATGGAGGGCATTTCAGGCAGGAAAACCCGGGACCTTTTGTGTCCGCTGGACTTGCCCCATCCAGTGCCCAGGACACGGAAAAGCCAGCCTTCGGAACTTGGTTGGACAGCTAGAGAAGGGGGATTCTTGCTAAAATGGCTCAATGGGATTCTTGCCAAGGGCAGGCCAAGATGACGAGATAACAGATGGGAGGGTTCTCCAGGAAGCAAAGTAGCCGGAGTCCTTGCTGAGCTGGGGCCCAGCAGGCCAAGGTCAAGGGCGTTCAATTACAACTGACTACCGTGGGGTCCGGGAGGGAGTCTCTGTTGCTGGTCTTCAGGTCTTCATCCTCTGAAGCAGCGGTCGCCAACTGGTGGTCCGCGGACCACTGGTGGTCCATGAGGTCCGAAAGGTTGGCAACCGCTGCTCTGGAAGACTTAGAGTAAAGCCTGGGCAGAATGAACACTCACTGAAGAGAAAGGCCACAGTGACCCATGCCACTCGGGGTCACAGCTGCTGGTGGGTTAGCGGGACAGCTGGGGGCTGCTGACGGTCACATGCTTCTGGCTTCTCGCCCCTCATTCTGGAGCTTCCACCACTAAGATATACCTCGTGCCAGCACACTGCGAGACGGCTCCAGAGTGGGGCTGGTGGGGGAGAATTTCCCCAGAACTCTGCTCCCTGTTCCCATCCGTCACTCCTGTGAAAACCATGGGCCCCGGACAAGCACCATGCCGGCTGGACTGCCCCTCCAGAGGGGACAGACGGACATACACATAAGCTTTCTTACCCACCCCTGACCACCCAACCTCTCTCCACGAGGAATAAGACTCCCCTGGACCACTGAGAATGTCCCTGCCCAGAGGGAGGATGAACCAAGAGACAGAGCAGTGCCCACCTGGCCCTTAGGCCCTTAGGAGGTCGAGGGAGACCCGAGTCCCAGTCCCGTCCCAGCTCCGCCAGCATCCTCCCTGTCACCTCCACTCACGTGCCTGGAAATGAAGACGATTCATGCTTGTTCAATACAGACGCATGTAGACCCCTTCTATGTCTCTAGGAACATCACTGCATCACTCGGTTCTGGCTTCTGAAAACTCCTTGTAACAGGCACCACAACTCTTCCAGGTGTCGACTCCACCCTGAGCACCTGGGGAGCGAGGGCACCACCTCGGGAAACGCTTCTCGGAGCCAATGGCACAAGTGCAAACGTCCGGCCCTGCGGACACGCTGTCTCGGGCCGCCCCCGACTCCAGGTCACCTGGGTTCTCCTTTTTCTTGGATGGACTTCTCCTACCCTGACTCCAGCAGGTGCTGGTCGGAGCTGCATTTAAATGTCACTGCAAGACAGGTGCTTCTGCGCCTCCGGCAGTCACCTGGCCTGGCAGACACACCGTTTCCAGGCTGCTCACCAGCCGCCATCTCAACTCCAACCCCCGCAACTTCCACTCTGAACATTAGGAGTGAGAATGTCTCCGTGCTTAATGTTTGTTTTAAGGTCACAACTAGACAGATCCAACCAGAAGGGCCGGAGTGAAGAGTCTGGCTGAGGATGCCTGAAAGATCCTGGAAGTCACACGGGGAAGAGGTCAAACCCAAAGAGGTCAACGACAGCAAAAGAAAGAAGACGGGGTCACGGGGAAAGTGGCTGGGGGTTCACGTCCAGAGCGCTGACCGGGGGTGCAGAGGAGGCAGTGAGGGAGCCGGCCGAGGTCTGAGCCACGTGTGGCCGGAAGCCAGGCCAAGCACTCTTACCGAGTCCAGATCAAGGCATGGGCACTGCAGGCGCCTCTACCTTAGGAGGCAAGGACTCCTTCTAGGCTCCCTTCCTGCTCCAAACCAGAGCTGGGCTCAGGGCTTGGCTGGGAAAAGCAGGCTGCGGGAGCGGAGGGTGGGGAGGCAGGGGCGTCTGCCAATGGTATGTCAGCCGCCTGTTGTGCGGCAGGAACACTCGCCGAACCCGCCTGCTCCAGCTGAGCACAGAAGGCAACTCATCTGAAGCAGACCTCGCCTAAGGACACGTGGATGTAGTACATAGCGCAGAGGAATGCCCCCTGGCCCAGCTTCCTTAAAGAAATCTCATTAAAGGCCAAGAATCAAAACCCAGTTCCGTCTCAGATAATCCTTGGCCTCAGAAGCAAACTTTCCAGATCACTACGGCATTTCTTCTCTGCCACCTGGTTGAATGTCTGGTTGGAAACCGACCATGTAATCAGGAGAGTAAATCCAGATCGTCCCCCTAAGGGACCAACCCCGCCCGCAGCACCTGGAGTCCATGCCCACACCTGGCGAGCCAAACGCCTGCTCCCACCTGCCCAGCTCCCACGGCCCCGGCCACGGCGCTAAGAGAAAATGAGGAAAGGAGACGGCTGGTTGCACAGCCCCACACTGGCAGGCGGAGAGCCGTGGGCAGGATGAGCGAGTGGGCACCCAGGAAGTGGTGACAGTTCCCGAGTTTCCATCCGGACGGCCTCTCTGGCTCACAGGGTCCTAGGAGGGATGTGAAGGAAACACCTTCAGGAGAGAATGAGTGAGGAAGATGGCGTTCGATCTGCTCCCACACGGAGCCAGCAGAGCCCAAGAGGAGATGGCACTGGCATTCCTACCCATCAAATGTTACGAAATAGCAGTTCTTTCCCCCTCGTCCCCTAAAACGGTGACAGATCCGACCGCTCCCCACCCACCTCCACTCGCTGCTCCAGCTCTGGTCCCTCTGCATGGGCCCAGGCACATCCTCCCACCACGGATAAGGACGACAGCCCAAGCACTCTCCCCCCGGAAGTGCACCCACAGGTCCTGTGTGCAGACAGGTCCCAGCATGGGTGGTCACAGAAGAAGGGGGGCTGCACCACACGCAGGTCCTGTGCTACTGCCCCTACTGGGGATCGAGCCCACAACCCGGCCATGTGCCCTGACTGGGAATCGAACCATGACCCCCTGGTTCACAGGTCGATGCTCAACCACTGAGCCATACTGGCTGGGCTATTTTCTACATCTTTTGATGTTTTACATTTCGGGGGCCTTACTGACTGGGAGAGACTGCCCCTCCCAGGACTAGCTAATTCCTAAACAGAGTCGACACTTTATCTGGGAGGTCGCTTCTCGCGTGCAGGCCAACCGTGGCCTTATCGAACTCTCACACCAAGCTGGCCTTCCCCTGCTGTCATCCAGGGCCGGGTTCTGGACGACTGAGGACAGCGCCTCTCCCCAAAGCTGGAAGGAAGCTGCTTGCCCTTCCCATGGAAACCCCAAGAAAGGCTCTGGCCTGGGCGTCCCCCTCACTCCCGTCCTCTGCCTCCTGATGACCCCGAAGTTTTCCCTGTGGTCCCGTGTGGCCTGGCACGCCCCCTCCTCATGGGAAACGTAAGTGATAAATTCTTCTTTCAATGGCATTGGCCTCTCCGAGACATCACTCAGCCACCTCCGTAAATTAAAACCTCGTGGGTACAAATGAGACACCCCCTCCCCTGCCCACCCTGAACCAGCCTTTCTCCAGCCACCGGCTCTGCTCCAGGTCACCGCACACTGACCTCACATGCTGGCACCTTGTGGATCCTGGCGGCGGGCAGAGCTGAGCCAGTGCGACAAGAAGCCACGCACCAGGGGAAAAAAAGAAGCCACGAACCAGGCCCAGATGGTCTCTCGTAGTCAGCCTGGAGCAGCTTACATCACAGCGGCTCCTTATTCACACCTCTGGGACTGTTTTAACTAAAATGTCCCTGAATTCAGGGTTTTTTAAAAGTCTGCTAAGGAGACATTTTAAAGAAACCTCCACTTTCTGTCTGTGCAAACACAAACCAGCCACCTACACCCATTTAACCATATGACCAAGTCTAGTGCAGTCGCCTGAACCCGCATCTGCACATCTAGACATACCCAGGAATTCTCACATGCGCAACGGGATTGGCCTGTTTTTCAAAAGGGGATCGTGAGTAGGAGCCGCTGCACCTTTGCAACAACGGGGACTTCTGCGTAGTCAACAAGCAAGCCCTGGAGCTCCCTGCATGTGAAGGCACCATTCATTTCTTGCATTTAATCTCCAAGAGCTGCATTCACAGTGGTGAAATGCACACACATGCATGTATGTGCACACAAAACATGTACACACACAAACATGTGCACATGCAAACACAAACATGTGTAACACACAAACATGTGCGTGCATAAAACATGTGCACACAAACATATGTACACACAAATATGTGCACACATGCACACACTTGAAACCTTGTAGCAGGAGGGGTAAAAACAAGAAGACACCACAGGATCACCCTAAACATAAATATAAACTTATGTCACTAACTCTTGTCACACTGGCTTAAGGCAGGCCTCCAGCTTCTGGAGGTACTTTCGGGAGTGCCCAGCCCACTCTCAGGACTCCACCGATGCCGCACGCTCTGCAGGCAGCACGCACTGCGCCTTCCCTTCCCGCCTCGTCCTCCCCTCCGGGCCTCCTACCCAGGGTGCAGGCCCGGCCACCACGGACAAGTACTTGGAGCTGGGTCTCGAGCCATCGCACCTGGCTGGTGCGGGCAGCGATGCTTCTGCCACGCTTCCCAATGCCCAGCTCGGAGAGTCACGTTTATTATCCTAAGCAGCCTCTGCTCTTCCATCAACTTCATGGCCCCTCTCACTTCAATCAACAACGACTGAAGTGGAAGTTAATGATCCGGAACAGGCAGGGCTCTGTGTGAAGGTCGGATTTAGAAACAAAAGGCCCATGCTTCCCCGCCCGTCTCAAAACACACATCCCTTCATCAGAGAATCAACCGTGGAGGGTCTTGGAAGGCGGGGTGGGGCGGGCGGGAGACATGCGTCACCTCACTGCAGAGGGTGAGGGGACAGGGCATGCTGTCACCCCCTAAGGGCTTTGTAGGAACTGAGTAATACCATCAGGATGGAACCAGAAAGAAATCTCCCAGGAGCACACTACCCCAACACACACACCCTCTCCCAAGTCCTGCTTAGTTTGGTGACACACGTGTGACTATCTTTTCCTCCGGGGTCATCATTCAGCTCTTCCCTATCATTCTGTGTCTAGTACGGCTGGTAGACTGACATTTCTATTCACAATCACTCGACACTCCCCTCCGCTGTGGGAGGATTATGCATCCTTGCCCAGTGTCACGTGGTGTGTGGGGCTGCACATCGTCTACACTTCCCTCCCTGTCCCGGTGTCATGTGAGTTGCCGGGGCCAATGGAAGCGGAAGTTGTAGGAGGCATCACAAACAGAACTCTCAAAGGGCATCGCAGGTTCCCGCCGGGTGGCTTGTTCCGCCCTCTGTCAAGCCACTGGCTCTCCCTCATAGGGGCTGCTTCGTCAGCCGGGGATCTATAAGAAGACAAACGGAACAAAGGCACAGCCAACCGCAGCCTGATGTCGCTTGAAAGCAACATCCACCTGTGTGGCTGTAAGTCTGTGAGACGTGTGACCTGCTTGTTACATGGCAAAGCTGACTCATACAGCCTGTTACGCACGGATATGTGAGGTCAATGTTAAAACTCTTGGAAGCACACACTTTAATGCAAGGAATAGGCCTGGAGTCCCATGTGAGCCCTCAGGCCTGTGAATCTTCATCTTTCTGGGAAGAACCCTTAGAGCACCATTCTGAGAAAATGCCATCATCGTGTGAGTCATCTAACTGTGAAACTTAATGAAATAAGTTTTGTTTTTTTTGTTTTTTACCAGGCATGCTTTGGACAACAAATTGTATCTAGAGGGTGTACTCATCTCTGTTGTCACGACGTATTTTTTGCTGTTCCCTCTCGCTGAGCCTCGATCACTCCAGAGACCAGGAGAAGGCCAGCTCAAGCCACAGAGGCCAAAGAGACATGAGAACATGCCCCCAGATGCAGCATCAGGGACCGGGTGTGCCCTGAGAAGCCCCCATTCCTCCTACTGGGGAGCGGCAGGGCCAAATGGGTGGAGGCCCCTCTGGCTTTAGAATCACTGTTTTGGGGGAAGAAGGCTGTTCTGAGAATGTTGATGCTGTTGCTAAAATGATGCCCAACCACACAAAAAACAAGACTACTTATGTTTTTTAAACGTAAGTTGTAAATCAAACCTGAAAAGCCTGCTAGGACACTTGCAAACATCTTCCGAATAAGGCCATCATCCCAAGGTGACCACCTCCAGGGGCCCCCAACTCATGTGTCTCAATAAGGCTGACTCGGATGTGCTCAAATGACACTCACTGGTCCAGAAAGACTGACAAAATTCCTGCAGAGAGAGAGGACCCCAGGCCCAATGAGCCGGGCTCTTTCCCAGGCCATTGTCACCACCCTCCGGAGACTATAAACGAAACCAAGCGTCCAGATCGCTGGACAGCCGTTTGTAATTGCTGTGTAATGGCTTCTCTTGGGCGTCTGCCTCTACCAGTCTCTGAAGGCAGGGACCACGCCCACTGATCAGATTCCGCCAAGGAGAGGAGCTGGCGCGGTGAAGTATGAACCAGCGAATGAAACCTCAAGAATCAGAACATGAAACTCCTGTGCGAAAGGAAAAGAGAGCGCTGAGTCTGGGCAGCGCCATGCCTGACCCCATCCCACCAGAGACCAGGCCGGCAGGCAAGCAATGAAACCCAGGGTTCATCAGGAATCCTTAGCCCGAGCTCTGAGGACAGAACACAGTTCCAAAACATCGCACGAAGGGGCCCGGATAAGACATGAGTGTGAGAAGGGAAGGAAAGAGAAGGCGGACAGGGCGGTGGGTGGGGCAACACAGAGTCAGAATCTGAGCCCCAAGATGCCTGGGATGTGGCTTCGAAGGAAAAGAACTGAGCTTCCCGGTACTCGGTGCCCTAACTGCAGCTCCTCTCTAGCTCTTCTTCAAGTCGGTGCCGATGCAGTACCCCGGGCGGAGCGTCCCCACGGCCTCCCACTGTGCGCACCTCAAGTGTTAGAACAAGAACGAGAAGCCTGTGGGATGGAGCTGATGCGAGGCACGAGGACCAGGCAGGAGCTCGCACCAGGGCCTTCGGACCCCAGGCAGAGCCATAAATGGGCCTTAGTTAGTTACAGGGAACAAACACACCCTCAGCTCCTGCCAGGCACTATGCCGGGCCAGTCGCATGTAAAATGCCTCTGAACCCACCAGGTAGGTGCGTTTCCTGGGGAGAGGGTCTCCAGCAGCGGTTCTCAGCCAGGGGCAGCGGCTGGTGGCAGCGAGCCCAGGTGGCACTCTGCACATTCAAGAGGTGCCCCTTCCTCTGAGCAGCCGCAGCCTGGCCCGGGCCAACCATCCAGAGCCAGGGTGGAATTCAAACTCCAGGGCCTAGCTCCTTGTGCAAGACCAGCCTGCCTGGTCCCATCTGCTCCCTGGGGGACAGCCCTCGAGGGGCCTTGGGAAATGTCTGGGGCACTTTTGCCCCAGGGCCACAGGCATTAGTGGCTGGGGACCAGGGGCACTGAGCAACATACAATGTACAGGACAGGATGCACCACCAAGAACTGATGCCAACAACCCAACCACCTGCCCTTGTCACCAGGTGCCCGGGGCGCTCTCCCTCCCACAAAATGGTCAAGACAGATGTTCTGAGGATGGGGGTGGGGGAGGCGGTCATCAGAGCATCTACTCAGATGCCACGGCCACTAGGAAGCCCTGCCCCCTGATGCTGAGCCAACATTATCTCCACTTAAATTTGTTCAAATGCTGAGATTTCACGTTGTTAGTTTAAAGCTGTATCTCTGTTTCTTAGGGGAAGGGAAACAGCAGGACCAAGGCCCTCTGCTGGTTGTCACTGACGACTCCCTAACCCTCCACACCCCGTCGGGGGTGTCCCGGGGGTCTGGGAGCCCCTGGTAACTCTGGATTTCATCCCATCAAGTACCCTATGCATGAAAGACGATAACTGGCAAGCGGGTCACAGGAGACACTGTGCTTAGAACATAAAATGCATCTCTGTGTCTAACACACGGTGCCGAAGAGTTCCCTGCGGAGAGAGACATGCGCTTGCCGATCGGCATGAACCCAGGGAGGGGTGCCACCAAAGTGTCCCTGACTGTGCACACGGAGCTTCCGTGGGGGACCAGGGTGGCGGGAGACGAAGAGAGAGGCCATGACGCAGCCCCTGCTGATCAGGCTCCGAATCCAGGCTGAGTCGGCGTCCTGCTCTCCCGGTCCACCCGGATGGGATGATCAAAACTCGCCTGGTGCAGCCTTCTGCATTCGGAATTTCAAAGGCGCTTCCGGAGCTCCTCAGCTTCCCAGCGGCAGCGGCGGGAGCCCGGAGCAGCTCATTAGTTCTGGGAGACCTGGCTCAGTGTCATCCTAGCGGTGGCCTGTCCTGTTCCCTCCCTTCATCGGAAGCAATCCATCCGCCCGCCAAGGTTTCACTCCGCTCGCCTGATCCTGAAAATCGGCTGAAAATGGGGCTGCTTGATCCAGCCACTAGCAAAACTCGGCTTTGAGGTCTTGGCCGGATCCTGAAAGGTGCCAGCGTGGAGCCCCAAGCCTCCGCCCTACGGCCCCTCTCCCGCCAAGACAGGCAGACAGCAGCGAGGGGACAGGTGCGGTGCAATTAGACCCCTCGGGTGGAGCAGTGCTGCAACATAAGGCCCTGCGAAAAAGAAAATTAATATGGCAAATCTTCTTCACGCCCTGGCTGCGGGAGACGCAGGAGAGGCAGGTACAATCTGACGCTCGATAGCTAATAGCTCTACATGGGACTGGATGATAGGCAGGTTGAAGGCGGGTCCCTGAGACACTGAGAAGAAATACTTGGAGAAGAAGCTCATTCTCCATTACAAATCTCAGGGTGTCTGTCTAGACCTGTCACGGGGCTTCACCCCAAATGGATGGCAGGGACCCGAACAACAGACCACATGGGTGAGTTTAATTAGCACTGCACGTTAGTGGGGTGCCCCTGTGCGAAGCCAACCCAAAGCAAAGGCGGGGAGGAACTTTACCAGGATCTGTTTTTCCAGAAAGAGGGTAATCTACCCACATAAATCTCCATGCAGAGAGGGAAGGAAGGGCTTCTGAAGAGCTCTCTAATCATTGCACCCCAGGAACGCTGCGCTGGGGCCGCAAAGGGCACCCTGGGGCCCAACAGACCCCAAGAGAATTCTCCAAGGTCTGTCCATTCACAGGCAGATCACCTGAGAGAGGCGATGAAGAGGGACAAAGACACAAAATTGAGGTACTCGGTGCCCAGAGAGACAGAGATATAAAGAGGCAAGTGAGAAAGACCTGGAGAGATGGAGAGACAGAGGAGATGAAACCAGACAAGGGGAGACAGCTTGTGAACTATGCTGAGAAGTCCTGGTGGACTTCGGCAAAGAAGGGGAAAGGTTACCATGGTAACACCTTCCCCAAAGCACAGGCCGTGTAGCTGAGCCCAGAGATGACACTTGCAGCCCCTGATGTGATGGCCACACCTGTCACTACTGCTCACCTGAGAGACTGTCTGGAAGCCTGTGTCCAAGCACCGCTCTCAACTCCAAGGCCTCAGATCAGAACCCACTGCCCCCGATTTTAAGTTCAATGAGCACTTCTCCTACAGGCACGTGGGAGAGGGAATATGGAGCAGAAAGAGCAGCCCACACAGCACAGGAACAGACATTCTCACCATGCCTATTCAACAGCATATTAGAAGTCTTAGCCAGTGCAATAAGGCAAGAAAAAGAAATACAAGGAAGAAATAAAACTGTCACTATTCATAGACATGACATAGAAAACCCCAAGGAATCTACCAAAAAATTCTTAGAACTAATAAATGACTTTAGCCAGGTTGCAGGATACAAGACTAACCACAAAAATCAAGTACATTTCTGTATATTAGCAATGAACAATCAGAAATTGAAATTCAAGATACAAGATCATTTAGAAAAAGCACCATAAAAGGAAATACTTTAGGTAAAAATCTAACCAAATACATGTAGGATATATATGCTGAAAACCACAAAACGCTAATAAAAGAAATGAAAGATGACTTAAATAAATAGATATATCATGTTCATGAAATAGAAAACAATATTAAAATGTGAAACTTCCCCAAACTTATTTATAGATTCAATACAATTCCGACCAAAAGCCCAACAGAAATTTTTGTCTATATTAACAAGCTGATCCTAAAATTTGCATATACTAGTTTAAGCAGAGGAATTAGAATAACCAAAACAATTTTTAGAAAGAATAAAGTGGGAGGACACACGATACCTGATCTCAAGACTTAAGATAAAGCTATTGTAATTCAGAGAGTGTGATGTTGGTGAAAGGACAGACACCTAACCAATGCAGCAGAATAGAGAGTCCAAAGATAGACCAAGTATGGTCCATGATTTGTTTTACAAAAGCACAAGGCAAGTGGATGGAGAAAGGTCAGTCTTGCCAACACACGGTGCAACCGTTGTAAATCCATAGGAAAAAGAACTAAACCTCACACTCCACCTCCCTCCTTATCCAAAAAGAACTCAAAACAGAAGGTTCTGTGTGGGAACAGCAAGGACAGTCAAGACCAGCCGTGGGCAAACTACGGCCCGAGGGCTGGATCCGGCCCATTTGAAATGAATAAAACTAAAAAAAAAAAAGACCGTACCCTTTTATGTAATGATGTTTACTTTGAATTTATATTAGTTCACACAAACACTCCATCCATGCTTTTGTTCCGGCCCTCCGGTCCAGTTTAAGAACCCATTGTGGCCCTCGAGTCAAAAAGTTTGCCCACCCCTGGTCAAGACCCACTTACGAGGCTGTGAGAGGTTTGCCTATGTTACAGTGAAACATATAAAATGGAGATGTACAGAATGGGCCATTTGTTCCCTGAGAAGATCCGGATCTCCTTGAGGAAAAGTGTCTCCGAATCGCTTTCATGTGTAGGGCAGGAGCTTCCCCACTGGAAAGAATACTGAGATTGACATGTGTAAAATCTTGCGGCGGCCTGGGGAGGATCAGTGCTGTGAAGTCCCGGGAGAGCCTGCAGTGTTAGAAAGAGAGCAGAGACTTCTGGCCCCCCACATCTCGTGCACCCTCTTCTGCCATCGACTCCGAACACCTCTGCCTCCCTTACCAGCTCATGATGAGTTCGGGGTGATCAAGGAGTCAGGAGTCCTGAGAGTTAGTTCGTTTGGGGGTAACCAACTGGAAGTGGCTGACACATCCCTTTAACATCTCCAGCTCCCAGATGCTACAACCATCAACATCATGTTTCATTGAGACGACTTCTTTCGTTTGAAGCTACTTGGAGCTATTTTCTTTCTCTGGTCCCCGGAGGGAAAACGCACTAGAGACAAGAAAGCAGAACAAGATACTAGAATGCACACAATGGGAAGAGGACACGGGAGGTTGAACAGCGTGCATGCTGACAAAAACAGCCCGTGTTGAATGGAGCGTATCCCACACTCCTTTTCTCTAAGGCAGGATTGTACCAACCCCATCCCAGATGCTAGAGGTGATGCTGCCAATTACACTGCACAGGTTCAGACCCCAATCCTCACCTTCCCCCTCGGCCCACTCCTTCTCCAAGGCTGACTATCTCAGTCAGGGGCATCAATTTCCTCCCTTCTTAGGCACTTTCCATGAGGCAAAAGGAACAAAAGAGAAATAAAGAATTGTGATCTTGCCTGTCCAGTGTTGCTCAGTAGTTGATCGTCAACCTATGAACCAGGAGGTCACGGTTTGATTCCTGGTCAGGACACATGCCTGGGTGGCGGGCTTGATCCCCAATCTGGGACGTGTAGGAGGCAGCCGATCAATGATTCTCTCTCATCATTGATGTTTTTATCTCTCTTTCCCTTTCCCTTCCTCTCTGAAATAAATAAAAATATATTTTAAAAAAAATAAGAATTGTGATCTTAAATATTTGAAACCAAAGTACCACCTGTGTTTCTCCACCTTAAAGAAATTCTGCAAAAAAAATTAATAATAATAACATCTGGAAAAAAACAAAACAAAATGATATGAGAAGAGCCCCGATGGCCCGGCTTTGGCAGCAGCCCCCTAAGTCTCTGGGTAATAGCAGCCTGGCAGGAATATCCTACCAGGGGCTGGTACTGCCTGGGCCACTTGCCTGCTCTGTTTCCCCAAAAGCACATTAAAAACCCCCACATTTCCTGGTTTAATAGACTTAGGAGCGGAAATGAGTGTGTCAGAACTCTTACAGAGATGATAGAACCTGCTGGCCCAGCAAATGTTAAATTTTGCATAAGGAGACAGGAGCCCTAACTCCTCAGTAGACACGTAATGAATATTTCAGAGCCCGCAGCTGCTCCAAAGGCTCCCGATGAATTAAATTGGTGGTAGTTTTTTTCATTACTGCCAGGATTAGCCTCCTCTTGTTTTCTCCCCCTCCTTCACTTGTACATCAGAAACAAATCCCTCCAGACTAACCCAGTCACCCGGTCAGCATATTGGTTGAAAAGTGTCCCCCAACATTCACGTCTACCTAGAACCTCAGAATGTGACCTTACTTGGAAATAGATTCTTTGTAGAAGTAATTAGTTAAGAAGCGCACATATTGGAGAGATGGCCCTCAAGCCAATGACTGGTGTCTTTATAAGAAAAAGGAGAGAGATTCAGACACAGACACACAGGGGAAGATGAAGACAGAGACTGGAGTGATGCAGCTATAAGCCAAGGAATGCCGGGAGCCACTACGGGTTATCAGAGTCGAGGAAGGCCACTCCACTAGAGCCTTCGGAGAACGCGTGGCCCCGGTGACACTGATTTCAGACTTCTGGTCTCCGGAACTATGAGGGTATACGTTTCTATTGTTTCAAGCCACCCAGTTTGTGGTGCACTGTTATGGCAGCCCTAGAGAATGAATACAGTCAGGAGAATGTGTCTACACATGCAAACCTGTAACAATATTCATCTCCCCCAAAGTTAGCAGAGCCTATCAGTTCAGACTTTCTTTCCTGGTGTTGACATCATTCAACTCTTTACCATACTGCTTCCTCAGCACCCCAGCCCATCCATGTATGAGATAGAAATACAGTGAGAGAACCCACAAGGTAGAAGGAATCAAAGAAAACCAAGTCCTCTGGCCACCTGGTATTCCTCTGGGTTGATGACCATCCATGGAAAGACAGCTTTCCAAAAAATGGTTTAATGCTGTTATGAACTGTGTTCCCCTCAAACTCTTATGTCCAAAGCCTAATGCCTAGCACCCCAAAATGTAACCGTTTGGAAAAACGATCTTTAAAGAGGTAATTGGGTTGAAATGAGGTCTCCAGGGTGGGCCCTAATCCACTAGGACTGGCCAGAAGAGGATGGGACATAGGCAGGCAGAGGGAAGACCCGTGAGGACACGGGGAGAAGACAGCCACCTGCCAGCCAAGGAGGGAGGCCTCAGGAGAAACCGAACCCGCCAACACCTTGATCTCTGACTTCCAGCCTCCACAGCTGTGAGGAAATAAACGTCTGCTGCATACACCGCCCAGCGTGTGGGACTTCGTTCTGGGGGCTGTCCCCAACTCAAGGAGGTGCTAGATGGCCTCCAGGCCTGGGCCTCATGCAAACGCTCCCCCAAATGACTGCCTCACCCAGACAATCGGAACTCAGGGGAAAAAAAACAAAACAATCCCAGTAATCAAAGGGCATGGAAAGAGGACATGTGCTATTTGAGTGCTAACTATTAGCCAGGTGAAAACATAACTCTCTTCAGAAGCAAAAGAATCCATGAAATGTATCCACACCATGAAGTTCCCAGGAGCTGGGACGCACTACCAGTCGCTCAAGCCGCCCACGCAGCGCACAGCGCCCTGCTCGAGACGGGATTGTGGTACATTTAACACCCATGATGCTAAAGAGCTCCTGGTAATTATCGTTATTGAACACTCTGCTCTTCATCTTTCAGCCAAATATTTTTGTATTAAAATGTGGCACATTTTCACAACCTCCGTGCTGCTGCCATGTGCTGACAAGCTCAGCTCATTCCCCACCTCTGAATGCAGAAAAGCCCAGGTCACAGGAAGGAGGCGGCGATGCCAGCACGGGCCCCTTTCAGTCCCCAGACAACTCCTCTCATTAGGCCAGAAGAAGATTTTAAAATGCCCCCAAACTAACCAGTTACAAGGGGGAGGAGAGGGAGAGGGAGAGGGCGAGGGCGAGGGCGAGGGAGAGGGCGAGGGCGA
>NW_005355708.1:971149-979607 GCF_000412655.1 Myotis brandtii | reverse complement strand
GGGGGAGGGAGAGGGAGAGGGAGAGGGAGAGGGAGAGAGAGCAGTCTAATTGCTAACCCACATGCCAAAATGCTAAATCTATAAAAATAACTGGAAAATTCATCTGTCATCTTTAGAGATCTTACCGATAAAAAGTCAAAATGACTAACATCTCAGAGGCTTCCCTAAAGGCATTCTTTTGGAGACCTGGTTATAAAGAAACACACAGCATCTCTCCTAGGAGTCACATCGGACTCTTGATCAAATTCAAGTTCACTAAACTGTGCTGGATATATCAGTGCCAGAAGGGGCATCTCCTTCCGGGGAGACTCAGAAAGTTGGAAAATATGGAAGAAAACAGTGATGGTCACAGGAGCCCTGGAGCGGCTGCACTAGGTCCTCTGTGATTTCCTAGGATTGGGCTGTGCCAAGGAACTTAGTGCCAAGGTAACCCAGAGTGATTGGTCTTCCAGAGAGAACAGGATGCCACGCCCCTTAGCCTGGCTGCCCCCCCAGGCCCCACATGTTCATCCAAATGTAAACCTCCAAAGACCACTGACCAGCATGAAAACCCACCTGCTGGGTCCACCGGGCAGCTGGAGAGACTGCCCCCCCTCTATACCCCCCCTCAAAGGCAAACACAAAAGCAGGTGCAGAACGTGGCCAAATGTGAGTACCTCCTTGGTCCTCAGGTCATCAAGTCTTTCCCCAAAGGCACCTTGGGGAGGATGTTCAATGGGGAAAATGGGGAGGAATGATTCCAAGCACAAGATGGAAAGAGGATAGTAAGTATGACACCTGCAGGGGAGATGAAGGTGCTCGGGGAGGAAGAACGACATCCGAGGACACCTGGACTTCCTGGTGGTTCTGAATGGGACAAGCCCGACAGGTGCTGCCCTGCGGGCCGGGGCACGTGGGAACCTGAGTGAGAAAAGGCCAATTCTCTCCACCGCGATCAGTTTCAGTTCCACAGGAGGATGCCACCCAGCGTATCGGTAGCATAACCAATAAGGAACTCGAGTTTAGATTCAGACACAAACAAGTGTTGGTAACGGGTTGGTGACGACAGTTTATCCAAATCCATAACCCACTAGGTCAGCACCATTTTCATTTGACCAACAATGGTTTCTCATCTGCCAGGCTGTCTAGGACGTATCATGATTGCCAAGTGAATGCTCCGATTATAAAAGAACTAGAGGCCCGGTGCACAAAATTCGTGCATGGGTAGGGTCCCTAGTGGCTGCCGGCTGCCGGCCCAAACCTCCCTTCGTTCCGCGCCGCCCCCTGGTGGTCAGCGCACGTCATAGTGAGCGAGCGAGCGAGCGAACGAACTCCCAGTCGGTCAAACTCCTGAGGGGACACTTTGCATAGTAGGCTTTTGTATATATAAATAGGACATTAAGGAAACATTGGGCCCCGGCGGGGTAGCTCAGTTGGTTAGAGCATCATCCTACACCAAGGATTAAGGAAACATTGGGCCCCGGCGGGGTAGCTCAGTTGGTTAGAGCATCATCCCTATACACCAAGGCCGCGGGTTCGACCCCTAGTCAGGGCACATGTAAGAATCAAGCAATGAATGCATAAATAAGTGGAACAACAAATCTCTCTCTCTCTCTCTCTCTCTCTCTCTCTCTCTCCCTCTCTCAAATCAATAAATAAAACAAATTTAGGGGAACATTGGATTCTAAGCAGAGCTTCTTACAGCTTATGTCCTCCTGACTTCAGGGCCCATTCACCTTCCCCCCAACAACCTCTGGAACGATTTGAGGAAAATAAACAGCCACTTCACAACTAAATAATTGCCTAAATTAAATCCACCTCTCGCTCTGCTGGAAAAATAATGCCGACTCCTGTTCTTTCCACATTTCTACAGAATTACAGACAATCCTCCATCTGCCGTGCTAATGGATCAATAAACAAAAGCCCTCCCTCTTGAGGAGCTTCTACTGCCTCTCTCAAGACAAACACACTGAAATAGGACAGTTAATTAGAGAAAGAATGGACTGATTCACTGTTCGCTCCCCTGCTGAAGCCAAGGGAGTGCTAGTGAGAAAGAAAACGTCCAATTGGGCAGCTGAATGGGGGAGGCGGACAGAGTGTAGTTCGAGACCTAGACGAACACAGGCCCATGCGCTGGAAGTCATGGAACTCTGCCTTCACATTTTTTAGAAAATATGCTTTTACTGATTTCTTTTAGAGAGAGAGGAAGGGAGAGGGATAGAGAGATAGAAGCACTGATGAGAGAGAAACATCATCGATTGGCTGCCTTCTGCACACCCTGTACCAGGGATCGAGCTCACAACCTGGGCATGTGCCCTGGCTGGGGATCCAACAGGGGACCTCCGGGTTCATAAGTCAACGCTCAACCATTGAGCAAAACCAACCAGACCACATTTATTTATTTGGGGCGGGGGGGGGGGGGGAGAATGCCATAAAATGTCAAGGGGTTCATCCTTTGGTGCCCGTCCATGGACCCCAGGTGTACAGAACCCCTGGCCTCACTTCTAGAATTTACTGCACAATGTCACTGCCCAGAGAGGTACATCTAAAAATGCTCTGTGACACATTCTTTGTAAGAGCCAACGATTGGAAACAACCTAAAGGGCCCTTGAGGGGGGACCCAATTAGGTAAGATCACGGCGAGTAACAAGATCTTAATGGGATGAATTGATGAGTGTCCCAGAAAACAAAGACCGAAGTGGGAAACACAAGGTCCGGACCAAGGGGCCGAGCAGGACTGTAACACACAGCATTCCTGGAAGGATGTAAAAGAAACTGGAAACGTGTTTGTGTCTGAGAGGGGAGCCTGGACCATAAGGAATGTGAAGCTGGAAGAAATACTACTTTTTAATTTTTAATCTAGGTTACTACTTTTTTAATTAAAAAAAAAACTGGTTGGAGATAGATTAATAGTCGAAGGGAGAGAGATGGAGAAGGGGACAGAGAGAGAGGTGGAGGGAGGGGGGGGGAGAGAGAAGAGAAGAAAGGAGAGAGAGAGGAGAGGAGAGGCTGATGGTTTTAGAAGGACTTCTGGTCTAGCTAAGTCCCAGAATAGCCCCAGCCTTGAGAACAGTGGATAATGTGAGACGTTTGGCACAGAGACATAAAGAGGCAAATATCTCGTAAAAGCTGCTCCTGGCTCGGGCGGCTGCTGGGCTGAGAGCAGCTGGGCCTTCTCTCCCACGGCCCACGGCGTGGGGCTCTGCGGGCTTCTCCTCCTGCCGAGCCGATCCTGGGACATAACGGCAATGCCAATATTATTTTTTAAAGGCTCCTGTTGTTCACTAAACACCCATTAAACCAATCTCCTTGCCCATTTGCAGCGAGCTTAAGGGCAAATCCAGATGGCACACATAATGCACACTCGGGCCTGAGCTGCAGGAGGCCGGTCATCAAACAGCCATTCTCCGGCTTAGAGGCCTCCACTGCCTGACACCCCCGCGTGTGTCCAGGTGAGAAGAGACCTTTCCAGAGATGGCTGGGCTCGCTCCCTCTTGGCAAACCATCTTCCAACTCCCCCTCCCTCCCCCGAAGCCACCCCCTGCTCCAGGGCTGCATTTGATTTTGTATCTAAACAGTTAGCAACAGCAGCTGAGGGTTGCCTGGTAACCTGGGAAGGCGCTTTGTCTAGGTGTCCCTGAGCAGAGGACAGACTGCCTGGCCCTCCCACACGGCCCTGGTGGCCACGCCGATCCCGCAGTCCCAGGAAACACTCCTGCAGAGGCAGCTCCCACTGGCCCTCTATTCCCATGGCGCCCCGGAAAGGGTCCGTGGGAGGGATACCCGTTTACCTATTCTGATGGCCAGGCATTCCCCCTCTGGCCTTCGGATAAAGAAAAACAAAAGGAACAGAACACAATCTATTGGCTGAGTTTTTCATCCTCGAGCAGGCTCGGAACCAGGGCCGGAGCCTCCCAGGGGGCACACAGGATGGCTAGCCCGGTACAGCCGCTGAGGAGGGACAGGAAGCCCTCGGGCCCTGCGTTCACACCACTCGCCGTGAAAAACGCACGCTTTCCTGGAGCCCACTGGCCCGTCTGTCACCAGACGGTTCTGGGTGCTCCAAGACAAGAACAACAGACGGCACCCAAGTCGTTCTGATCGGAGCCTGAAAGCACGTGTGATGGGAGGCAGGGGCAGGTTTCTCACGCTGAGCCTCTCACTTGAGTGCACGTGAGAGGAATTTTTATTTCCTGGTTATTTCCTGGGAGGCAGTGAGGATCGGCCCACGAGGAGAACATACTCCAGTTCTCCGTGAATAATTCATGCAGGATGCAAACTGAACACAGATCCGTGAGGACCGGCTGCGGCATCGCTGTAACTTTTTTGCACGCGGCCTGTCCCCTAGGTTTAGAGGTCGCCCGAGCCTGCACATGATGAAAACATCACATCGCAATGACTGCACGGAAAGGCGGAGAGACCTTTCTCCCCGAAGTCCCTAGTGTGAAGACGGTGCCTGGTCACCCAGCTGCTCCTCCCTAGTCCACTCCGGGGAACCCCGTGCAAGGGGAGGCGCCCATTCCCAGCATCATCTGCATGGTTTCAAGTCCCGAGTCCACGGTCCACGGGAGAGTGGGGAGGGCGAGGGACGCCTGGGGCTTACAGGTTAAACGCGGGACTTAAATTCAAAGGGAAAGAAAGGCACCTACCTCTCCTCACACTGATTGGCCCTCCTGGCTCGGGCGGCTGCTGGGCTGAGAGCAGCTGGGCCTTCTCTCCCACGGCCCACGGCGTGGGGCTCTGCGGGCTTCTCCTCCTGCCGAGCCGATCCTGGGACATAACGGCAATGCCAATATTATTTTTTAAAGGCTCCTGTTGTTCACTAAACACCCATTAAACCAATCTCCTTGCCCATTTGCAGCGAGCTTAAGGGCAAATCCAGATGGCACACATAATGCACACTCGGGCCTGAGCTGCAGGAGGCCGGTCATCAAACAGCCATTCTCCGGCTTAGAGGCCTCCACTGCCTGACACCCCCGCGTGTGTCCAGGTGAGAAGAGACCTTTCCAGAGATGGCTGGGCTCGCTCCCTCTTGGCAAACCATCTTCCAACTCCCCCTCCCTCCCCCGAAGCCACCCCCTGCTCCAGGGCTGCATTTGATTTTGTATCTAAACAGTTAGCAACAGCAGCTGAGGGTTGCCTGGTAACCTGGGAAGGCGCTTTGTCTAGGTGTCCCTGAGCAGAGGACAGACTGCCTGGCCCTCCCACACGGCCCTGGTGGCCACGCCGATCCCGCAGTCCCAGGAAACACTCCTGCAGAGGCAGCTCCCACTGGCCCTCTATTCCCATGGCGCCCCGGAAAGGGTCCGTGGGAGGGATACCCGTTTACCTATTCTGATGGCCAGGCATTCCCCCTCTGGCCTTCGGATAAAGAAAAACAAAAGGAACAGAACACAATCTATTGGCTGAGTTTTTCATCCTCGAGCAGGCTCGGAACCAGGGCCGGAGCCTCCCAGGGGGCACACAGGATGGCTGTCTCAGCTGGAAAGACAACCAAAAGGCACGGTGACCTCCCGTGCAGCAAGCAGGTGGTTTGGAGAATAAGTGAGACAGGAAGGCTGGGGCCGGATGCCGGTCCAACCCTGTGCATGGTGGGGTGAGTCACGTGGAGGCGTGGGCCCGAGGCCCTGGCACTTCCCACCATTTCTCCTGCCCCCAGGCCCCGGTCTGTCCTGCCTCGCTCAGCCCGGGGTCTGCAGCGGGGAGCTTGCCTGGAAGGAGCCCAGCGCCACCGATCCGGATGGACAGTTCGCTCGCAGGGAGGAGCAGCCTGGGGCTCTCGGCATCAGACTTCTTCATCCACGCGGGGTCCAAGTTCAGGGCCAGGGCCGTGTGGGGGTCTTCCGCCGCGCCCTGAAACAAGAAGCAGTGGCTGTGACACCTCTCCGAGCTTCATTCCCCACACCCCTCCCGCTCAGAGCTGCCCGAGCAGCCTGCCAATCTCCACCGACAGCGCAGGGTCACCGGGCCAGGCCCCGGGCCAGACCCAGCTGTCGGCAGGCGGGTCATTAGGAGGAGGACGAGCTTTCTGGTTGTAGAACTTTTGGGGTGACAGAAGCAGGATGTGAGGGGTCCATGCCGAGCCTAGAAAGGGGCAGTAAACAGCAAAATCCCAGCCCGCCGGGTAAAGGGCGCCGCCGGCTCAGCCCAGGCTCTGCCCAGGAAGCCCATTCGGCAGGCTCGCTTGGATGGTCAAGGTCACCACTTTCCAGACGTTCGCCATCCTCACGTTTCTCACGCGCTCAGAGGGGAAAGCAGTCCGAACTACAGCCCTGGCAGGAGGGGAACGGAGGGCACCGCGGAGGTGCCGGCCTCTGAGAGGCGAGTCCCGTGGCCGAGAGCAACCAAGTCACCCTGATGTTTTGTCCGTCACCAACTAATTCGACTGTTTGTGCATTAACCAGGCAAAGTCCTCATTTCAGTCCCCACATTTACTCAACAAATACTGACCACCAATTCTGTGGATACTTGGCGAACAAAACAAGACCAAGTCCCAGCTCTTAGGTTCCAGTTAAGAGCAAACAGATGGCCCTGGCCGGGTGGCTCAGTTGGTTAGAGCATCATCCCTATAGGCCAAGGTTGCAGGTTCGATCCCTGGTCAGGGCACATACAAGAAGTAACCAATGAATGTGTCAAAAAGTGCGACAATAAATCGATCTCTCTCTCTCTCTCTCTCTCAAATCAATAAATAAAAAATAAAAGAAGAGCAAACAGATGAATCCACAATGAGCTTCTACTCCCACAGCATCGGCCGGAACCCCCCCGGCCCTGCTGACAGCTTACAAATGCACAGGATCTCGAGGGGAGCGAGGAAGAGGGGTGACCCCACCAACACACACACCTCCGCTTTCACCCAAACAGAAGGCAAGTGGAATCATCTCAATGAGCTTACAAACAGTAGATATTTATTGAAAACCAGGCAATAATAGCTCCAAACAAGCCGAAGTTTCCCTTTAAAAACATGTCTCTCTACTATGGGAGAGGAGGGGGGTGCTGATCCAGTCCCTGAGTGCAGCCATTCATGAGCAAACGCTGGAACCGTTTTCTCGGGTACGTTTCTGTCATGACAGAATCTCACGAAAATGATGCTCGGCCGTGTCTTACACACACACACACACACACACACACACACAGGGACCAGAAAGAGAATCGAGTGATTCAGACATTTTATTTCATCCTTTCTTTCCAACGAACTGTTACCAACGAAAACATCAACCCCCCTCCGTCTACATCTTCTTCGTCCCACACATCGACATCACCCCCATCGTTTATTTGCAACGTCCTCTGTAATGCATAGAAGGGTGCCGACACCTCATTTAAGCTTGTTTTAAGGGGGTGGGGGGGAGCCTCGTAGCTCCGGGTCCTTCTGTAGAATCCTAGGGGCTGCAGGATGTCACCTGCTCTGTCCCCGGGAGAAGCACAAAGGGACAGCCTGCCACACTGTGCGACACTCAAGGCTGACGCCACAGATGGACGGAATCCTGGGGACAGAAGGGACGTGAGGAAGGCCGGTCTCCCCCTGCAGGCACCCCCTCCCCACCGAGTGACAGCTGGCGCCGGTGCCATGTGCCATAGAGCCGCAGCTCTTTGTTTATGGGTTTAATTATTTCTAATCCTACATCTCATGCTGACATCGGAGGGATCGTGGCGGCAATAAAAGACGTGCCTCTCAAGGGAGGGGGGGGTGTCAGCTGACCTTGTTGTGTCTTCCTTCTGTTTAGAAGGTGATGGATGCGTGGCTGGGAGGAGGCTGCGGGAAGAGAACCACTTCGTTACGGTGAGGCGAGGCCAGCGGCACGAATGCGCGCAAGGCTGCTTATGAAAAAGTGGCCTGGAGAGACACTGTTTTAATTGAGAACAGTGCTTTTCCAGGAGGCGACTTTGCCCCCACCCCGCCACCACCTGGGGGCATTTGGCAATGGGCATCTTTGTATGTGGGGGAGGGAGAGAGGAGTGGGGCTGGCACCCTACAGGGCACAAGGCCAGCCCCACAACAAATGACCCGGCCAAGAAGCCAAGCGTCAACAGTGCTGAGGTTGAGAAGGATTTAGGACGCTCAGGACCCCAAAGCTCCCTGGTTACTGGTAACCCTGGCCACCCACAGACCCTCTTTGTACTATAAGGATATGATGTTTGCCACTTCCCCCAGGAAGCCTGCCTGCCTGTGTTTGGAAAATTCTTAGTAAGCATCAGAACCAGGCCAGGGCAAACGTGCGACAAATGCAAGCTTTCCTGACTTTCCCTGCAGCCCTGAGAGCCTGTGTGGCTGCCCCTCAGCCGGGCAATGAGTCACTTTCTGCCCCCACTCCCACCCCCACCCTATGAGTTGAGGTGGGCTCCTAGGGCTTTAGATGGTTCAGGGTGGCTGAGTCACCTTGCAGCTCCAAATGTCAAAGTGCCAAATGTACAGGCTCCTTCCCATGCTATAGGTCTCCAGGTCCTGCACCACCCCCTCCCCCACCCACTCCTCCCCCTGCCC
>NW_005355708.1:937080-971107 GCF_000412655.1 Myotis brandtii | reverse complement strand
CCTCCAAATGCAGCCCTAAAGGAAGGGGCTGCTGGAACTTGAGATCACTGCCCTCTTGTGACAGTTATTATCATCATCATCATCATCATCATCATCATCATCGATGGTTTGGGGCAAGTCCCTGGGGCTCAGAAAAAACAGAAATTTCCACCCACTCAGGAAAGGCCGTGCAGAAGGGCAGGAGCTGGAGGATAAACAGCACCTTCCAGAAGGAAAGAGAGGACGTGGAGAGAGGGAAAGATGGAGGAAATGAAATGAGGGGGTGGGGGGTGGAAAAGGCGCCCAGGAATATGCCTCTGGGAAACCAGAGAGGCTTCCGGAAGCGACAGGCACACCTCCCTCTGGAAACCAAGTCCGGCGCTTTCACGCGGGTTTGCTGTCCCAGGCACGAGGGAGACTGCGGCTGGTCACTGAGGTTTCCACAGTCAAGAAAGGAGACGCCTGGGGCATAACCGACAGGACACGGTCACGTCCAGGTCTACTGTGCCCAAGGCCAGCCCCTCGAAAAGCACAACGGGTAAGTGCCATTAGGTGCCAAAGCCCTGGCGGCCCCTACCCCCAAAAGTCACACCCGCGCCCCCAAATGTCACGGCGAGCAGCCGACGCCTTTGCTCCGAGTCCCAGCAGCCACCCTCTATGTGCCCACCTGTCCCTGCCGCTCCCCCCGCTGGGATGTGTCGCTGCGCTCAGGGGAAGCACGGCCGGCCACCCTCTCGTGGACGGTGGCACGCCTGACTCTCACCGGCCCCACGCACACCGCCTGTCATGTCATGCAGGCTGGGAACTGTGCGATGGCGCCGAGCCTCCCCGGCCCGTGGCAGGTGATCTATTTAATTGAGGCCTGTCGGCGGGTCAGAACTCCCTGATGACGGGCCGAGGGAAAGGGCAGAGAGTTAATTGTGTTCCCTGCCAGCCACGGATCTAAAGACAAGCCACCACCCGCCCTTAGGGACGCTGAGGCTGCGGGAGGGCCTGGCGCTCTGCGGGCTCTGCCTCCCTCCTCCATCCCCCACCAGCTTCCCGCGTCCCTCATCATCCCCACTTAACCCAGACACATGAGGTGACATTAAAAAATTGATGCTGTTTTTATTACTGAGAAATGGCAATAATAATGACATCCGTAACACAATCTTAAAGTATTCCACATAATGGAAAAAAAACTAAATGTCCCCCCTTATCACCAGCCCGAATATGGATGAAGCTGACATAACATGTGACCTTCTCTCCTGGGGAGCCGGGCAGCGGCCTGCTGCCCAGGGCCAGGCTGGCTCAGGGGGGCAGGGACCGGCCTCAGAGCAAACAGGAACACAGGGTGGCACAGACTCTGAGGCAGCGGGTACAACCCTGCCTTGGGCTCCATCAGCAGGTCATTGCCGTCTTCCTGGTCTCGGTTTGTCTACATGTTCAGGGTCATGGGTCACAGCAAAGAAGCCCAAAGACAAGGAGGATGTCCGTTCAAAGTAAGAGGTCCCTACTGGTTTTTGGGGCACTAGGATTGCACCTCTAACTCCGTGGGAGGCCCTGTCCCTACAACAAAATGACACCCAGTTATGTTCTCAAGCTTCTCATTTTCAATACTCGATGCTTCTGAAATCCTGGCTGAAGAAGCCCGAGCTCCCTCCTCCAAGCAGCCTTCCTAGATAAACCCAGCCTTGTCTGGATTACATATGCCTCCTCTCTGTACTGCCCTGACATCCCACACACACTGCTCTCGTAACATTTGCAAAACTGCACAGTAAACTTTCCGTTTCCTTGGCTCATGACATCCTTAAAGCAGGAGCTGTGTCTTCCAACTCTACTGTCAGGCCCAGCACAGTGTCAGTGTTCAATAACCAAACTGACTGACTGGCATGAACAATATCACAACATCTCCAAAACGATGTACAACAAGCATGTCAAACTCGTGGCCCGCAGGCCGCATGCAGCCCACAACAAATAATTTTGCAGTCCAATTAATGTAACAGTATATAAGAAACGTTTTAATAAAAATTTTAATAACTTAATTTTTACAATATCCTGTTACACATAATTATTAATAACGAACTAAAATGTTAGCTAATGACTGATTACTATCATCATGTTGCATTCATTTCCCATACAAACCTAACGTGCAGGCGCACCATTTCTCACCACTAATACTAGCAGCGAATATTTTAGCAGCTGATTGCCACGTCATTAGTCTTGTACTGACTTGTCTGGTGTACGCAACAGGAAATATTTCACTTTCGGAGAACAAGAAAAATAGGTTTATTTGCATTATGCTTATTAATTTGTGCAGTTATTCAGTGTCTGGTAAGTTAATGTTCAAGAAAAATATTAATTTTTACTGAAATGTTCTATTATTTTATGTTAATGATGATTCATTTATTTCAGCCCTTTGTATTCAGCATGTTTCTATCGAATAAACCTACGTTTCTATGAAAATTGAAGCTTTTGATTTTTTGTTTACTTGGCCCGTGTTAGTCTTTGAGTTTGACATGCTTGCTGTACAACATAAAAAACAAAGACCCAGGTAAGCATACACCATGGTTAGGCCTTGAGAAAGAAGGAAGGAGAGATTAGTGCAGAGCGGGAGAGAAAAGGCTTTAAAAGTATGAAAGACTCCTGGCTGGTGTGGCTCAGTGCTTGAGCATTGACCTATGAACCAGGCCAGGGTTCGATTCCCGGTCAGGGCATGTCTCCATTGCGAGCTTAATCCCCAGTGGGGGGCGTGGCAGCCAATCAATGATTCCCTCATCATTGATGTTTCTATCTCTCTCCCTCTCCCTCTTTGAAATCAATAAAAATATTGACATCATGACTTTCTACCCACCCCCAGCTCCTGTCCCCTTGATGACTGTGTAAGAGCCTCTAGATCTGTCCTGAGCCCACATGAGGATGGGCAGCCACCTACCCAGTGACTCTCAACCCAAAGGTTCTAACTCCACTTCCTTCCTGGCAGAAACAGGGTGGGGAGCCCAGCTCACTCCCCTTAAGGGGAGTCCTTTCCACCTGAAGCCCGTGACCCCCCCAAGGCCACATCTTCCAGCTTCCTCCCAGGCTCCTCCACGACCCTGGCCTGAAGCTTCCCACGGAGGAAATTCATTGCGGACATCTAGCTGTTTAAGCGAGGTGAGGATGCTGCTACTCAAACTGTCTTCTTAGGGACAAAGCCTTCTCCTGTCGCTGATGCCAATTACTATTCATAATCAAGCCTATTTAAGCCTATGAAACAGAACTGAAAGCACCCCATAGCTCTGCAAAGACAGCCCTCCATCAGGTGCTCCAGGTAAGCGGCTCACGCTGGAATCCAAAGAGCCAGGTCTCCCAGCAGCCTGGCTGGCAGAGAGGGGGCCTGGCGGAGTTTCCCAAACCACCGTGTCTTTTCTTGTAATTTGAAATATAATGTCTCCTTAAAACAATACAAATCTAAAGGAATGCAAGTACCTAAGTAGAATGAGGCATTCTCTTCCTAATCCTCAATGATTATCCACCACGCTTAAGCTACTCCTGGACCTAGTCTTAGAATTCATTAAAATGCACCCATATAATCCACCCTGAGCCTTTTCTGCCTTTTCAACAGTTTGAGAACCCCCAGCTGGTCTTTTTCAAGCAACTTTTTCTGACCTATGGTATCCTTTGGAGAATACCAGGTGTCTCCCCCTCCCTGTCCCTGTCCCCCGCCCCAAAACCTGCTAAAGTCAAGATTTCTCCTCCCAGGAACAAATGCATGTCTATCAGACACTTGTTGCTAGGTAACAAAACACCCCAAAACTCAGTGGCCTCCAACAGCAGCCAGTGATTACTGCTCCTAAGTCTCCACTCGTGTGGACGCTGCTGGGGACCTGCCAAGGCCCCGTGAATACTGACAGGCCTCGCTTGCACATCTGTGGTCAGCGCGTGGCTCGCCTGGGGCTGGATGGTCTAGGATGGCACGTGCTCTGGCAGTCGGCAGACTGTGGGCCAGCGCTGGCTGACTTGTGGCTGGGAAACTGGGATTCCTCTCCATGGGGCCCGTCATCCTCCAGCAGGTGAGGCTGAGCTCATTTGTGGGGTAAACCCAGGCTTTGGGGGGCAGCGAGAGAAGGCAACATCAAAGTGCTGTTCAAATCTCTGCTTGCATCACACTCTCTACCACCCCACTGGCCTCAGTGGTCCATGGCCATCCAGAGTGATGGGGCAGATACATCAGTCAGCTGTGCCTCCTGCTGGGAGGACCCGATGTCACCAGAGTGTGAATGACAGCAGGGGAGGGATCTGGGGCCATTCCTGCAATGGTCTGCAGCACATTCGCACATCATGCATGGTGGCGCGTGAAGTATCAGGGAGCCCCCCAACTCCGTGTGGTTCTCCATGGATTAGCCTGCGAATGGCTGCTCTGGATTAAACCCACAAACTCAACCTCCTCCACCTGATGCAGCACTTCTCCAATGGGGACTCAGGGACCCATTCGCAGCGGTCTGAAAGTTTTATATAAAAAAATTTAATTTTGTATTTCTAGGTAAATGATCATCTAAAGGAAAAAAACAATACCAGCTCAGCCGGGTATGGCTTAGTGGCTGAATGTTGACCTATGAACCAGCAGGTCACGGGTTCCATTTCCGATCAGGGCACATGCCAGGGTTGATGGGTCTAACTCCAGTAGGGGGTGCTCAAGAGGCAGCCGATCAATGATTCTCTCTCTCATTGTTGATATTTCTCTCTCTCTCCCCTTCCTTTCTGAAATCAATAAATATCCTATATAATAAAAAGGTAGTATGCAAATTGTCCCCTCAACAGGGAGTTTGTACAGGAGTTTGACCAGGGGACGGGGCTGGCTGGGGGAAGGGAGGGAGGCCCCGGCCAGCAGCCAGCAGCCACTAAGGACCCTATCAGTGCACAAATTTCATGCACTGGGCCTCTAGTATATATATAAAAGACAAGACCAGCAATCTGACTCACTGCAGTGAGCCCTTTCTAACCAAAGCCCACTCACTGCTCAATTTCAGTGCCTTCGTTTGCAGCTGTGTTTCCGGCTGAGTTGGTACCAAGCAGTCCTGCCTTAATTGCTGAGGGTTAATTGCTGAAGGCAGGCTCAATGGATGGCTGATCTGTTTGTTCTGAGCCACGCTCCGGCCAAATTCCTTCATGGAGCCGGTGTAGATGCCAGAGGTTTCCAAGTGCTTCTGGAACAGCTGTGGGGAGAGCCGACTCCATCCGGCGGCTTTTGCGGGACGGACGGACCTGCCGGAACCAGAAGGAGCCAGTCACGGCCGTCGGTACCACTGGTGCGTGCAATTGGTGGCTTATTTTTAGCAAAAGTTCACCTGCCAGAGCACACAAAAACATTGCCGGTTTCGATTTTATGGATTTGGGTGCTTTGATGTGAACTTGTACCTAACTTTGTGCGTGTGCATATTTATGCTTATAAACTTGTAGATAACGGTCAACGCCCCATCAACTCCTCAGCCTCCAGCCCCTGCTCACAGCCTGCTCACAGCATCCATCCCCACGGGGCCTGGACCACGGGGTCTGAAAACAGTCCTTGTGCCTCCCGATGGACTCCGCCTGCAAGGCCGAGGCACGGCCTCCTGCACAGAAGTGCTGACTGGGGTGTAGAGCCCATCAGAGCCGCTGGGAAAGGGGGGCAGGGAGGGGAGAGGAGACCCTTCAGAGGAGGGTGGAAACCCCTGTGCATGTTCTCACGAAGGAGTGTGCAAGTGGCACGCAACCCACTTGGGGAGAGGAGACCCTTCAGAGGAGGGTGGAAACCCCTGAGCATGTTCTCACGAAGGAAAGAGTGTGCAAGTGGCACGCAACCCACTTCAGAAGGGGCGCGTGGCTCCGAAGAACACACTTGATTTTTCATAGCGGGGCTTTATCCAAGGCGTCACTCCGCCTGAGGCAGCATCAATTATTCAGCTTCTTGGGGCTTGATGAGGGGCTGGCGCGGAGGAGGAGGAGGCTGCTGGCTTCTAAGGAATGTTTTTCTGTTTCCCGCTGTGGGTACGTGGGGACTGACATCTCCCCTTTTCTCTCTTCTCCAAGCCTGAGTTCCAAAGCAAACCAGCACGCCGAGGCACACGGCTGGCCTGTGTGAGGTTTCTGCTGCTGCAGAGCAAACCGCCACAAATCCGGCGGCGGAAAGCAACACCCGATTCCTCTCCCTCCGCGTCCACGGTCAGGAATCCAGCAATAGGTTAAACGAGTCCGGGTCCTTTGCTCGGGGCCTCGCCGGGCTGTGACCTCAGCTGAGGCTCAGGGCCCTCTGCCACGTGCACGGGTGTGGGCAGAAGTCAGTTTCTTGCAGACGAAGGGCTGAGGTCCCCCTCTTCTTGCTGGCTGCCGGCCGGGGACTGCTCAGCTCCGGGAGGCCACCCTCGGGCCCTTGCCATGCGGCCCCACGAGAGGCAACTCACAGCGTGGCTGTGGGCTTTGTCCAGGCCAGCAGGAGGCGACTCCTGGACAGGGCACGGCCATGTGTGATGGACAAGTGCAGGGTTGTACCCATTCTTAGTAGCATGAACGCTCCCTTGAAGTCCCAACCTCACAGGACAAAGCCTGTATCTTCTGACTCACAGTAAACTTCAGGGGAGATTGGGGAGGGGGGCTCCAGGGGTCAGCCAGGCAGAGGCTCCGGGTCAGCCACCCAGGGAAGAGATCTGTGATGGCCTCAGGCCCCACTGATCCATCAGGCACAGACACACGGTGCCTGATGGCCCAATGTTGGGGTCCCCGAAAATGTCTTAATTTCTTTTACAATCAGAAGGGAAGAAATGAATAATAATGAATGCATAATAATGAATCCAGCCTGGGTGACAGTCATCTTTATACCAACAGAGCTGTAAGATATAATTTTTCACTTTTTGGGGGTAGAGGAAGGGGACCACAAAGACAAAAGCTCAGACAGCCTACAAAAGTCCAAAGGTGGGCAGGGCAGGGTGTCCTCTCAGAGGTGCACAGAGGTGTCTGTGCCCAGCGCGGCGGCGATGCCAGAGGGCACCTGAGCCCGTCTCGGAGAGAGGAGCCAGCCAAGCCCGAGGTTGTTCGATGCTGGCTGGGGACTAAGTGAACCGAGAGAGCCGAGTGACACATCAGGACAGTCCCCAGGCCACCACAGGACAGGGCTGAGATGCTAATCAGTCTGATGGGAACACAAGAGCCGAAGTGACAAACACAGGGCTCCTCGGGCCACGCTGGGTTCCAGGAGGAGCCACGTAAGTAGCAGTAAGTCCATGGTCAGGGTGGACGGCCTCCGGGGGGGGGGCCAGATAAATGAAGCAATTAAATCCTCCTCAAAGTCCAGAAAATGGGCATCAAACTATTATCAACAATGTCAACAGGAATATCGCATTTAAAAAAAAAGGGAAAGGAGAAACGGAAGCGTGTCACTTGGCGTTTGGAGGTAATAGTGTGACAATACCTGGGCATGAGGATGAAAGGGGGGTAGAGACATGCTAACAAGAGTTTCGGGGGATAAGGATGGAAAGACGCCGAGATGGATAAAAGTACAGGGAAGAGGAAGAGGCCTAACGGGTGGGTGGGAAACCAAAATGAACGACAACAGAAAGATCAGAGACACGGGGGTCACGCCACCCCAAGAGCTGCGAAGCATGGATGGAGAGGAAGGTCTGTGAATAACACCCTTCAACTACCATTCATACAACAAGGAGATTTACACTGGATAATCCCTGAGGCCTGTTCTACACCGACCTTCTATAAATCTACAAATTTCTGGTTCCAACCAAAGGGCTGATGTGTCCACAGGTACCTGGGAGAGGGAAACTAATTTAGGAGAGAAAAATCACAGGCACCCTTCCCAACCTGGAAAGACAAATGACCACAGACAGCGCCAACAGCCGGAGGAAAGAGCCCTTTTGCAGAGAACACAGACCCGTCAGGACAAAGGCTCTGATTGCTTTTCTCCGTCACGTAGCCGTGGGTGGATCGATATACCCCCACTGTCCGCCTCTGGAGTGGAAGCAGGAGGCCAGCAAATCACCTCGAATTAACCAGAGGCCCAGAGGGCTGCCGGAGAGAAAGTCATTGCCCGGATACGTGAGCTCAGCAAGGAAGGCCAACACCAGGCTACTGCGTCCCGGCCCCTGGACCACGCATCTAAGGAGAGGGCCCTCCTGCTAAAATGGAACCACCTGCCAGAGGCTGGAGACGGTCCCGGGAGAGAGGCTGGTGGTGCCCCCGACCAGCTCGCTGCTCCGGAAGCTGAGCTTCCCAGGATTCCCAGGGCACTGATCTTTTGCTCAAATAATTTTTAAAAGTCTCCATTCGGCCTTTACGCTTCCAACAATTAAAAGGCCAGCTTTTAAAAATACGCAGGAGCACTGGTCAGTGTAGCTCAGCTGGTTGGGCACTGTCCCATGTACTGAAAGGTTGCCAGTTCAATTCCCGGTCAGGACACATGCCCGGGCTTTGGGCCTGATCCCCGGTGAGGGGCGTGTAAGGTGTAGCCAATCAATGTTTCACTCTCACATGGATGTTTCTCTCTCTCAATGTGTTCACATGATCAAATATTTCTTGCATGGTTTGCAAAAGTAATTTGTTATATTTTCTCATGTTAGTAGTGCCTTTTTCTTGTCTAATTGCCCTGGATAGAAACTCCAGTATAATGTTAACTATAAGTGGCGAGAGCAGCCCTAGCTGGTTTGGCTCAGTAGATAGAGCGTCGGCCTGCAGACTGAAAGGTCCTGGGTTCAATTCCGGTCCAGGGCACATGCCTGGGTTGTGGGTTCGATCCCCAGTAGGGGGCGTGCAGGAGGCAGCTGATCAATGATTCTCTCTCATCATTGATGTTTCTATCTCTCTCTTCCTCTCTGAAATGGATAAAACTATATTTTTAAAAATATATTTTAAAACATATACGAAGGAAAACCCATCACGAAGTAAACCAGAGTCATTTCTGGGGTCACTGGAAAGAAATCAGCAGAGGATATTCTCTCCCCCCACTCCCAACCCCCCCAACAAAAAGGAATGAGATTGTCCCTCTGAACCAGGCACCACGTGCCTAGCTTGCACCTTTCTGCTCCTTGCGGCTGGGACGGCCTCCCCTTCACACCTGCGATACTATTTGTTTGGGCTGGGAGACAGCTGATGACAGACAGGTGACAAGCCCTTGTCAGAAGCTCCAACATCCACCGGGAACCGGCCACACAGATACTACAGGGTTCCCCTTCCTGCCCGAAACAAAGCGAATCCTGCTGAATTGCCGGAGACACGGGGACAAGAAGCCGCTAACTGCAACAGCCCCATCAGCTTAATGTCTACATGACAGATCAAGCTTCTGACAGCTGGCTCGGGGCAAACCCACGGATAGGAATTAAGTCGGCTGCCATACACCAGGACGTGCCCCTGAAGGCTCTCGGCGGTTTTGACTATTAAAAAGGAGGCTGGGGGATTAGTTCAGAGAACGGCAACCGGGGGAGGGAGGGCTGAGGCAAAGGATCCCTGAGTCCAGGGGTCACGCTGGGCATCTAACCTCCCCAGGAGGTGAGATGGAGTGCCCTCCACCCCCACCTCCCACCCCCAGCAGAAGCAAAGCAGGGAACCAATGGAAACGCTTTTCTCCTGGGCAGACTCAGCAAGCTCGCTTCAGCGGCCTGTGTCCTCAGGGCCCAGCTCAGCAGGCCCTCCTCCCGACGCTCCCCCTTCCCCGCGCCCCGGCCCGGTGTTTGGGACTAGGTGTCTCAGGCTGACCATCACTTCCCCGGTGCTGCCGGCTGACATAACTACAGCCTGATTACCCTGCCTGTGAATCACCCAGCCCTCCCGGTCGGTTCTTGCATCCCTGCCTTTTGATCAATGCCTGCTTACCAAAGAGGGAGGGAGGGGAAGGGAGAAAGTACAACACAGGGCCATCGGATTGAGGAATGGTTGAGAACTTGAGTTAAAATGAGATTTGTTTTTTGAATTTTTTATTATTATTATTGCTTTCAGAGAGAGAGGAAGGGAGAGGGAGAGGGAGGCAGAAACATCAATGACAGAGAATCATTGACTGGCTGCCTCCTGCACACCCCCTACTGGGGATCGAGCCTGCAACCCAGGCATGTGCCCTGACTGGGAACTGAACCGTGACCTCCTGCTTCATAGGTCGATGCTCAACCACTGAGCCACGCCAGCCGGGCTGAAACGAGATTTTTGGTAGCGAGTTACCTCTAGAACAGGGGTGGGCAAACTTTTTGACTCGAGGGCCACAATGGGTTCTTAAACTGGACCGGAGGGCTGGAACAAAAGCATGGATGGAGTGTTTGTGTGAACTAATATAAATTCAAAGTAAACATCATTACATAAAAGGGTACGGTCTTTTTTTTTTTTAGTTTTATTCATTTCAAACGGGCCGGATGCGGCCCGCGGGCCATAGTTTGCCCACAGCTGCTCTAGAATCTGCTTGCTTACAGAAATCATGAAGAGTTGTATTCCCCATCCCTCACCCAAAAGACACACAGACACACAAACACACAGACACACTCTCATTCTCATTTTCTCTCTGAAAATCACTTGATTTCTCAGGTGGCAAGAAAGCAGCCCCGGGTGGGTTATTCAGCTCTACCCCCCACAGGAAGTGGCACAGCGCGCCCCCGGTTTTCATGAAAACCTCACTCGGTCCTTTATCTCCAAACCCCTCCTGAGTGAGAATGTGTTTTCTCCTATTTCCCAACCAGATGGAGAGCAGACATAAAAACCATGAGAGTGAGACCCCCGTCTGTCCTTATGATGAGCAGCTCAGCAAGCAAATTTGCCAGAGAGGAGATTCGAAGCGGTTCTGAGCGGCTCCCGTCGGGGCCGGGGCCGGGCGGGCGTGAGGGCCGCACCTGCGGGTGAAACGCTTCCTTCCCCGGACGATGACCTCCAGGAGACTGCTGGCCGGAGCCCACGGCTCCCTGAATGCCTCCACCCAGTATAACTGGGTCCCCAACACCTAGCCTGGTTTGCAGTTTCTGTAATTAAAGAAGAGAAGCTCCGGGCAATGGAGAGCCTGCAGACCTCAACTGAGCCATCTGGGAGGCAGGATTACATCCACAAAGCCTCTGGGGTTTGCACAAAGGAGCCGACATTCCGACTCGGGACAAAGCATGCCTGCAGCCTGCTGGGACTGAGCTGCTCCCCAGGATGAGAATAAAGACGTTTCTGTAACGAGTTCAGCAGGACCCCGGGCGTGGAATAAGCCCTCCCTGAGTATCAGCTGTGATTTGCACCACGATGATCATTAGATGGAAAACTAGGACTGGGCCTGTCTCAGCCGTGAAAGCAACAGGGGAGGGGAAAGAAAATGGGACTCGGTGTCGCTGTAACAAAACTCAGGTCTGAGCGAGGGGGTAGGAGCATGTCACACAGTAGGAAACAGAGGCATTTCTGACGGGAGGTAAAGGGCAGCACCGGAAAGAGAGTCGATAATATCGTGACAACTGTGAACGGTGCCAGGTGGGCAATGCGAACACCGGGGGAACCACTCTGTAAAGCACATGACTGCCTAGCCGCTGTGCGCTCGCCTGACACGAACACAAAACACATTCCATGTATACGGTCATTGAAAAAATAAATTAAAAAACATTTTAAAATATATTTTTATTGATTTTAGAGAGAGAGGAAAGGAGAGTGGGAGAGTGGGAGAAAGAGGGAGAGAGGGAGAGGGAGAGAGAGAGAGAGGAACATCGGTCAGCTGCCTCCTGCACAACCCCCACTGGGGATCAAGCCTGAGACCCAGGCATGTGTCCCGAGCGGGGATGGAACCTGTGACCTCAGTGCACAGGACGATGCTCAACAAACTGAGCAGCAGCGGCCAGAGCTAAATATTTGTTAGTGACATTTAGCCTCACGTTTGCCCTCCACCATCGTGGCCATGGTGGCCTGTCACTTTAGGGAAGCGGAGGGTGGGAATCAGTGGGAGGTGGGGGGAGGGTTCAGGTTTGGGCATCTCAATACAGATCGCTCCCTCTCACCGTTCCACTGACAGACTCACTCTGCGGGCTCCCCATCCAATCACTGGCCTAATATTTACCCAGTGGACGCTGGATCTGTGTGCGTTGCCACCTCAAACCCAGTGAGTATGGAGACGGAAAAGAGGCTGCCTGCGTATGAGCCACGAGGACAAACACAGCCAGCTCTTTAAAGAGCCACTGAGCGGATCAATACCCTCTCCCAGCCCCACTCAGGGGCCCGGGCCAACCGAGACTTAATAATTATTTTCTGGCATTACATCCCTCGGGAAAGCTTAGAAAAGGTCGCTGTTTCTTGGTTTGTTTCCCTGTATTTGCCAAACACAGATTATTTCCTGGGGGCCATGAGGCTCCATCCCAGACTGTACCACCCAGACAGTCCTAAGAGCTGACTCCAGAAATGGGACGCTGTCCTCCCCAGAAAAATCACTCGGCCCGGCCAGCGTGGCTCAATGGTTGAGCGTCGACCTATGAACCAGGAGGTCCCGGTTTGATTCCCAGTCAGGGCACATCAGGGTTGTAGGCTCAATCCCCAGAGTGGAGCATATAGGAGGCAGCCAATTATTGATTCTCTCTCATCACTGATGTTTCTATCTCTCTCTCCCTCTCCCTGCTTCTCTGAAACAATAAAAAATATATTAAAAAGAAAGAAAATCACTTCACTCATCAGCGTTAGTTGCCTCGCCTCCCGCCCCCCATCCTCTCTGCAAAGTCAGGTTTTGGAGAGACCTACTGCTGGACATTCACTTTCTCGGTCTAGACCTCAAAAATAAACACCAAACTCTGTGGGAGGGCGGGCAGGAAGTAAGGGGATGCTGTGGGCTGTCAGACACCCCGACCGGCTCCTTCACCCTGACTCATCCCTCGGCAGAGACCACACGGGCTTCCGCTGAGCCCTCGTGCCCACCATGGGCACATAAGGCCCACCAAGGGCACCTCCAAGCAGGGGGTCCGGGAGGGGGCAGAGCTGTTGGGGGCATCAGTGGGAGATGGAGCAGCAGGCGCTGAGGCCGAGGCAGGAGCTGGGCCGGGTGGGCGGCAGAGCTGGGGAAGGTGTCTGGGGAAGAAGGCGAGCCATCCACGGCGCAGGTGACGTATGCAGGAGCCAGGCTGTGGGGTGACGTCGGTCCTTAACACTAAGTACAAAGGAGAGTTGTCAGAAGGCTCTGAGCAGGGCGGCCTGCTGTGATGTATGCATATTAAAGAGCCTCTGGTTGCTGTGCAGAGACCCGCTGGATGGGGTGTCTGGGCAGCAGGAGGAGCTGGGGGGAGGCTCCTGTGGAGGGAATTCCAGGAAAGAGCGATGGAGGGTTGGGATGTCAGCTGAGGAAAAGGAAAGGGGGGAATGGGTTCCGGAGACCTGCAGGGGAACGGGACAGTCACCTCGTTCAAGAGAACGAGACGAAATGACAGACCGTCTTTATTCTCATCAGCACTCACCGTATGCAGACGCTGGGCACGGCGCTGCCCTTGGCCTGGAATACAGACAGGTGGGAGCCCTGGTTCTTGCCTTCAGACAGGTGACCATCAGGCCAGAGCCATCAAAATGAAGCTTAAAAAAAGCAGCGCTCATATGGGACCCAATCGATGCCACCGAACTCAGGCCATGGGAGAGTCTAAGAGGGAGGAGTGTGAGCTCCGAGAGCACTTCTGACCAGGAGCAACTTTATCCGTCCTCACTGGCTATAGAGAAGCAGCAAGGACAGGAGAACATTCTAGGAAAGGGGACTGGGAAGGTGGGAAACACTGTAGATCCTTCCGGAACCATCAGCCTCCTCCCTAGTCTGTTGACTGCACAGAGGCCCTTCAACAGGGTTCAACTCCAACAGCAGAGTAAACAAATCGTACCCAAAGCAGGTGGCATGCCAGGAAACTAGACCTCAGACCAACCAATGGGCAGAGGCTCAGCCCAGTGCTGCTGCCCAGGCAGCTGCTCACGCCCTGTGACCTGGCCCCCGGCATGTGGACCCACGGGTCTGCACACCATCTCGCCAGCTGGGGCAGCAGCGCTTCCTGTCCCCAGCCGGCCTGCTCAGTGGGCCGCAGGCTGTGGCATCCTACTGCATCCGTAACTCTCCAGCCCTCTGGGGCTAGACTGCAGGCATCGCGGCTTCATGTGGAAGAGCGAAGGTCCCAAGGTCCTGGGAGCGGACTGCCCTTTGCAAGCTAGTTATTCTTAGGTTCTTAGTTATTCCCTGTTGTCTTCCATTGGTAGTTAACTAAGTCTTTAAAAATGTCAGCCTACGATCTCCAGTGGGGGGTGCACAGAAGGCAGCCGATCAATGTTTCTCTCTCATCATTGATGTTTCTCTTTCTCTTTCTCTTTCTCTCTCTCTCTCTCTTTCTCTCTCTCCCGGTTCCTCTCTCTGAAATCAATGTATAGATATATGTACGTGTGTTTTTTAATGTCATCCTATCTCAGCAAAGAAGAGTCAGGGACCTGGGTCCACGCTTTAGCATTAAAGGGAGAGTGGAATTAATCCAGAGTGAAGACTGGGGAAGGAGTAGGATTTCGTTAGGTGCTTGGAATGGCGCTTCCCTCCTATCTGAAACTTCAAGGCTCAAGAGTTTTGCTTAAATAAGAAACCAGTCGTTTTTGCTAAACGAATCTCACTTAAGAGGATAATAACGGCTAATATTAACTGAACGTCAGGCACTGAGATTATTGCTTTCAGTGAATATTTTTATTTAATCCTCTCAAACGATCCTATTCAGCAAGTGGTATTTTTATCCTTTTACCGATGAGAACACTAAGACGTGGAGATGTGATCTAACGCCAAGGACACTCGGTGAATCTTGGAGGAACCAGGAAATAAAAGCCAGCCGTCTGACTCCAGACCTCCGCTCTTCTAACCAGCACCCACGCCACCACCACCACCCGAAACTCCATAACAATCATGACCATGGTGCCAACTTTGTTTTTGTTTTTTTCGTGTGTTTTTTTTCCTCTTATTGATTTTTAGAGAGGAAGGGAGAGGGATAGGGAGATAGAAACATCAATGAGAGTGAAACATAACTGATCGGCTGCCTCCTGAACGCCCCCTACTGGGGATCGAACCAGTGACCTCTTGGTTCCTGGGTCAATGCTCAACTGCTGAACCATACCAGCCAGGGTCCAACATTCACTTTGAAGTAACAGGAAGAGGGTGGGGGAGTGAGGTGCATCAAGAAGACCTGGTCACCAACTTTGTCAGGAGCCCTCCAAGGGCCTCCCCCAGGAGTCCCCACAGCTCCCAGCAGAGCCGCCCTAGGAGACATTTTGGACTGTGAATGAGCTTGTGTCCTGGTCAACCCCTGATGTACAAAGCACAGCTCTTTCTTCCTGCCTGCATGTCAGAAATGTCCAGACTCGGGCTCCTGGGGGCCACCTCCCTGAGGCCTTGAGACCCACCATCTCAGGGGCCCACCATCACTAAATGAACCAGGACTCACAGAACTCCCCCTTTCTGTCTCCACTGGGCATCCCATCCCAGTGGCAGTCTGGCGAGTCTCTGCCAAGAGTCCACGAATTTTAAAAGAAAACAACTGGGACTCCTAAAAAAGGCAGCGTTATTGTTCCTTTGATACTCAAGCTCAGGATAAGTCCAAGAAAATCATGTCAAATGGTTGATGTCTTTGCATTAAACATATTCACTCCATCTCAAGAAGGTTTAGTCCGAAAGGCATTTGAGATACTTTTGCACTCCTGCTTTCTTCTCTGCAAATATGCTGTTGAGTTTGCTAAAAGCCACTGACATCCTCAATGGCCACAAATCCTGAGCTATGTATCCCCGCTGGCAAAATGTCTTCTGTCCCTCAAGAGACTCAGAAAGCCTGTGGCAAAGGAAGGTTACTGCTTAAGTCAGGAAAACCTCGGGTGGAGGGAGAGGAAGGCCAGAGGGGAATCAAAGAGGCAAAGTCCTTACAGACATCTATTTCCCAATAAGCACATGGAATTCCACCTCCAGCCACAGAGCTTAGCGCAGCAGCGTGGGCAGAAACGGATCCCACATGAATTGAAAGGAAGAGAAATAATTTTCCCTCAGCACCAGATTTCCTCTGACCTTCAAGTGGTTAACCACAGGGCTTGTTCCCACCACGAAGACTGGGATATTCGGCAGAAGTTCAACTCAAGACTGCTTCCCGACTTGGGAACTTGACTGCTAAACTGCTCTAGAGAGCTCTCAGGCCCGGCTGGCGTGGCTCAGTGGTTGAGCGTCGACCCATGAACCAGAAGGTCACGGTTGGCTTCCTGGTCAGGGAACATGCCCGGCTGCAGCCCGATCTCCAGTAGGAAGCATGTAGGAGGCAGCTGATAGATGTTCTAGCTCTCTATCCTTCTCCCTTCCTCTCTCTCTCTCTCTAAAAATCAACATAAATAAATAAAAAATAAAAAGAGTGTCCATGAACCAAAAAAGAGACCCACACCAAAGACGGCAACGCGTTTCTGCTGTGCTTCGTTGTTTGTTAGCTGAGCAGATCTGGAACAACTGGGAAGGCCCCAAGCCTGCGTTTTGTCTTAAACAGCCAAGTGTTCATTTTGCAAGTACAGCTATTTTTTATTTTATGAAATCAATGCCTTTAAGGTTAACTACAAACAGTTGATTTTTTTAAAAAAGAAGATCCCATTTTGCCACTAAGTTCCACTTTTAAAACTAGAGGTGTCATATGGGAAAAAATTTCTCCCCCAGTAAATTACATGGGAAAGCCTAGAAAGGAAAACAGTCAGTCAACCAAAAAATAAAAATTAAATAAAAATTTAAAAACATCAAATAACCCTCTTAAAAAACAGGCAAAGAACTTGAACAGACATTTCTCCAGATATGATATACAAATGGCCAACAAGCCTATGAAAATATGCTCAACATCACTAAGCATCAGAGAAATACAAAACCACAATCTCACACCAATTAGGATGGCTTCTATTAAAAAACACACACATACAGAGAAAATAACACGTGTTGGCAAGGATGTGGAGAAAGTGGGACCCTGTGCACTGGTGGTGACCCTGTAAAAACGGTACGACTGTTACAGAAAACAGAATGGAGGTTCCTCAAAAAATTAAAAAGAGACCTACCACATAATCCAGCCATCCCACTTCTGGGTTTCAGAAGAATTAAAAGCAGGGTCTTAAAGAGATATTTACCCACCCTTGTTCACGGCAGCACTACTCACAGCAGCCAAAGGGTGGAACAACCCAAACACTCATCAACAGATGATGAACACAGACCACGTGGTACAAACATACAGTGGAGTATTACTCAGCCTTGAAAAGGAAGGAAAGTCTGACACGTGCCGCAACATGGACGGGCCTTGGGGACATTATGCTCAGTGAAATAAGCCAGACTCAGAAGGACAAATACTTTATGACTCCACCCATATGAGAGATCTGAAGGAGACCAATCCATACAGCAGGAAGTGGAATGGTTGTTACCAGGGACTGGGGGAGGAGGGAATGCAGAGTTGTGGGGTGGGTACTTTATGGAATATCAGATCTGCAAGAGGAAAAAGTTCCCGAGATCGCGTGAATATACTTAACACCACTGAACTGTACAATGAAAAATGGTTAAGATGGTGAATTTTATGTTATGTATTTTTTTCTTTTTCTTCTTTTATTATTTTTTATTTAAATTCTTTATTGTTTAAAGTAGCACATATTTATGTTATGTATTTTTTACCAAAATAAACAAACAAACAAAAAGAAAACCGTCAGCCATCCTCACTGAATCTGGAGGATGGAGCTCAGCACAGCCAGATCTTGGCTGCATTTTAAGTGTTTTCCTACCTCTGGTATCTCCTTTCCTCTAAATGTTTAATCCTCCTACTTGCAATGAAATGATTTTGCCGGGATAACGAGGAGCCCGCGGTGCAGGCTTCTCTTAAATCGCTTGGAGCAGCTATCATGCCTTATAACACGATAATGGCAAAGGATATAAATATTCCATTTGTGTCAAATCATTCTGTTTACACCAGCCCAACATATGTCTTCGGGGTACAGATTACCTTTAAACAAGCCTAGCTAGTGTCTTTGTTTTTTGCCTTTTAGGAGAATTTTTAAAGGGCATCTACTGTTCTGAGACATGACCATGCAACTCGGAGAGCATGCTAACGTACGACGACAATTTGTCATTCATCCTCACCTCCCGGAGTGTTACCAAGCCAGGCTCCGAGTGAGGACCGTTTCTCTCATCCCACTGCCTCGAGATGCAGAGTTTTGCATTCATTTAAAGAAAATTAATAAGTCCTCGTCTTGAAAATTAAACACAGGCCACTGCATAGGGTGTCTGTCCATCAGCGTTTGGGTCCTGGGACACTGCCTCCCGGTGGGCTTCACATATGGATATCATAAACTTAATTATTTGGGGACATTGCTGTCATCTGGATAAAATGAACATTTTCTTTAAGAGGCTCTCCCGTATTTTCTTCTGTCTTCATCAGTAGAGCAATCTTCTCTTTTGATGAGAAGTCATGGAAATTACACAGCGTAAGAATGGATAATGCTGCGCGAATTATCAGACTGTTGGCAGACGATGCTGTAAGTGGCTTATCTCTCTGATTACGTGAAAGGCATAACATCGCAAACGAGAAGCCGGCATCAGGCTGAAAATGTACCTGAATGAAATAAGACTCAGGGGTCCGCACTGCCTTTGTCTCCTGTTGGGATTCACAGTTAGAATGCTGAAATTCAGCACATTGCAGCATCAATGGCTACTGCGAAAAAATCCTTTCCACCGGTTACAAACCCAGAGACTGCCACGTTCAGACAACGTGATGATCAGAAATTATCAAAATTAGAAATGCAACAACATTTCTACAAAATGACCAGCACGAAAAACAGGAGGCTTTCCTGTATAATGGTGTGAATAAATTCAAAGTAGGCACATCCTTTTAATATGGAGATTTTGGGAATAATCCTCCCCTCCCCCAACACATACACACACACCAAAATCTCACAGATTTTGTTTATAGCCTGTTTGTGAAATTTTAGAGTACTTAAATTATATGACTAACCAAAGCTAGGGGCGATTACTCCAAAATGTGGAAGAGCTGTTTTGGTACCCTTTACGTGAAAACATGAAGCCTACTGTTCCAGGGTCAAATACAGTTTTTTTTTCCTTCACTCTGATGTCATTTATTTTTATTATTGAAAATTTGATCTGTCTGTAGCTTTTAAGACTCCTTCTTTAAAGAACTGTCAGAGATACAGAAAAGTACAGGCTAGAGAATAACAAGATCAAAATCCATATGCCTCGCACTCAAATGTAATAAAGGCTGGCTGGCCTTTTACCAGACTTGATGCAGATGTTTAAGATCACCGAATCCAAGGACAGGACAGGGAATGGATGCAAAAAGTCGCTGATCTGTGCTGAGCTTTCAGATGGGCAACAGACATTAACCACGGGCAGCGAGGTGGTCACTCGGAGGAAGGGCTCTCGCCGGCCAAGCCCCGCCGGGCACAGAGCCACGCCAGCTCCCCTGGGTGCCGGGAGGAATGAAGATGCAAATTGTACTCCGTTTCCTGTGGCTGCTCAACAAATGGTTTAAAACAACAGAAATTCATTCTCACAGTTCCGGAGGCCAGAAGTCCAAAATCAGCGTAGTCACTGGACTAAATCAAGGTCTGGCGGGGCTACACTCCCGGCCTCCTCCACCTTCTGCAGGCTCCTGACTCGGGGCGTCGCCACCCCAACCACTGCCTGCAGAGTCACAGCACCTCTCTTCTGTGCCAGCTCTCCCGGGACCTCTTCTTCGTAAGGACACTGGTGATCACCTTTAGGCTGCGCCCAGACAACACAGCTTGGTCTCCTCATCCCAAGACCCTCAACTGCATCACATGTGCAAAGACCCTTTCCCCACATAAAGGAACATCAGAGGTTCCAGCATCGGAAGCTCAGCCACACACACCAAAGCTGGAGCATGCGCTGGGGCCTCCGGAGCCCGATACCTGATAGATAGGGCCGCGTTGTTGGAATATTCTACTAATTTCCAATTTTCCAAACTCGCAATGGAAGGTCACCTTGAGGCAAAATATCGGCAAAGATCGCCCCAACTGGATGGGCCTGGAATCGTGGCACTAGCAATTGGGGGGTTGTTTTCCAATAACGTAGACAGGTTTGACTGGCCCCATGGAGCAGAGGCCTGGGTGGGAACAGACGGAAACGTAGATCCCTTACGGAGAACCGGAGGGTCGCAGGCCAGGAGGGGAGGAAACTGACCCCCGTTTTAGAGCAGGCAGACCCAGAAGAAGGCGGGGACACCATCTGACCCCACATCAGAAGAGAGGTGCGGGGACACTCCCCAGTGATGTCCTGGGGTTGAGTCCTGGGCAGGCAATGCCAGGACCAATGAGCCAGGGGCAAGGAAGGATTGAGTCTCCCAAGATCTGGGGCAATAACGATAGATTTCACCGCAGTCTTAGCTCCAACTGCTGTAACAAAACACCCCACAGTGGGGGGAGGCGGGGCGGGGGGGGGGGGGCTTAAACAACAGAAATTCATTTCTCACTGCTTCTGGAGGCTGGGCGTCTGGCACAGAGCTCTTCAAACCCTTGAAATGTCCCAAGTGACAAGAGCAATGAAGGTGTCTCGATACTCCTAACAAACCCCCTTCACCACACCTGAGCTTACGTTAAGGACGTGACCTTTGGGAAACACCTTAAGGATGGGGGCAGGTTGCCAGGGAACCAACCATGTGATTAGAGGGTTGGAAAGTTCAGCCCCACCCACCTTGGAGGTGGAATCAATCACCAAGGTAATGAAGCCTCCACAAATCCCAAAAGTGAGGGGTTCAGACAGCTTCCGGGCTGGGGAGCACATGGAGATCTGGGGAGGGTGGTGCCCTGGGAGAGGGTGTGGGAGCTCTGAGCCCTTTCCCCACATCTGCCCCAGGCGTCCCTTCCATGTGGCTGTTCCTCGGTCATAGCCTTTCATAATAAACCGGTAGCCAGTGAGCAAGCTGCTTCCCGGAGTTCCCTGAGCCACTCCAGCGAATTAATCAAGCCCAAGGACGGAGGGCGCGGGAACCTCTGGCTGACAGCTAGTCGGTCAGAAGCACAGGGCCAACCTGGCCTGGAGACTGGCTCTGAAGGAGGGAGGCAGTCTGGTAGGACAGGGCCCTTGACCTGTAGGGTGTGATGCTGACTCCGGGTAGAGAATGTCTTGGATTGTAGGACAAAGAGAGGAGGTGAAACAGCTTCAGAAGAGAAGAGGTTTAGTAAGAACAGTAAGAGGCAAAGGGAGAGGGAGGGAGGGAGGGAGGGAGGGAAGGAGAAAGAGAGAGAGAGAGAGAGAGAGAGAGAGAGAGAGAGAGAACGAACCGGTATCTCTTCTTTAAAGGCTCTAATCCTACCTGAGTGCCCCACCCTCTGACCTCATCTAAACCTAATTATCTCCCAAAGGCCTCACCTCCAAATACCATCCCATCAGGGGTGAGGGTGTCAACATATAAATGGAGGTGGGCACACTTCAGTCCATGGCAACAACCTAGGTGTCCAACCAGGTGATCAGCCTACCGGCAACCTGTTATGTGAGTGAAGTAACTTTAGGTGTTTGAAGTTAAGGCACCAGGTAACTGGAGGCTCCCACCTAGCTCACCTGGTCACATCATTGTGGTCTCTGAGTGGCCGGTTGGTCATTCTTACGTTGAAAAATCCCTCCGAGAGAGACACCACAGGGGAAATGGCAAAGGTAGACGGACAGACGATGGTCCTGATGGAGAGGTAGATGGAGGGGCCGCCTGCCATGGGACCTCCGAACAGCCCATGGGAGGGCAGCTCCCTTCCTCGAGCCCAGAGGCAAGGCCGCAGACATCAGCTGAGCCCTCCTCCTTTGAAGATCACAGCATATAAAATACATAGACACACACATGCACACGTGTGTACACACAAATGTTTTGTTAAGCCTGAATCCACAACTTGTGAAAACAAGAAACATGATCCAAAAGTGATCCCCAGCAGCTTTGACATGTCCTGGTTTAAGGAAAGCGAATTTTATTGAACACCCACTGTATGCCAGCCAGACTGTGCTAAGTACTCTATATGCTTTTAAAAACAGAAATGTTTTTAATGACTTTAGAGAGATAGGAAGGGAGAAAGGGAGAGAGAGAGATGTTGGTGTGAGAGAAAAACATCGACCGGTTGCCTTCCACACACGCCCTGACCAGGACCAAGCCCGCAACCAGGGCATGTGTCCTGACCGGGAATCGAACCTGCCACCTTTCAGTGCAAAGGACACTCAACCAACTGAGCCACACTGCCCAGGACTCTCTATGCTTTATTTTAATTCATCCCAATGGCCACCCTCTAAGGGAGGATTAGATCCATTTTACAGATAAAGATACTGAGGTTCAGAGAGATGAAGTAACTGCCCCAAGACAAGCAGGCTAATTTGATCCAAAGCCCATGATCCTTCTACTACATGTCGCCCCTAAACGACTTCGCCGCTAACTCCGAGGAACTCTGGGCCTCATCCCTGAGCCAGTCCCCTGGGACTCCCCACAGCTCCTCGCTCTACCACATGGAAACCTGAGTTGCAAACAGCTCCTAACAAAATGAGGAGGGGTGAGCAGAGTCAGGATCGGGGTGTCAGACGGAGCGGGCGGGCTGTTCCAAGGCTGTCCCGCAAGGGACAGTAAGAGGAGGGAGGCAGTGAAAAGGTGCCAAGAGGAACCTGGAGCCCCTCTGACCGGGAAGAGGCACACGCTCATCCACCCCCTGAGGATGGGTCCTTCAGATACAGCCTCAGGCTCCTCCAGCGCCCGGTTCACCTGTCCTGCGATGCTCTCACCTCCTCGCCTTGGTGAGCACCGGAATCCCCGAGACCTAGTTTAAAACTCAGGTGCCTGGGCCTCACCCCTACAGCTTGTCAGTCACCAGGTCTGGGGCGGGGCCCAGGCACCTGCGTTCTTCAAGTCTCCTGGGTGATGCTGGTGCGTCGAAGTCTGCCACCCACAGAAGCAGTTCCTCCCCCTTCTCGTCTTGAGCCTATCCCCTTTCCCTCTTTTCTGAGTCTTTTGCAATAATAAGGCTTTGGCTTCCAAGGGAAAGAAAAAGACACTTGAATTGCTGTGAATCATTAAAAAAACAGCAACCACCCAAACAAACAAAAAAAACCAACACGCCACCCCCTGAACAAAAGCAAGTTATAAGTAGCCTGCAGTGGGCAGTCGCAACCTTGGCTGGTGGACAGCAGCGCCTCTGTGGGGATGTTTTGTGTAGAAACCCAGGCTTCACCTTGGACACAATGAGTCAGAACCTCCAGAGGGAGGTCCAGGTGTCAACATCTCTCTAAGCCCCAAAGGCGACCTCCCAGCTCCTCCCCACCCTCCGCCCCACCTCCCTAACACACTTCCCATTGCCTTGCTCTGAAAATGCTCCTTCTCAATGGCAGTGCACGTCTCTAGCTTCGTAGGCAAACAGAACTAGGAAAGCAAATAAAGCATAAAAAACCGTGCAGCAGTCAGACTTCAGACCAAGCTTCTCCTGTTTCCTGCCCGCAGGTTTAACGATCTGCGCCTCGTGCTTGTCGTGCCCAAAATGTGGTTGACTGCAAAGGGCGTGGATCTGTGCCCGGAGAATAACTCACGTGTGTAAAGCACTTTCAGCTTAGAAGCTGTAAGGAGTTTTCAAAAAGAGGGTCTTATTTGCCCAGCTGGCATGGCTCAGTTTCATTCCCGGTCAGGGGCACATGCCTGGGTTGTGGGCTCGATCCCCAGTAGGGGGTGTGCAGGAGGCAGCCAATCAATGATTCTCTCTCATCATTGATGTTTCTAGCTCTCTCTCCCTCTCCCTTCCATATATATATATATATATATATATACTAGAGGCCCGATGCACAAAATTCATGCAATGGGCTCGGCCCTCACAACCCGGCTTCGTCCAGAAGGTTGTCTGGAAGGTTGTCCGGAAGGCTGTCTGGTCTAATTAGCATATTATGCTTTTATTATTATAGATGGACGACAGGCATGGCCAGCATCTGCTCCAGCAGTGACATACCAGGCACCCAGCTAGGGAGACAGTTGTGAGCCCAACAGACACGTCCGTCCCACCACCCTTAGAAGGAAAGAGTTAAGACCCCACGCATACCCAATTCTTTTAGCCATCCAGCCTCATCGATCATCTCTGCCAACCACCCACCAGTGTAGTACATCGCCACAGTACGTTTCCCAGGAACATGGTTCCTGGCTCAGGGATGGCAAGAGGGGACAAGGATTCAGTCACAACTCTATGGTCCGAATGCAGAGAAGGAAATCTAAGTCCTGGAGGTTCCACCCATGCCTATCTGCCTTTAAAAGTCCCTGCCACTTTAGTACAGTAACAAGAACCATTCAGTGCATGGGGAGCCCCCTTCAGCAAGCCAGCCTATACCGAAATGGCAGTGTGCACGTGCATGTGTGTGTGCATGCATGTGTGTGCAAGTGCATGCATGTGTGCGAGTACATGCATGTGTGTGTGCATGCATGTGTGTGCAAGTGCATGCATGTGTGCGAGTACATGCATGTGTGTGCATGCATGTGTGTGCGTGCATGTGTGTGCATGCATGTGTGTGCAAGTACATGCATGTGTGTGTGCGTGCAGGTATGTACGTGCATGTGTGTGCATGTGCCCATGCCGGACCCACTGAGGGTGCTCCAGCAGCCACATCACCAACAGCAGGCGCTCTCAGATGCTCTGTATCACTAGCTGCAAAGCAGATAAATGAAGGAGGGAGCTGAGGAGAGGGAGGACCCCTACCACCTGCTAGTGTCCCCTGGAGCCTATCTAGACACGACTACCAGCCAGGCTCTCCCCGAGAGGAGAGCCTCAGACAGAGTCCCCGACACCCACTCCCTTCCCGGCCCCCGCAGACCTGGGCAGCCTCCCTGAGATGGCAGATCCCAGGAGAGGGAGGGGCTGAGGGGAACACGTCTCCCAGGAGCAGACGCTAAGACACAGAGCACGCTGAGGAAAGCACGGGGCAACAGCGCAGACCGTGTGCTGCCCTTGTTTTTCCAAAAATACAGAAGAGAATTACATTTCCAAGTGCACATATACACATACGACAAGCCCGGAGCCATCTAACCGCGCGATGATGGGAACAGCCTGGCAGACGACACAGAGACGGCCGGCCGGTGCTGTGCGGGTATGAAAATAGCTGCAGATGAAGATCATTTCAAATTCAGGAACAACACACTGAGAAGGCTCGGCCCCATTCGATATGCATCAGTGTGTGCGCGCACAGAAATCCGTGGAAGAAGAGCGAGCTCCCTGAGTCAGGGCGGGTACTGCTAGCGAGCTGATGTAAAGCGTACCGAACAATACAGGCAAACGGGGGAAGGGGTTATGTTTCAAAATCTAAAAGGCACGTCATTCGTTTTCTCAAAGAAAGAGAAGAAATCTGGAAGAGCGCCCACTACCAGTGATGACGAACCTTTTGAGCTCGGCGTGTCAGCATTTTGAAAAACCCTAACTTAACTCTGGTGCCGTGTCACATATAGAAATTTTTTGATATTTGCAACCATAGTAAAACAAAGACTTACATTTTTTATATTTATTTTATATATTTAAATGCCATTTAACAAAGAAAAATCAACCAAAAAAATGAGTTTGAGTGTCACCTCTGACACGCGTGTCATAGGTTCGCCATCACTGCACTAAACCGATGACAACGGTTGGCTGGGGAGAGAACGGGAATAGGAGAGTGTCCCAGACCATGAGGACTGTCACAACAAGTGACCCCAGTCTGGGTGGCTTACAAACCACAGAAATGTGTTTCTCACGGATCAGCAGACCAAGTCCAAGATCAAACTCTGCCAGATTCGGTGCCTGATGAGGGCTTCCTTCCTGGCTCACAGGCGGTGTCTTCCTGCTGTGTCCTCACACGGCGGAAGCGAGCTCTCGGGGGCTCTTGTAAAAAGGGCACTAATCCCACTCGTGGGGGCTCCACACTCATAGCCTGATCACCTGCAGAGGGCCCCACCTCCCAGGACCATCACACTGGGGATTAGGTTCAACATGAATTTTGGAGGGACACAGTCTATAACAGGAAGGCATGTTCACAGAAATGTTTTATTTGATAATGAGATGTTTGCGTTGTACTGATGTAATACTAATATGATGACTAACAGGAAAGACAAGAGGCCTTGGGGAAATATGCCCTTGCCTCCTTCCCCACCCCACCCACCAGTAGAAAGTCCCTCCTTTAAACTGAAGGTGAAGGCTCCCCGCCTACCACCATCCTTAACTTCACAGAGAAGCAAAACTGCAAAGATCATCAAAATGTCAACATCTTTGACATATTTTTCATCAAAATGTCAACATCGATAGCTGGTTGGCATCCATTCTGTTTCTCCCTCGGGTCATCCTTAGGGAGGGATACTGGGCTCGGGCTGGCCCAGGCCTCACCCCCTTCCCCCGGCCTCTTGCCAGCTGCTTCTCAGGCCAAGCAGGGTGCACGCTCCCCGCCCACCCCCATCTCCCCCTTTCATAAAGACTCCATTTGGCAAAGCCGCTGCAAATCCCTGCCAGCTCATTAACTGTTACTGCGGGAGCCTCCTCTGCTTTATTCCCAGATAAATAAATAAAAACCAATACCCAGTTCAGAGAGATGTTTGATGCATACGCAGTTAACGAAGCCACAGTGGCTTCCCCCGGACAGGCTGTGATGAGTAAAACCCTTTTCATGAGCCATATTTTGCTTCGGCTCCAAAAGGGGGACAAATAAATCTGAAAGGCTGAGTGAAGGGCAGGGGAGTCAGAGGACAGAGTCCCGTTAACCGCGTCCTTCCCGCCCACCCGGGAGTCCTGCTGCCATCAGGGCCTGAATCTATGAAGATATCCAGGGTGGGCGGCCCCGACAGGCAGTAGGACCAGTGAACGGCCAAGGGCAAGGGCTCCAGCCACCCCTCTGCCCTGCTGGACCCGGCATGCTCACTTCTCCGAGGAAAGCAACACAGGCCGACTCACTTCCTCTCACCCATCCGACTCCATGCACCGGGTGCTCAGCCCTGTCTACCGATGGCAGCGCATGACAGCCCAGCTCCAGCCAATGGCCTTTGTCACAGTCTCATGGCCTGGCCTCGACTCTCTCTTGGGGGATCCCAGCCAGACTTCAGGCTGCGGTTCTAAGTGTGCTTCTCCTGTTTTTCAATATATTTTTATTGATTTCAGAGAGAGGAACAGGGAGGGGGAGAGAGATAGAAACACCAGCGATGAGAGAGAATCACTGATCGGCTGCCTTCTGCACACCCCACACTGGGGACCGAGCCTGCAACCCAGGCATATGCCCTGACTGGGAATCGAATCGTGACCTCCTGGTTCATAGGTCAACGCTTAACCACTGAGCAACCCTGGCCGGGCGTTACTGTGCTTCCTTAGACACACTCGTTCCCCAAATCCAACCCGCCAGCCCTATTACAGTACGTTACCAGATTTTTAAATTTTGACTGTGCAGCCACTAAAGGGAGTTAGCCTTGAGTTATAGGAAGGAGAAATGGAGCTAAGGGGCACGCCACCAGTGACTGACAGAAGTAAGCTCCACCCAGAGCCCGGCTGCCCAGCCTCCGCACCTCCTCCTCCTATTCATAGGCCCTGTGGACGCGATGCTTTGTCACTGGTCTTACGCTATGGTTGGGTGTGTTGTCATCTCCCCGGTGACATCATAAGCCCTTAAGGGTCAGGACCCTGATCCTGGTCACTCACTTCTCCCCGTTTCATATACATGGCGCCGCACGGTGGATTGTCAGCTGCTCTCTATATTTATAACGAAAGCTGACATTTGAAATCCGAACTTAGCAAAACGTAACCACGGGGATGATTAGTCATATTACCAAGAGCTTCTTTCCTTTTAGGGGAAACGTCAGATCCAATTCCTCCACATAAAAGCCCTACACGGTCTGCAGCATCTATTCCGGAATCACTGGCTACCGACAGAGGGAACGTCACGTTTCGGGGGTGGTACTCACCAGCTGAGGCATCAGGACGTCGGCCAAGTAGACGAACGCAGCACCGAGGGTGAAGCCCACGGCCACGGGGAAGAAGGCAAAGGCACCGAAGCCCCCGGAGGACGTGGCCATCTCGACCGCTGGGGCCAGGAGGGACCAGTAGGAGGCTGCCAACATGACCTGCGGAACCACAGTGAGCAGCAGACCGTTAAACCAGCCAGACGCCTCCCGAGTGCGGCTTCACTGGCTCTCCACGGCCCAAACGCAGCCCGATGATGTCACATGGGTTAGGCCTTTAATCCTCCACGGCAGGTCCCATCCCAAACCCAAAAGCCACCGTCAGAACTCCTGGAACCGATGCCGTAAGAACTCAATTTGGGGCAGAAATGGCATGGACCTCGGAAGGAGGGAGTGTGGTTTGCTGCCATCTAAGCTCTATTTCAATGATTCTCAACAAGGGCCATGTTGCCCTCCAGGTGGCATTGGGCAGTGTCTGGAGACATCTTCGGTTGTCATACGAGGGGCATCAAGTGACTAGGGGGCACAGATGCTTGTAAACATATGTAGTGCACAGCCCCTGACAACAAAGTCCCTGGCCCCAGTGTGAGTAACACAGCTGTCCTGTCCTAGCTGAACACTCCAGGACACTGCATTATAGGACAGAAGTCTTCCTTGTGTTCAGTGGGACTCTCTCTCCCTTCCATGTTTACCTACTAGCTCTAGGCCTGCTCCCTGGAGCACCAGAGAAAGGTCTTTCCTCTGTGAGAGGTGACGGCCTTTGAAATATCTGGGGACAACCAGTGAGTCGATGTCAGCGTAGTCCTGTCAATCTTCCTATCATGGAAAAGGAAGAAGGGAATGAACATTTTTATTGACTTCAGAGAGGAAAGAGGAGGGAGAGAGAGAGATGGAAATACCAATGATGAGAGAGAATCATTGATTGATTGCCCCTGTAAGTCCCCCTACTGGGGATCGAGCCTAAAACCCAGACATGTGCCCTGACCAGGAATCAAACCGTGAGCCACACTGGCCGGGCAGGAACAGACATTTATTGATCACCTACTATTTCCAGGGAGCACGCTTCACATTGGATATCTTCCCTTATCATCACAAAAACCCTGAGAGGTAGATACTGTTTCCTCTTGCTATTTGTAGATAAAGAAACTGAATCTCAAGGTACTAAGATAATCTGCCCAAGGTCACAGAGCCAGTAGTGGCCGATTCAGGGAGCTCAGCAAGCAAGGACCATGATTGCCTCAATGAGGGGCCGGACACGAGCGAAGAGGGAAACGAGGCTGGAGCCAAATCTCAGGGAGGGCGACTCGATAAAGGAGTCTCCAGCGTTGAGCAAATTAAACACGCACCCAGCCATCTACTCCCATAGGTGCAGTGGCATCTGGCTGGAGTACTCCCACTACGATGACAGTCATCACTGACATGCAAAACGTTGAATGGGTTTCTAAAAGTGACTTAATTATGCCTTGTCTTGAAAAAAGACATCTGCATCACCCATCTCCCAAAAAACACATGGAGTGACAGAGCCAAGTGTCACAAGAGTGACAATGAAGGACAAATCCCTACGGAAAGTGACTTCCCTCCTGCCAGCCTCATCCACACGCAGAAGCCTTAGTGCCACTCCCAGAAAACTGCCAATGCTTCAGGAACTCCCAAAAAGAAGGAAAATGTCTTAGCAGTTCAGCTCCCCGAGACCGTGGAAGGAAGCCGTGGGCTCGTTCTCCAGGCCACGGCCTACTCCGTCCCTTTCCCAGGCTGTAGTCGCACTAGCTTTAGAACCCACAGTCCTTGGTAGCTGCCATTCATGGTAAACTCCCCACTGAAGACGACCTACCCAGCTACCTCTCTCCTATATCCCCATCATCAACAAATCTAAAACCGTGATCCAGGTAAGGACTCTCACTCATCTCATCCTCCAACCCCTCCCCACATTCCATCCTATCAACGTGACTGCCCCACCAGACATTCAGGGGTGCCCCCTCTCCCCACAACCCCCGCTGCCCAGCTAGGAATAAGGGGTACCACACCGAAAACAGGAGACCGTGAATGTCTATGAGCTGCATGGGAGTGACCCCCATGCTCTCCCATCTCAGCCCAGCCTCTTCCCCAGCCCCATCCATCCCTCACCCGCTGGCTGCTTCTCCCAAAGCCTGTCTTCCCCAAATTCCTTCACAGGAGCCCCCACATCCATCCCTGCTTCTGGGGAAGCTGGCTGGAGACCACCTCCCAGGCACCTTTCTCAGAAGACTCAAGGGTGTGTTTTCACAGGTAAAAGGCAGTAAGACAAGTCGAGGACAGGGGAAAGGAAGGGAATCCCCGAGGGTGGTGGTGAGAGAGGATGCGGGGAGCAACGGATCACAGACCAGGAGAGCAGGAGCTGAGAGGGACGGGAAGGGGGCTGGAGGGCTCCTAGGGAGAGCGAATGGCAGAGCCCTGAGAGGTCCCAATGTGGGACAGGAATCTGCACTTCCGGTGGGAGACTGGTAACAGGGGTTCCCGTGAAAGTGGGGAAAGCAAGAAAGAGATACCTTTACTAACTCTGGAAAACACAGCAATTGCACAAGAAAGGAAACAAAGGAATAATATTTACAGTTTTAATCATGTAAGCTATTTTATTTATTAATTAATTTGATTATTTCTTATGGAGCTACACACACACACACACACACACACACACACACATATCACATACAATTTGCCATTTTGAAGCCTACAGTTCAGTGGCATTAATTACATTCAGAGTGCTATACAAACATCACTATTTCCAAACCTTTCTCACCACCCCAAACAGAAGCCCAGGAACCGCTAAGCAAGAATGCCCCATCCTCCCTTCCCCCCAGCTCCCGGAACCTCTAGCCTACTCTCTGCCTCTATGAACTTGCCTATTCTCGAGCGTTCGTGTAAGTGGATAATACAGTATTCGTCCCTTTGTGTCTGGATCGTTTCTGCAGTGTCATGCTTTCGAGGCTGACCCATGTTGTAACATGCGTCAGGACATCAGAAAGTCATGAGAGATGTCTGTGGCTGAACAAGTCACGAGGTGGCAAAGTTGTGCATACAGTTGAGATTTGTGGAGACCAAATGCTGAAGAAACAGTTAAAACGGCTGAGAGGCCGGAATCGGGAGGGGAAGGTCAGTAGACTCTGGCTTCTGTTATAAACCCGGCAGAACAACCTGACTTTTTAAACTATACAAGCATATCTTTGGCGGGGGGGGTGTTAAATAAACGGATAATATAATTTGAAAATATACAAATATATAGAAGTAAATATTATCAGGAAAGTTGTAATGTAATTTTTTTAAATATGTATTTTTATTGATTTCACAGAGAGAGAGAGAGAGAGAGAAACATCAATGATGAGAGAGAATCATTGATTGGCTGCCTCCTGCACACCCCTCACTGGGGATCAAGCCCGCAACCCGGGCATGTGCCCTTGACCGGAATTGAACCTGAGACTCCTCAGTCTGCAGGCCGACGCTCTATCCACTGAGCCAAACCAGCGTAATATAATTTTTAAATGGTTACAAGACCCTGATTTCACAGAGAAAATTCAATGGGGGAAACGCTGCCACGTACAAGAACTCAATTTCCAGAAATGTTTCTGCCTGATAATGGGACACCCACTTGAACAGTGTGTTTTTAATTTTGTTTGTTTGTAGTTGCTTTTTTTAATTCTTTATTGATGAAAGTATTACACATGTCTCCTTTTCCCCCCATTGACCTCTGCCAGCCCACTCCCGCCCCCCGGCACAGGTCCTCACCAAATGGTGTGTTTTTATTAAAACTGCCTAAATCACAGCCTTGACACCAGAATATTGAAAGGGACTGGAGGAGACACTTAAAATCAGCAGATATTTAAAAGCTCTGAGAGAAAATCCCCCATTTCCCTTCGGTAACTCCCCAAACCTAGCAAAACTCATATGCTCCTTTTTCTCAAAATACCGTGCAAAATACCACTGGGATCCATACTTCAAAATGCTATTAATTTCCCTCTGGTGTCAGCGGTACCAGCACAGAATAATCAGAGACGATCAGCTAATTCCCTAGCCTACAACACGCAAACCTTCTCATTTCTGCTTAAGTGCTCACTTGGGGGCGATTTCAGCTCTGCAAATATAAATGAATTGGAGAAGAGTTCCTGAAGGAATACATCCTCATGTTCAGGCATGATGGGGGCAGTTAAGCATTTCTTTTATGATAGTAATGACAGCGTAAAAGTAGAAGAAAATCCAAGCCACAAAACAAAATTTCCCTCTTAATAAAACGGGGAGAGAAAAGCATTGCACTCTGATCACTAGCAACACACTGTGCATCAGTATCCATTACTCCATGACACTGTCGCTATGGACAAGGTGCATGCAAGTCTACAGAGACAGGAACACAGAGTTCAAAACACAGAGGCTGCTCGGGTGGGTCCTCTGTCAATGTTTGTTGAAGCAAATGAACGTGGACTCTACCCCCAAGGCCAATGTATAATTACGGAGGAGGCACAAACTTGCAATCCATACACATCAAGGCAATAATTACTCCAAAAAGTACAGAAGCCGAGTAATGTATCTAATTTGGCCTCCGAATCAGATATAAAATTAATTTGTAAAAGTCAATTAATAGGTACTGAATTTGTGGCTACAGCTCGATCAACATTATGCTGGATTCTAGGGGGCGGAGAGGGAGGAAGAGGGATACAAAAGCTGATCTGGCTCCCGCCTTTGAGGGCCTGGCTAAACCCCATGATAAGAGAGACTGTAGAGATGTGTGATATGACCAACAGAGAAGGCACCGGAAACCACAGATGAGAAAGGCCGTGGTCATTCCATGTAAGGAGATGGCAACGCTGTAAAGAAAGAACATCGGAGAAAACATGGGGAAGAGCTCTTGACAGCTGCACGTGGTCTGGAAAGAAAGGAGCCGAGAGTCAGGCCATTCTGAAATGCTAAGTGTCTGCGGTGTTAGACAAGCATAGAAATCCTGTGCAGAAGGACCTCAGCATCCACGCTCAGTGGCCACAGGTCTTTGCTGGTGAGGCCCCTGCCCATACTAAGTTCCCTAAAGAAAGGACCATCACCCAAAACATACCTAGGCTTCAGACATATACTGACCAACAAGCGAATTCTAACTTCCTCTGCGAAAGCAAAGGAAAAGGGCTAAAAACGAGTTAGCCATCAAGTCCAGGCCAGCTCCAAACCTGACTTCCCTTTCCCAAGTGCAACTCAACTCAGGAAGTATCTACTCAGCGGCTCTCGTGAGTGAGATGCCCACCTGGACTGGAGCACCCATTGGCAATGATGGCAGCTACACCTAAAGTAGGAATGTCAAATACCATTTAGACTCTTTGTGGAGCTCGCCATTCCTCTTCCAGAGACCCACTATGTGAATGACGGAGAGGAGCAGTATACTAATTATAATGACTTCAGGCCTTGCAAGGTAGGTTCACACTAGCTAGAAGCCAAAACCATTAACTCCACGTAGACTAAAAAAAGGGGGGTTGGGGGACACCATTTTCACAGCTGGTCACCAAGAGAGTGAGAACATGACATTGCCCAGAGCAACCTCTCCGTGGCACTCAGCCACCAATCCATCAGCGCCCTCTCAACTTCGGCCTGTTGACAGACAACTGCACCAGCTGGTCAAGCCCTCCCCACCCAACACCACCACCCACTCATGCTGATCCAATCTGTCCCAATCTGGCTGCTAAGGAAACAGCCCCTGCTAACATGTGAAGGAGGAGAGAAGAGTGAGCCCATTGAGAAGAAACTCAAACACCTGGGAAGAGCAGCGTTTACCCCGCTTCGCTGATCGCCCTCCTGAGAGGTGACAAACCACCAACCCACTCGCTTTGTGAATCTTTCTGCTCAGGATCTCCATGGTCAAGGAGAAGGATCTTATTTCAGATAAAATCATGTTTCATTTTCACCCTCATGAAAAGAGGGATTGTCAAAGTGTTTTCTGTCCTCACTCACCTGAGGGACGCAGTGACACCCATCAATTTGGTGGCACGGATCCTTGGGAGACAGAGGGGAAGAGGTCAGAGTGATGGGACACAATCTCAACAAGGGACTACAGCCCGGCCAGCATGGCTCAGTGGTGATACATCACAGTGGGTAGAAGGCATGGCTACCTACCTCAGATCTAAGCTCTCCCACTTCAGGCTCCCAGCGGGAGACCCTGGGTGAGAGAATCGTCTCTCCAGGGCTGCTATTATAAT
>NW_005355708.1:928829-937037 GCF_000412655.1 Myotis brandtii | reverse complement strand
GGGAGGTGGGGCGGGGGGGACGGGGAGGAGCCAGCCTGGTCCCCGGTGCCTGTGGGCAGCCTGGGGGAAGTCAGCCCAAGTCCGGGTGCCGGAGGGAAGCCGGTACCGGCAGCCAGGGGGAGGAAAGCCTTCTATTGCATGAATTTTCGTGCATCGGGCCTCTAGTTTCTTCATAAGGAAAATGGAAATAATAATAGAAACGGTGGCGCTTGTATGTAAAATGAAGTTAATTACAATAATAACCTTTACATAAAGAATGACCATGTGCCAGAACTTTCTTAATCCTCCTAACATAAAGGGTCAGGTATGTCACCCCTACTTCACTTATGGGGAAATTGAGGCACAGAGCGGTTAAGTAATGCACTAAGCCAGACAGCTAGTAAGCGGCACAGCCAAGATCCAATCCCAGCCAGGGTGGCTCTTGAGTCCCTGCTCTTGACCTTCTGACCTTCCCAAGGTGATGCTCATCACCTAGAGTCCTTACAAGGTCGAGGTGTAACAGTGCATATAAAATACAGTAGGTCCTCGGGTTACGTCGGAGATCCATTCCCACAGCGCGACGTAACGCGATTTTCGCCGCCAGTCGGAACCCACCTACATAAGCACCTACGTCACTCACATGGAGCACATACACAGCAGTAATGAAGTGAAACAGTAAAAAAAATTTAAAAGAAAGATAACAATTCCTGACCTTTACTTGTGATAAATAAATAGTAAAAAACATAAAGCACATATGTACGTATGTCGAAATGACCGAACTTTTTTTTTTAATAAATAAATGGGAGATGGCGACATAACCACGAAACGACATACGTTGAGTCAGACGTAACCCGAGGACTGTCTGTACATAGCACAAAAACTGGCCTGAAGACTCTATAAATGCCAGATACTAAACGTCTCTAGTTCCTCACTATTACTAGAGCAAATGCTATGAGAGAAAATAACCAAACAGGAAAAATGAAGGGTTTCAGAAGGAACCCCAGGAATTCAGGGAGGGAACACTTATAAAGAGAAAAAAAAAACAGTTATTAATGGGAGAGGGACAGGAATGCATGAAAGAAATCTATGAAAAAGGCCAGAATGCTGGAGGGGGAAAAACAGGCAAAACAAGACTTTTCAAAAACTGAAACCATGAAAAAAACAAAAAAAGAAACATTGGCTCTTTTTATGGAGTTAAAGTCAATGCAATTTCCCACCATGCAGAACTCAACAGCAGAGCGATTATGAAATAACAAGCAAAACGGGAGGAAAATGAGAGGCTTGGTTCAGGAAGTCCAAGAGCCAACTAATAAGACTAATAAAGAGAGAACAGAGGACCCGCGGGGGGAACTATTAAAGGGACATAAAGCAGCACTCGCCAGAGCCGAAGGGCACGGGTTTCCAAATCAAGGGATTGCAGGATAAAGTTATTTAGAAATGTGGGGGAAATTTTCTCAAGCAACGGACAAATGGTTACTTCAGAAAAGAGGATGGGACCATGGGGGTGGAGCGGCTGCTTTTTTTCCCCTGTGTAAGCCTTTTATGAACATTTGCTCTTTCTAGATGGTGTCTCTCTTACCCTGATAAATATAAACCATGATTCAAAATATAGAGCCCAACTTAAGTGCCCAACAAGAGTCATTAGTGAAAAATATCACGGTCACGGGTGCACTTTAGGGTAACCCAGTTGTACCTCAATAAAGGTGAAAACCAGTATGGTGGCCAGTTTGTGTGATGAAGTGCCACGCATCTACCAAATAAGAAAGACTTCAGGACCTATGAAGGGAAGGAACATGTTTTCAAACATGATGTGCCAGGTGTGATTCCATTCTTTTAAATTATACATAAACAAGGAAGTACATAGAAGGTCATGTGGAAAAGATAATCAATTGGGGATGACTAAGAGGGATCTAAAACCATAATACCCAAGTTCACTGACTTACACCAACCCCAGAGTCCTCGTGTGTCCTACACCATATTTCCCTTGATGTCAGATAATAATCAAGATGTATCAGGGTTCTAGCTGGTTTTGCTCAGTGGATAGAGCATCAGCCTATGGACAGAAGGGTCCCAGATTTGATTCCTGGTCAGGGCACATGCCCGGGGTTGCAAGCTCAATTCCCAGTGGGGGGTGGGGGCATGCAGGAGGCAGCAGATCAATGATTCTCTTTCATCATTGATGTTTCTGTCTCTCCATCTCCCTTCCTCTCTGAAATCAATAAAAATATATTTTTTTAAAAAGAGATGTATCGGGCATTTACTAAGTGACAACCACTATGCTAAGTGCTCCAAATATACTTATTTGCCTGCACAACTCTGCAAAGGAGACAATTATCTCTACTTTACAGATGAGGAAACTGAGGCTTACACAGTCTAAGGAAGGAGCCCCAGCTCACCCTAATCAGCTGAGAAACCAGGATCAAACCCAAGCAAGGTGGCTCCAGGACTCATCAGAACAGCAGAGCACGTGTCCACCAGAAAAAGACCCGGTCCCTGGGGGCCCAATGCCCCTGCCCTTGGCTCACCCCAGCCGCTGACAGATTGAGACATTTCCTGGCATGACCACATCCTGAGACGTTCATCATAATTGGGGAAATTATGCTTCGGAGATGTAATGAGCTTACATTCAATTAGTTTCTTCCTTCATTGGGAGAACCAGAAGGACCGGCTTCCTTATCGACTCAGTGGGGAGGGCTTTCTTGCTGCCTGTTGGCTGAGATTACGTTCTGATGTCCCAGGGATGGAAACCGGTGCACACACAAGCTCTGGAGAAACTGGGTGGGCTTACAGGCAGCCAACCCCAAGGAAACCTCTGTCGCACACACCACGCTCATTCGACACTAACTTCAAAAATATTCCCGAATATCCACTCTGTTCCAATACCTGTGCTGGGGGCCAATGCTCAACAGTGAGCAAGACAGCCCCTGCCTTCTAGATGCATCTAGTTTGGGAAGGAAGAAGTGAGCAAGCAATTGGAGTCCACAGACAACAGCTACACAGAAAAGCATGCAGAGCTACAGGTGCTTGTCAAGGTGGGGAAACGAGATGTTCCGTTTCTTTAAAGAGAAAACTCGGCCACATTCCCAGGCAGATGCAGCAGACAACCCCCGAGGCTTTGGGAACTGGGTCCGTGATAAGAAGGCCAAGGTGGAATACGAGATAAGGCAGACTCTCCCTTCGCCAATCTACTTCCCAACGCCACCTACACAGCGGCAGGAGCATCCTGCCCCAGCCAGTTGGGTGCTGGCTCTCTCCAGCAGGGAGGGCTACCCTCTCCAGGGGCCACAGGAGATGAGGTTCCACTTAGGGTGCTCCACACTGATTCATGATAAGGGGTGGGGGAGTGTGAAAATATTTAGGTATACTAAGGCCCTCAAAGAAGGCACAGACTTATAGAGAGTAGGACTCATCTTCCTCCTCTTCCTTCCATCCATCCATCTCCTTCCACCCATCATCCATCCATCTACCCATCCATATCCATCTATCCACCTCTATTCATCCTTTATATCCATCCATCCACCCATCCATCCATCTCCTTCCATCCATCATCCATGCATGCATGCATCCATCCATATCAACCCATCTATCCATCCATTCATATCCATCCATCCATATCCATTCATCTATCTATACCATCCATCCATCCATATCTATCCATCCATCCATCTCCATTCATCCATCCATATCCATCCATCCATATCAATCCATCCATATCCATTCATCCATCTATATCCATCCATCCACCCACCCATTCATATCCATCCTTCCATACATCCATATCTATCCAACCACCCACCCATCCATCCATCATCCATCCATCCATCTCCATTCATCCATCCATATCCACCCATTCATCCTCCATTCATCCATCTACCCATTTGAACATTTATTTGTTCACTACATCAAAAAAAAAGTATTGTGAGCCTCCCACGTGTCCAGAGTGCTTTCCTAGCACCTTTACTGATTCACTCCTCTGAAGATTGCAATACCCAGAACTCCCACCCCTGCCAGGACACACTCTCTCTCCTCCTCCGTCCCTTTATGGTTCTCCATCACACTTACCTCTGTCTGACATGCTGTGTGTTTTATTGTACAGGTTGCTTATCATGTGACTCTCTGCTAGAATGGCAGTCCTCGAGGACAGGAATCTCTGTTCGCTGTTTACAGCGTTTTAGCCCCAGTGTCTAAAACAGTGCCTGCCACCGAGGGGTGGGGCGAGGGTGCAAGAGGACCATGGGGGGCCCCTTCTTTTCCCCACCGCCTTACATCCCATGGCCAGGTCAGACAAAGGAGTCCGTCCTGGAACACAGCGCAGCCTTCATCCATCATATGCAAATAATGAAAACCTACAGCTACGGGATCATCCTGAGGGTCGGGTGAGGTGATGGATGGGAGCGTGCTTTGGAAAATATAAAGCAATAAACCAATGTCACCTAATAATATCTGGGGCTCATGAGCCCATCAGATGCAAGTGTTCCCTGCAGTCAGCTTACGGACGCCCCCACCCATGGATGTCTTCATGCATAATTGCAAAGGGCTCCGCAAATTCAAACCCGTAATCTATTTACAGCCTGGACGCAGGCGATGACTCTGTGCCCCTTCCTCCTGCCTTAAATACGATACTAATCTGTTTCCCCTTGTCTGTGTGTTTAACAGATATAAATTTTTTCCACCGGCCCGGGGAACTAACTCACTTAGCCCCAGGGCTGTCGTGGCTCATTTCTTCACACGAAGACCAGAGCTTCAGAAACAGAGAGGCTTCCAAAGAGACGCTACAGGAAGGGAAAGAACAAAATCTGTGCACAGGTAAGTGCTGAAGCTCCGGGGGCCTGGGGTTCTATTCTGTCAGCTGTTGGGCCAGTCTGGGGAAACAGGGCCCCCGGGCCAAAGGCAGGTGCGGGATTAGAAGTCAAGGCCGCCTGCCCTGGCCGGTTTGGCTCAGTGGCTAGAGTGTCGGCCCTCAGACTGAAGGAACATGGTTTCAATTCCCAGTCAAGGGCATGTACCTTGGTTGCAGGCTCAATCCTGGGCCCTGATTGGATTTCTTCCCTCACTCCCTCCCTTCTCTTTCCCTTCCACTCTCTCTAAAAATCAATGGAAAAATATCCTCGGGTGAGGATTTAAAAAAAAAACAGCGGTCAGGGCACCCTGAGAGCACAGACCAGCTCCCACTGCAGCTATGACGGCGTCTGCCTCCCTGTGTGCAGCCCCTGCCCCGGAGGGCACAGAAGATTGGACAGTGGGGGCTGGATTTGTCCTCCCACTATTCGCAGGAGGTAGGAGGGGCAGGGACTTCAGGCTCCTTGGAGGTATGAGAAGCCCGGAGGTAAGAGGACTTGCCGCTAATCACAGGGATTGTAGGCAGCTCAGCCAGAACTACAACCCAAGGCCCCGCTCCCTGTCTGAGCCCAAACACTCTCATTATTGCTGCGGAGCAGAGCTCTGCGTCCTGGCTTGGCTGCCCAGAGAAGGGCTCCTCTCCTCGGAGAAGGAGCACTCCCTCGGGGTGGGAGGGGGTGCAGTGAGGCCACGAAAACCCCTAGTTCCCTCCTGCACCCAGCCCTCCCCAAGCCAGAGACAGGCAGCCAGCGAGGCCCCTCCACCCATGATTACAGCTTTGCGGCCTCCACGTTTGGCACCACGCTCACAGGGGCAGTGAAATGAATAGAAATCACAGGTTGGCACCTTCCCTCTGCGCTGCCCACACCCCCACCCGAGAACCACCGGGACGGGCTGCCTCCTCACTGCCCTGACCTCAGCAAAACGCTCTTCAACCCTATATGTCACGTTCGTAAAAGGACACAGACTCCCTGCAAATCGGGAAGAAGATGGGAGTCTGAATTGGAAAGAGAATTTGTTATCCTTAAAAAAAAAAAAAAGTCACAGTCACAGAGGTGCAGTGAAGAAACCCACACGACGCCGAGGCATGGAGTGCAAAGTGGCATTTCTCCCGGCCCCATCGGAGCCCACAGCCCGGACGCACCCACTCTCAGGAGAGATTCCAGGGAGGTTGTGTGACTGTCCGCCGCAGGATGCCACCTCGCCCAACAGCTCATTCTTGCTTCCAGAACAGCACAGCCCTGGTATGGAGAGGAGTTTAGCCCAAAGCCTTTCCTCTCCGGAGACCAGGACACCTAGGACTGACCCGGGCCCAGGAAGGTTTGCTTCCGGGCTGCTTTCAGAGAACAAATAAAGCTTTGCTGGGCCTTCGGATCCCTCCTCGGGCGTTTAAGTCAGGAAACAGAATGGAAACCTACAGGGCCAGCGTTCCTCTCAGTGGATGGGAAGCTGAGGGTCAGAATGGCGAAGAGAGGAAGCGAGAGGCCGTGGAGGCGGCCTGTGCCTGCTGGCAGTGGCCACAATGAAGGAACAGGATTCTGGAAGGATGCCAGCAGGCGTCACCTCAGCAGGGGAGGAAGCAGATGCCAGGGCAGAGCCAGGCTATGTTGCAGGCTCCTCCCACCGGGTTCTGGAGAGCATTTCCCCACCCACTGAATCTAGGTGGGCCTTGTCACTGGCTCTGGCCAATCAAGTGTGACAGAAGTGATTCTGTGTCAGCTTCAGGGTCCAGGCCTCCTGAGACCTTGCATTCCACAGTCATGTAAGAAAGCCTGTGCTCCACTACTGACCCGTGAGCCGCCGTGTGGACAGAGGCCCAGCCAACAGGCAGCACCACGGCCCCAACCTGTGTGTGAGGCCCTCTAACAGCCTCCAGCCGAGGCGAGCTGCCAGATGTCTGCAGCCTCATGAGTGACTGCAGAAGAACCTCCCAGCGGAGCCCAGCCAACCCAGAATCATAAGAAATGACCCATGGTTGTTGACGTAAGCCACTAAGTTTGGGGTGGTTTCTAACTGACACAGACGTGTTGGGGATGTTGGCTGTATATTGGCTAGTGAATATCTATTCATCTCTTCCTCCACTGTTAGTCATGTTATCTAATAGGGGGTGGGGCAGAGGGAGATAGCAGCCCAGACCTGACCAGTTAACACACACATCACATTGCCATGGCAACAAGGATTAGTATTCAGGGATGAGCACATAATCCAAGTCCAGCCAGTTACTCTCTGCCCGTGAAACTCAATTCCAAGATCGTCTGAACCAGTGGTCGCCAATCTTTCGGACCTCACAGACCACCAGTGGTCCGTGGACCACCGGTTGCCGACTGCTGGTCTGAACTATGGAAGAAAGACCTTCTTCCTCCAGCCTTGAGCCTGAGAGGATGGGATCGGCTATCTGAAGGTGGAGCCACACAGAAGAAAGAAGAGCCATGAGACGGAGAAACCAGGCTCTGAGGACACCTCTACGTCTGCATATTTCAACTGAACTGGCTCTTCCATTCACTTTCTTCCTTAGGCCAGACTGAGTACATTTTTCAATCATCCATGAACCTGGCTGATGCAAAGAGATGGAAGAACAAAGGCTCGCCTCTGGCACAAAGCAGTGAGCAAACAAGAAGTGTGGATCCCTGGGGACCCCTAGATTCCCAGCCCCCGTCTCTGGATTTCTTCTACCCAAGAAGAGGCTTTCTAATTTAAGCCTCTGTTTTCCTGGTCTCAGTTACTCTCAGCCAAGCCTAATCCTAAGGAGAGCAGCAGGAAACAACCCCATCAGTATCACGAGCTGTAGGTACCAAGTTGCCATGGAGACCAACCACCCCAACACACAGATTCCGAAGTACTCAAATGAGAGGCCTGATGTAAACCTAAGAGACTCCCCCCCAACTCCCAGCCTCCCCATTTCTGGTAGAGTCCCCCCCCCCATCCATAAGCCAGGGAGGTGATGCCAAATTCTCCAACAGCCCCGGGGGAAGCAGCCCAGGAACATGGCACCCGTGATGGGCTTAAACCTCTTTGGCTGCCTACACGATCAAAGGGCTGCCAATTCCTTTCAGTTCTCCAGCGGGAGTGTGATTTGCTCTCTCCCTTCCTAACTCCTCTGCCTCTCCCCAAGGTCAAGGCCTCTAATGAGTCAAGGCACCCCCTGAAGTAACAACCTGAGCCTCCAGCCTGCCTCTCCACCACCAGCCCCACCACCACCACCCTGCACATTCCCAATGGCTGCGCCACTTGCTACCCATGAAACTCGCTTCCTGGTCCATGGGACCCCAGGCTGTCCACACCCAGCTGCCAACGACGTCTCTGGCCTCTTCTCCCAACCAAACCAACTGCCGTTCCTTCAACAGCCCTGTATTCTCCACGCTTACGCTTCCATTTTGTGGTTTTCTGCCT
>NW_005355708.1:922550-928814 GCF_000412655.1 Myotis brandtii | reverse complement strand
AAGTATCCTGTTCTTCCGACCTGAGCTTCATCCATGAAGAAGTCCTCTCTACTTCCCCACCTACAAGTATCCTCCCAGGGCCTGGTTCCCATCACCGTTTGCCCATCACCTTCTTACAACCACCTGCTGACCGGTCTCATGATTACAGGTGAATGCCCTACCTCAAGCCCCCTTCGGGGAGGGGCTATACCTTTCTTCTTTGCATACTCCCCACAATGCCCTGCACACAGTAGGTGCTCACTGAATTGGCCTGAAGACAATTCTCTCCCTGCTCCCACATTCTGGGCAGGCGCTCTCCAAGGAAGAAAGCGTGGCTATTCTGCAAACAGAACACACATTTGGGCCATTTCTAAAACTGCACAGGTCCTTGACAAAGCTTTTTTTAAAAAAAAAATATATTTTTACTGATTTCAGAGAGGAAGGGAGAGGGAGAGAGAGACAGAAACATCAATGATGAGAGAGAATCATCGATGGACTGCCTCCTGCACGCCTCCCACTGGGGATGGAGCCCACAACCCGGGCATGTGCCCTGACTGGGAATCAAACTGAGACCGCCTAGTTCAGAGGTCGACACTCAACCACTGGGCCACGCCGGCCGGGGGACAAAGCTTTGATCCCTGGTTCTTCTCCCTCCCTGTGAGCAAGCCACGGCTGAAAGGCAAGAATATGCAAGCCCACGGCAGCCCTTCCACAAAGCACCTGTGTTAATAACATGCATAGATTCGCTCTTGTCATGCGAAGGCTAAAGGACAAAACCTAACATATGTTAACTTTGATCCCTTGCATTCAGAATATCCTTTGAAAGAACGGATGCTCAATAAATGCTTTTTAATGTCATTTGTACTAAGATGCCTGTGACAAATCATGTCAGCTACCGTCTTAGTATTTAAATTGCAGCAGAAGGCATTTAGATTAGATACGTTTCTAACCACTAGCTAAACACTCAGTGAGGTTACCAAAAAGGAAAAAGAAAAGAAAGTGTGAAGTCTTGCTTCCCCAAGTCGTTGGGAACAAGCTACGCTCCCACAGTCTGTCTGGATTCGGTGAGCCCCACCTTGTCTGACAGCAGAGGGACGCCTGCGAGGACTCCCAGAGGCCCCGCCAGCCCTGAGACTTTACAGACACAGCGTGTGATCCAACGAGGACGGTGCTGAATTTAAACTCAAGCGCAAGTGCTCCAAGCAGTAGAGACCCTGCCTCCCGCCCTTCGTCTGCAGGCGCAGGGAGCCCAGAGGGGGACCCCGGGTTCCCAGCGGGCAGCCGGCCGGGATCACCTGACCAACTGGGAAATGAACCTGACAGAACTAAACTGCCCCTCGCCCCCAGGCTGCTATCAAAATCAACTGGCCGTGGGAGCCACGAACATGGGGGGCTGCCAGGGGGGCTGGCAGCAGACAGGCTGTAGCTGGAGAAGAGGCAGCAGCCTCCCCTTGGACTCCCCCGTGCAAGTCCCAAGGCCCATCCTCCGCGTCGTGTTCCTCTAACCCTGACCCCAGCCCTACATAGTGGTCATTTGGGTTCTCAGCCCCAGAGCCCCACGGACCCTGCTTTTCCCAAACACCAGCTCACCCTTTATTAAGCCGCAGTCTTCACTTAAAGAAGGATTCTCATGCTGCAATGACCTGGGAACTCTAGAAACTACTCAAGCCTTACCCCAGCCCCGGATATCCTGACGTACTTAGTCCAGGGTGTGTTGGGGCGCTGGGCTTTTTCAATCGTTCCAGGGGATCCCAACGTGCAGCCAGGGTGTCGAACCACTGCATCCGAAGGAAGGGAGCTTCCCGAAGCCAGAGCGTGCCCTTAAACCAAACTGCAAAGGATGCTCAGCCAAGCGAGCTCACCGCACTAGGCCGGGGTGCTAATGACAGCTGCAACCTCGGGTCTGGTTGGAGCTGGGAAACCCAGTCTCATTTCACAATCTCACGTGGCACCTGGGCTACCTGTCTCGACACAGTGTGCCTCCTGGGACAAGGAGAATGGAGTGACGGTGACCACACAACCCATCACACTTCCCTGCAAAGCCAGGCCCAAGCGGCAAAGGGGGAGCAGCGGCACCCAAGTCATGAGTGAAGGCCGGGCTGCCCTGTGGGAGGACTGAGGACCCACCGCCAAGCCAGGCCGCCAGGAAATCACCTCCTCGGGAACCCCCGACATTCCAGAGAGATTCCGAGACCTCCAGCCGGGGCCTCGAGGTCACAGGCTGTTCGTGCTGCCACCAGGCCTCAGAAAACCCTGCCATAGACCAGATCAGGGGTTCGCAAACTTCTGGAAAAGGCTAGAAAGTAAGTAACGTAGGCTTTGTGGGCAACACAGTCCTATTGTAGCTACTTAACTCTGCCGCTGTAACAGAAAGGCAGCCACAGACAATATGGAAACAAATGGTAAGGGTGGGTTCCAATAAAGCTCTACAGGCCCCCCCCCCCCCATCCACAGGGATACATCCAAGACCCCCAGCGGACACCTGGAACCTCGAATGGTCCATACATGCTATGTTTTTCCTACACATACGCACGTACAAACCTATATATACACTGTTTTTTCCTACACATACAAACCTATAATGAAGTTTAACTTATAAATTAGGCATAGTAGGAGATGAACAATAATAACTACTAATAAAACAGAACAATTATAACAATATGTTAGAATAAAAGTTATGTGAATGTGGTTCCTCGGTTTGCGGGGGGGCGGGTAGGGGACCCCTGCTGATGTCTTCATAGAGGCTCTGTGCTTTCTGGTGCAGCACGCGGCCATCAATCAAACACGTTTTCTGTTCCTGTCTTGCCCCACAAATTTAATGCCTTTTCCATCTTCGCTAAGCACTTACCATGCCCTGTGGCTGTAACGTCTGCAGTTCGAGCTGAGCCAGCAAAACCCACCCAAAGTTCTTCACAATTTCATGGATGGAAGACTCGTTCTCACTGTCTATCTCAGCAACCTCAGAACCCAATCCTGTTCTTTCCTTATGAAGCCCAGAGCTCTCCCCTCCTCACCGAGAGGAAGCACTTTCAGGCTTCTTTTTGGCATATCCGAGCGCCAGCATCACTGCACCTGTGCTTTGGGGCCATGACCGAGTAAAACAGGGTGACTCGCACCCAAGCACTGCGATACCATGACAGTCGATCCGAGCACCCAGGCGGCCACTCGGTGACTAACAGGCAGGGAGCACCTGCAGCGCAGAGACGCGGGACCAAGGGAGCACTCACGTCCCGTGCAGGATGGAGCCGATGCAAGATTTCATCACATTACTCAGAACGGCATGCAATTTAAAACTTATGAATTGTTTCCTTCCAGAATTTTCCGTGTAATATTTTCGGGCTGCGGTTGACTGAAACCATGGAAAATGGAACTGCGGACAAGGAGAACCTGCTGTATTTGCAAAAAACAGGTGGTGGGCCAGGTGTGGACCACTGGTGAGGTGCCACCTCGCGACTAGATCGGACTGAAACTGGCTCCTAGCACTTCTTCAAATCCTCGGCACTCACACAGCGCCTGGCATACAGCAGGTTCTCATCAACCGCTGAATGAATGAATGAATGAATGAATGAATGAAAAATGTGCCAATCATCTTAAAAGCATATCTATTAAACATCTCCCTGTTCCTACAGAGAGAGGTTACTGTGATTCGGGGCCTTGTAACCTCCTGCTCTTCACCTACGGACACTCCCACCTCTCTCTCCTTCATGGAAACGGGGCAGGGAAGAGGCGCGGACACAGCCAAGGAGAATGCCCCGGCCCGATCTACACGGCAGGCCAGGCCTGGAAGGGGAGGCAGACGGAAGGAAGGGGGGGCAGGTTTCCAGCCTGGGGGTGAAGGCAGCCTGAGGATGCACAAGGCAAAGGAGGGGAGCGCACGGGGAAGGCCCGTCCCAGGGCCTCAGGGCACATCACCCGGATGCTCAGCGCAGACAAGAGAGCACACGCCAGCTCTTCCACCAAAACAAATGCTGTTTTTCCATCAATGGGGACAGAGGGTGAGCTGTGTCATTTCCTTCCCCTGCGCAGTTTATAATGACGTTGGAAATCTGAAGCATGAAATTAGAAAAATACAATAATAAAATAATAGTCATCTGTCTCCTGCATGGTTTCCGTCCCTTTCTCCTACTTCCCTCTCTCCCTCGCCACCCCATCTTGCAACAAGACTGCCTTCCACCCAGCGCGCAGCCCGCGGTCAGGACGCGCATGGAGGGAAGGTCCTCGTCTCGCTGGCACATGTTGCCAGGGGACAGAGCTGTCACCACGCCGCTCCTGTGCTCACAAGAACCACTAGTGTTTGGGTGCCAGGAGCGCTGGGCCAAGTCAGGCGTGTCTCCTACGATGTGCTCAGTGTCCCCTGCCCGTGCCTACCGTGGTTGGAGGACATTCATCTTAGCTTAGACAGTTTCCCACTGGAACCTGGCTATTTGAGACCTTAACAAATAAAATGCCTCAGCATACAGCCTTAGGGGTTCCAACCCTCGATTACGGAGCATTTAAAGTGTCAGTTTCCTCGTCTTGCAGCATCATTATGCAGGAAGCAAAGGTGGCAGAAGTGGCAGGTGCCCCTTCACCACTGTGCCAAGAGGCCTCGAGCAAGGCGGTGACAGTCCCTCTGAGGGAAGGCCCCTCCCCACACGGCCTTCACGCACCTGGTCGCACTGAGCTTGTCACATGACAGCCCCGGGGACTGGTAGCTCCAGGTCCCACCCAGCTAATCCTGGTCCACCTCCCCACTCCCACACTGAGTGCCCACTGAAAGGGCAGCCTTGCCCTAAAACACACAAGCACCGCCTCCCAGGCCATTGCATCCCAGTGCAGAACAAGAACTGTGCAGAGAGTAGAATCCAGGAGGCCCTGGGAGGTGATCTTGGGGCCCTTTGCCTCTCTCAGCCTTACAAAGAGGAAAATCCTGGCTCAGAAACAGAGAAGCAGTTTAGCACCCTCCTTCCCCACCGTCCTGGTACTCAGGCTGTGGCCCGGCCCATGTCAGTGTGGTCCAAAAGACCTCACGTTCAAAACCTCCATTAGGCCCAGCCAGTGTGGCTCAGTGGCTGAGCGTCAACCGATAAACCAGGAGGTCACGGTTTGATTCCAGGTCAGGGCACATGTCCGGGTTGCGAACTGGATCCCCAGCGTGGGTGGTGCAGGAGGCAGCCGATCAGTGATTCTCTCTCATCATTGATGTTTCTCTCTCTCTCTCTCTCTCTCCCCCTCTCCCTCTCCCTCTCCCTTCCTCTCTGAAAGCAATTTTTTAAAAAAATTGTTTTTAAAATAGGGGGAGCTCTACAGTCAGACTGTGGGTTGAAATCCCAGCTCTGCTCAGTATGTAATCCTGAACCATTTATTAATAGTCACTGTGCCTCAGTTTCCTCATTTGCGGAATGGGGGTACATAATCGCACCTGGTATGCACCTCACAGAGCTGCCATGAACATTAAACGAGACGATCACAGTGCTTGCCAGAGCACCTTGTACAGAGTGAGGACTCGATAAACAATATCAGTTCTCATCGTCATCTCAACTCTCCTCCAAGGCTGCATTGCTGGGGGACTCTAATAGGGAATAATGACCATCCTGCTTCTTTCTAATGGTAGCATCCCTCCCCACTAATTCCAGGCCTCGGGCAAAAATCAGGCCAGACCCAGGCACTGGGAAGAAAAAGACAGTGATTACTAGAGACTTGGACGGTGATTTAAGGAGTCAGGAGACAAACAAGCAAATGGATTTTAAGGACAGTCATTTAAGGAGGACTGTTCATGCTTACAAGGTCCTGCTGATGCAAAAAACAAACAAACTGTAAAGCATATGGTTAAGCCCGTTTAAAACACACAGGACGCTTATGCCAGGGCACAGGTAAATATTGTGTAAGTATGTCACTGCAGCATATTAGATATGTCAATGCACATACAACACATACATAAATGCATGCACAACTGACCATAGAAACATGTCACGCCTGTGCAAGGTGCCATGGGACCCCAGACAACTGACCGGTGGCTGGTTTTCGCTTTTCCGAGATATTTACTCTAGGGCCTAGAGCAGGGGTGGGCAGCCCCTGGCACGCGTGCCAAACATGGCATGCCAGTAACTTTTGCTGGCACGCGAAACCCTCTCTTATAATCTTCCATTTACAATTTTTTTCTTAATATCGACTTTTTTTATTTTCAGATAAATTCAGTGTAGGTGCATCTTAGATAAATAAATAATTTTACATAACAAGTTATCTTAAAGACCATAGACATGGATTGACGAGAGAGGGGAAGAGCAATTTCAATAGTGTCGAAAA
>NW_005355708.1:902363-914131 GCF_000412655.1 Myotis brandtii | reverse complement strand
TTTTTTTCTTAATATCGACTTTTTTATTTTTCAGATAAATTCAGTGTAGATGCATCTTAGATAATTTTACATAACAAGTTATCTTAAAGACCATAGACATGGATTGACGAGAGAGGGGAAGAGCAATTTCTATGCCTCTGCCTTAACTCTCCCTGCCTTCCTAGATCCGACCAGTGTTTTGGTTTCATCCACATACGCTTGTGAATCTTTGTTCTCAGTGATGAATTTTGTTAAGTCTCATAATAGGAGTAGCCTGACAGATGAAAGTAGTAGCTCCTGCATATCTCTTAAGGTCACGAAATATAAACCTGATGTAAAATCTCTGTCATCAGTGATGCAGCAGCAGAAGTCCCACTGATAATATCAAACGGAGTCATAAAGTTTTCTGTTGGACTATCAGTGTACATGTATACATTAAAAAATAAATGTATTTTTCATCATCATATACTGTGTTTTTGTCGCTCGAATGAATTTTATTATTTCTTCAAGGTTCTTCATATACGTACACCTTAAGAGATATCAAGTAGGTGTAACATGTTCTCAAAAAATTAGGGTTGGCACGCAGAAGAATTTTGAGTCAGAGATTTGCTGGTTTTGGCACGCACTCACAAAAAGGTTGCCCACCCCTGGCCTAGAGTCTAAGTGTCTCAGCTGTGCTGAGGACGCAGCGTCCTTCGGATCTGGGCACTGAGCTGTCCCAACGCTTTGTAAGTGAGTAATAAAAATTCTCCAAGGAACATGCTCGGGGTTAGCACTGCTGACCTCTGGGAAGCGAAGGGGCTTCCTCCTCCTCCTCCTTTTTTTAAACTTGGAAAACACCTGAATTTTTAGACATTCCACAGTGTGACTAGAGATGATACATCAAAATTCTCTCGACCAGGGTTCCTCAGCTTGGCACACTGACACTTGGAGCTGGATGATTCTGGGAGGACTGGGGGGGGGAGAGACCCTGTGTATCAGGGGGTGTTCAGCAGCATTCCTGGCCTCTACCCACTGGATGCCAGTTGTGACAACCCAACATGCCAACTGTCCCCTGGGGAGCAACATGGACCCTGGTGGAGAACCACTGTTCTGCCCAACAGATTAGCTACATTAAACACACGATTCCATGATGAGCACACGCGGTCATTACAGCTCGGGCCACCTGGGCCCCGTCGCCTTTCCCGAGCTCGGGAAGCATTTATGAGAACCCACGCCCATCACCAGGGCCTCTGAGGTTTCCCGAGTCCCACCCCAGCTGCCTCCACATCGCCCCCCGCCTTTCCTCTGTGCATCTGGTGACCTGCCTGGAGCTCCTCTGTGCGACTAGCTCACATTCAAGGTCAATTTAGAAAAAGAAATGACTCCTATTCTGATTTTTTTAAACACAGAAATAACTTTCAGAATCTCTCTTTTTTTTTTTCCCCTACCAGCTACTTTAAAAATCAGAAGTAAAACTGTTTTAGCCCTGGCCGGGTGGCTTGTTTGGTTGGAGCATCGTCCCATACACCCAAAGGTGGCAGGTTCAATCCCCGATCAGGGCACACATGGGAGACAACTGATGTTTCTCTTTCACATCGATATTTCTCTCTCTCTCTCTCTCTCTCTCTCTCTCTCTCTCTCTCCTTCCTCTCTCTAAACATCTCCTCAGGTGAGGATTGGAGAAGAAAAAAAAAGGTAAAACCTTTTTAGATGCTCACAGTTAAGTGAACACAGTAATACACTGGTCTGACGATGGTTTTAAGGAAGTTACATCTTAAGTATTTGAGCTTAATTGCTCCCGAATTCGTTCCTCCACGTCCTGAAGACAAATGCTCTCTGGTTTTGTCTCTTTGTTTCCTTCTTTTTTATGTCTTTGGCCACAAGAACCTTAGAGCGCCTTCTGGCCTAAAAGAGCGAAGCAGAACAGGACCCCTGGGTGCCTGGGCACAAGCATGAAGACAGCACAGGGCAGAGACTGTCTGTGTGGCCCCTACAAGGATGCTGACAAACTAGGTACCCCCATCACTCACTTGAAATTGACATTTAAAAGGCTTTCATCTGTGTTTATGGAGTTGCAAAGGACATCATTTCTGGCGCATAAATATTGGTGTGTTTACACAAAAACTGTTTGACCAGCCATTCATCTGTATCTAAACAGCACCGGGACTTGACTCCCACTGTGATCCCCCTAAAAATTCCTACCAGCGAAGCTGTGCGCTTATGTTCCTCGCGTGTTCCTGTCCGTGGGTTCTACTCTACACACACCGAATGCACAGGCGGCCTCTTCAAAAGTCGGAAAATCGGCATCATTCCTTCTCCTCTGGCTTGGATTTAATTACACTTCCCCATAGACTTTTACCCTCGAGCAACAGATTTTAGGCTAGAGAGTCTATTATTGAGGTCTTTACCACACCTCTCTTCAATATATTTATATACATTTCAATTCCATTTGTTAAAATTTCCTGTGAGCCTTAGGGCTCTAGCTGCTTAAGTAACAATCCTGGATTGAGTTACCATTACAACCATTAGAGAACAGATTCATAACAACAATATAATACATGATTTATCATCGTTAAAGTAAAATATGCTTGGAAATGCACATTTTCACGGATGAGACTGTTTTCTTGTTGTTTTTTTTCAACTGTTCCTCTACACGTGGATAAATACTAAGTAGTCGTTGCTCTAAGAAAACAGTGAGGCATCAATTTATTTCTAGTTTTCTTTGTCTTGTCTTTTATTTAACGGAAGATGGGGAAAGTAGATATTTTGTTATAATAATGTCATTTTGTTCTCTGCACTCCTTCCAAGTTACAGCCCCAAATCTCATTGTGGCCCATCGTGGACATTGCCTTTAAGGGCCTCTCTGCTAACAATTGGATTAGACTCACATCAAAGGGCAGGATAGCAGCGGAACTGCGCCAGGACCCTCGGGCAGTGATCGGCAATAGCATCCCGCACCTTCTCCTCACCGACACTCGGGGTCCCTCTGCTCCTGTGTGGAGACTGTGCTACCCAGACACACGGAAATCAGGCCAGAACGTGTCTTTCTTTTGTAAAATGGAAGAGGGCGACTGAGCAAGGGGCCTGGGAAAGGAGCGCCAGCCCTCAGTCAGGGCCTCTCTGGCCGGGCAGCTCTGAGAAAGAGGACAAAACCGGGAGCCGAGGACCCGGATCTGACTCTGTTAACACTCCGGGGGCACCTGTGTCACACGGGGCGTGTCTCCACGTGCCCTCAACAGAGCTGCTGACTCAGAGGACCTCTGAAGGGGGGGCGGAGGGCGGGGTGGGGGGAGGTCCCACCCCCAGGCTAGTGTTTGCACATCACAGGACTATTAAAACAGGAGGAAGGACTACATCCCGATCAACCAAAGGGAAAACCCCGGTCACACGACTTGTGATGGGACTCACGGCCGGAAAACACAGCACTGCCATGGCATGCTCAGACCCGAAATCGGAATCCCAATTCACCCAGCCTCCGGGTCTCACTCGGGGCTCGCAGGAGATGTGGGCTGGGTGTCGGATTATAGTAGGAATTATGGTTAATGCCATGGTGACTGTGCTTACAAAAATACAAGGCAGCCTGGCCGGCGTGGCTCAGTGGTTGAGTATGTTGACCTATGAACCAGGAGGTCACGGTTTGATTCCCAGTCAGGGCACATGCCTGGGTTGTGGGCTCCATCCCCGGTAGGGGCTGTGCAGGAGGCAGCCAATCAATGATTCCCTCATCACTGACGTTTCTCTCTCTCTCTCCCTCTCCCTTCCTCTATGAAATCAATAAAAATAAGTATTTTTCAAAAATACAAGGCATTCTGGGCGTGCTGAATTTACAGGTGCCATTACTTGTCTGAGATTCGCTGTTACAAACTACAGTGGGGCCTTGACTTAGGAGTGTCGCGACTAAGGAGTTTTTTGAGATACCAGCTGTCTCTCAACCGATTTTTTGCATTGAGTTGACAGAGTAATTTGAGTTAACGAGCTCCTTACGAATTAAACTCGTAAGTCAAGGCCCCACTGTATTCCAACCTCCCAAGAAAGTTGGGGGAAGACAGATGAAAGAGATCAGCATAATGTCAATAATGACTGAGGCCGGCTGGCGGGTACCTGGCGTGCATAGAACTCTCTCCACTTTTCTACATGTTTGAAGATGTCTATGTCAAAAGGTCTTTTACAGGGAAGAGGAGGAGAGAAAGAGAAGTTGAATTAGTGCCCACAAAGCCCTGTGCTAGGCCCTTCCCAAATGTTATCTTGTTTTACAAGTTCTCCGCCAGCTGCCCAACAAGCTCCTTTCGCTGTCTAAAGAGAGGCGGGGCCTTAACTACACCGGGAATAAACCGGGTTGGTGATAAGAGGGAGCCCCTAGCACCCGGACATCAGAGATGCATCCTGGTCACATGGGGAGAGACCGGAAAAACCCGTCAGCAGAGAAATGTCAGAGTCAACGCGCCTCCGTTTACATTCCTCCTATAACATGCCACTTACCCCTGCAGCGAAGCCAAGACTTCCATCTAGGATCCGCCTCTGCAAATGAAAACAGGACGTTTCAGTTTCTAAGGGATAATTCCTCGGACGACCAGGAACCATAACCCCTGAGAGAGCCGCGTGAATGAAGACCGGCCCACACCTGGATCAAATCCGCCTGAATCCGAGCCTTTATAAAATGGGCCAAAAATCAGCTGGGGGAAATGTTTAACCTCCCATCCATCCCACAGCCAATCAGTCTTCTTCCAGGGCGGCCCACCTGCACTGGCCCACGTGCTGCCTCTTCCTTTCTCTGTGAATTATGACTGTGGGCCTTTAGTGAGCCGCTGGCCTCCAAGATGGAAATTGGCAAGTGTTGGCGAGGAGCATGCAGACCAAACAAAACCCTCCCAGGCTGCCGGTGGGGGTGCACACTGGCACAGCCGCTGCAGGTGACCGCAGGCACACCCTGTGACCCAGCGGTGCCACTCCTGAGCCACCGCCTAACAGGAACACACACTCAGGTCACCAAGCACGTGTACAGAAATGCTCCCGGCAGCACTGTGTGTGAGAGCCGGAAACTAGAAACTACCCAAGTGGGTACATCATTAGGATATAGTCACACAACAGAATACCATACGGCAACGAGAACACACACAAAATACATATGGATGGAGTGCACAGTCAGTCAGGGACGGCCAGGACACTGGGAAATAAATGGGGCGAAATCAGCCAGACACCAAGAGTGCATACTACGTACCGTATTTTTCCAATTATAAGACACCCCCCCACTTTTCCAACCCAAAATTAAGAAATCAGTATTTTAAACATTTTACGGGTTTTCCTCTTAAGGCCTTCTTCTTTTTTGGCATCTTAAGGAGTTGTTCTTCCTGTTTTCTCCACTGTCTGATCATACGCTCAGTGGGAGGAGGTCCAAATTGTCTCTCTGCAGCTCTATTTCCACGCTCTCTTGCACAGCTGAGTACATTCAGTTTGAATTTTGCAGAGTAAGACAATCCCTTACCGGTGTTTATCTTTTTATTTTTTGACATCTTTATGGGCTCAGAATGCTCCGGTCCCTGTTGCATCTGCATACTCTCCATCTCCACCTCCAATTACGGCATCAGCTGACGTCGGTAACAATAAGGCTCATGATTGGAGGAAGCCTGTTTGACAAGGTATGGGCAGCTACGCACCCACACAGCTCCCTCCTCGGCTGACTTCCGTGTATAAGACGCCCCTAGATTTTCAGTCTAATGATTTTAGAAAAAAAAAGCATCTTATACACTGAAAAAATACGGTATGTGACCACTCCGTTTATATAATGTAGCAAAACAGAGAAAACAGCTCTGCTGCTGGAGGCCAGGAGAGGGATTGCCTTTCACTGGAGGTTGGGGTGTAGGTCGTGATTAAAGGGGAACCTTGCCCTAGCTGGTTTGGCTCAATGGATAGAGCATCGGCCCGCAGACTGAAGGGTCCTGGGTTCGATTCCGATCAAGGGCACGTACTTCGGTTGCAGTTTGATCCCCACCCCTGACCAATCAATGTGTCTCTCTCACATCAACGTTTCTCTCTCTCTGTCTCTCCCTCTGCCTTCCACTTTCTCTAAAAATCAATGAAAAAATATTCTCAGGTGAGGATTAACAAAAAAAGAAAAAGAGTGGCCTAAATTAGGGATATAATCTACAGCCATGTGACCACCTTACAGGCATGTTGAGGTGTTACTTATCCGACCCAGAAGGTTCCCATTAGGACTGGGTAACAAGAGCCGTCCGGTCGGTCATCTCCAGCCACGAGCAGCCTCGTCCCCCCTCTGGGTGACTATGGGGTAGATGGAAGGCTTTGACCCCGGTGAGCATACAAACAACCTTCTTCACTGAAGGCAGCTCCATGACATGAACCAAGTTAATCTAACCAAGTCATGTGATCAAGCCAGACAGATCTAATGAAGAAGTTAGGGAAACAGACACAACAAAGAAGCCAGGGAAATGCATCCTAGCAGCATTCATCTGGATCTTCAAAGGAGAAACATTGCACTTTTTTTAAGTCAATAAACCTGTTATTCCACTTTTAGATATTTATTTCAAGGAACTAATCACATGTGCTCAAAGATTTGTGTTCATCCTAACACTCTTCCTAAAAGCAAGGAAGAAAGGCCATAACCCAACGGCCTGGCAGTTGAGGACTGGGTACATCTTTAGGACGGGATACCAGATGGCCATTTAAGTAATCAAAATAATGAAAGTAATCAAAGAAACATTTAGGGATATGAGGGATGCTTACGATGTCAAATGAGAGAAGCTGGTTATGAAACATTATATACAATTTGATCCCTGTTCATTAAAGAAAATAGACACGTATATTACTTAAGCATACTCCAATACAACTGAACAAATCTGAGCAAATATGCTTTTTCCTTTCTACGAAGTAGGATTAGAAACTTTCTGAAGTATTTCTTTAAGCTTTTCTATACTTTGACAAGTTTTCTAGAATTAAAACATTATTTTTTTTTAAGTCAGGAAAACAAATGCTGAGTAAAGCTACACTGATGTTGTTAACAGAGGCTGATGTCTGAGTGTCTCCTCTCTCAAGTGCTCCTCACCGCACCCCCATGTCAGTTGAGTGAAAACGGGGGTTTGCGCAGGAGGACGGAGTGCACTCTGTGGACTCACACCTATTGCGGCCTTTGTCTCCCCAGGCCGTGCCCCTCCCCACTCTCACGCACACCTCCTGTGCAGAAGGGTTAGCAGAGCCCACCCGAGCCTACACCCTCCATCTCCTAACCCTAAGGGTGGGTCACTGTGCCTGCTTTACAGACCCAGCGACTTCTGCGGGACACCCGCTTCCTCCTGCAACTCTGAGATTCTGAGAATAGCGGTGGCCAGTGCCCAATAAGAACCTGAGTCTGCCCGGCCGGCATGGCTCAGTGGTTAAGCATCGACCTATGAACCAGGAGGTCACGGTTCAGATTCCTGGTCAGGACACATGCCCGGGTTGCAGGCTCCGTCCCCAGTAGGGGGTGTGCAGGAGGCAGTTGATCAATGATTCTCTCACGTCATTGATGTTTCTATCTCTCCCTCTCCCTTCCTCTCTGCAATCAATAAAAATATGTATGTTTTTTAAAAGGAACCCGAGTCTCTAATGGGTGTCCCTGGATAGACTCATGGAAATGGTCCTGGGGAAGGGCCACCGCGGGGCAGGGCGGCAGGAGCCTGGGCTCGCAGGTCTCCAGAGTCTGCCTGTCTTTCCTCGCTGAGCCTGCCGTGTGTCCTTTCACTGTCAGGAGCGTTAGCCACGGGGACAACCACATGCTGAGTCCTGTGGGTCCTTCCAGTGAGTCAGAGGACGAGTGGGTAGTCTCGGGGGACGGCCTGTATGCCTCCGCACAGGGAAAGGGCTCAGCAATTCCTCCTCCTGAACAGCTCCAAAGGGGAAGGGGCCCCTCTGGGATGGCTCCCCACTTCTGAAGAGCCCCACTTGCCACATGGGGCTGCGAGGTCCTACTCATCGCAGTGCTGCCTGTAACTCGGATCCTGATAGTCAGCTAGACCCAGTGAGAGCATCTCAGGTCTCAGCTTCTCAAAGCAAAAGAAACTGGTAGAGGTGACAACCTGGGCTGTTCTGCCCCAGGGAGCCCAGGAGCAGGACCGGGAGGGGTCAGGTAACCTGGTACCCTGTCCTCTGGCCCCTGGAGGCTCCCATTCTGGGACTGGCTTTCGAATGTTTCACTACCTGTGGACAGTAACCTGGGAGCCAGGCTGTGTGCTGGCCTCCAGCCCTCCTGCTGGGGAGGGAGGAGGTGCAGGGGGAGGTCTGATCTTATCGCTGACATGGATACCTGCTGAACTGGTCTCTAACACCACCATGACTCGCACGCCAACTTCCCAGACACGGTTTAGTTTCCAGATCCGCCTCACAGCGTGTTTAACTAGATCTGAAATCACTGACGCCTTAGCACACCTACAATTTCGAAGATTGCCGTCACCAAGTGATCCGTGGATGGCGCTGGGCCAGGGGATGGAGGGAGTAGAGGGTTGAAGAAGAGTAAGGAATTCAGGCCCAGGAGGTGGGCATGGGCTGGGGAGGAGAGAGGTGGGGCATGTGGAATGGGGGAGAGGGGGAATGGGTTCTGGGTGAGGGTGTGGTGAAAGGGGTATGTGTGGAGGGATGGGAGTGTGGGAGGGATAGAAGGGGAGGGACAGATGTGAAGGTACAGGGGTGCATGAGTGGGTAGGGGCATAAGGCTGAGTAAAAACAGGTGGGGGTGGGTGGACAGGCGTGGGGTCTGTAGGCCATGGTGAGGCCGGTCTGAGTGTATTTATCCCAAAGGGGGTGGCGGAGGGAATGAGGAGGCCTGGATTTGGAGTGAGAGAGGGGGGGACAGATACCCTTCCTCCCCCCACCGTCTCTCCAATCATCCCAGCGAACTCAAGGCCATAGGGCAGGGCAGTTACCCCTCCCCCACCCCCCTACTGTTCTTCAGCGCGCACTGCCACCTGCACCAGGCCTGGGAGGAACTGATGGGGGACAGAAACCGGGCAGGGGCTCCAGGAGGCTGAATCCCTTGCCTCTCGCTCCCCACTCCCTGGAGTCAGGGGGGAGAAGCAAGTGATCAGGGACACCTGCTCTCCAGGCCTGGGAGGGACAGGGAGGGCAAATGAGAGGAGAGAACAGCATCACCCACAACCCGGAGGCGTGGCACTGTGTGGGCGCAGGTGCTCCACAGCCTGCTGAGAGTCCCATGAACTTCCAGAACCCAAACAGGACGACTCACCTGCCCACTAGAGAATATGAACACCAGAGCCGCCCCGGCGGCCGTCAGCCCCCAGGTGAAGAGGGTCCCCAGCAAGGCCTGGAACACAGCGCTGTGGCCTCGGAGCATGCTGGATACGGCTGTGTGCAGAGGAGCGAGAGGGTCAGTGCCCGAGGTGCCCGCGGTCCCTTTGGGTGACTCGCACGTGTTCTGAGTTCTGACCCCCTCCGCCTGAGCTGGCGTGTCTGGGCTGGTGTATGCACCTGTCCACCACGCATCCCTCCGTGAAATCATCTAACTCTGGAAGCAGAGATGTGGGGACACTGAGGAGACCATGAACGAGGTGACGACACTGGGAAACAGTTCCCGAGAAGCTCCAAGAATGTGGATTATGAGCTGGAGGAAGGGAGGGTCTGCGTGCGGCCTGCCCGCCCACTCTGCCTGTTCCTCCTGCCCTTGCAATCTGATCAAGGTGCATGTGTTACCATCCAGCTCCCGGGAAGTCCGGGCCCCAGGCGTGGGGTCTGTAGGCCCATGGTGAGGCGGGTCTGAGTGTGTCTTGATTAGAATCATCAGTTCTCTCTTCTCCAAATACAGGTGACTAGCTCAGGTTCCTTCTAGAAAGTCATCCACTAAGCCCTGACCCAACCTTCCACAGCTCCGGTGGCCTGCCAAGGGCACACTCCCCCGACTGACCTTCAACAAGCCCACGGACAATTCAAGCCTGTGTTTCCATCACCGGGATGCCTTGCGTGGGCACCAGCCCAACCGAATTATTGATGGCACCTGGGACAAGCCCCCGTGGTCCTGCCCCAAGTCTCTCTTCACATGGTTCCTTCCCAGAATCCCTTCTTTCCCAACCTCTACCATCGCATCCAGGGTACCTTCTGTGGCCCACCTACTGCCAACTTCGATTCCACGCTTGCCGATCCTCCACTCCCGTCCCTGCACGCATCTTTGGTGCCTCCTTCATCTTTCACATCATTAGCTGCCTAAGAATAGGAATGATGCTTTTCCACATTTGGCACCCCGTACATACTAGTAAGGCTCTCTGGCACCCGGAAAATGCTCGCCGAATTACTTATGGCACCGTGGACAAGCTTATCTAAATAGGACCCTCAGTGAGGACCAGGAAAGGGAGCCATCAGTGACATGGCCCCCAGCCAACTGCCGAAGCTGCAGTTACACCACTGCCCACCGAGGGACAGAAGGGAAGGACCATCCGCGCTTGCGTTTGCTCGGGGAGCCTCCTCTGGACTTGAGCGTGTCGTCAGTCCCCGCTCTGCGATGACAGGGAACCGGCCTCTCGCTGCGGAAAGTTACGGGGCGGAGGAACCCACGTGCTGAAAAGCCCTGTGTTCTGCACACAAACATCGGGGCCCAGGGCCGCCTCTCAAAGGGCCCATTCAGCTCCTCCCTGGTCTTCCAGCTCCCACAGGGCTGGGCTCGGCCCCACGGGGCTCAGCTGCCAGGCCCGGAAACCCTGCGCCAAAGATGCTGCCTCTCTCTACTGACCCTGGGAGGAAACTCTGACGGAGGGTGTAAGGGGCCCGTGGGCCACGGGGCTCAGCAGCATAACCAGGACTCAACCCCAGGAAGGCTGTGGGTCCAGGGGAGCCCCGTGAGCCCAGGTGAGGAAACCGGGGCCAGGAAACCTCCAAGTCAGTCGGCACCTATAGATTCAGACTGTGTCCCCGCAGCCTAAATGGAACTCAGGATAGCGACTGTCCAAACAAAGAAAAAGAAACTGGAACAACTTCAAGACCCAGAGTTCAGGAAGTGATTCCCCTGCCCCGGGAGGCCTGGCCAGGCCCGCGGAGAGTCCCGAGGGAACAAAGACTTTCTCCAGCAGGTAGACCAGTAACTGTGGGGACAGGGCGTGTCCGCGCCCCGCACCTCAACAGCACCTTCCACATTGGCGCTCCGTCTTCCTGGGAGCTGGATGCTAAGTCATGACCCTTGATTAGACTGCAAGGGGGGTATTCTCTGCTCACCCCAACTTTAAAGGTGCCCACACCACCCAGGGGTGTGCACTCTCCTACAGTCAGGGTTAGGGGTGGGCTGATCGGGATTTCTTTCTTTTCTCTCCTTGTTGTTGCCCTGCTTCCGAGAGTCGGCTGCAAGATGCTGGCCAGCTGCAGATGTGGAAGGGCACTTAGGGGAAGTGCACACAGCGCCGGGCCCCGCAGGGGGGTCCACAGAAGTGACTGGGGCTTGGGCTGCTGTGACTGGAACGGTGTGGTCGGCAGAGCCCCTGACCCCGGGGAGTGGGTTGGAAATGCACAATCCCAGGCCGGCTGCACCTGAACCAGAGTCCCGGTCAAGTTCAGGAGGCGCACTGACCCCCAGGGCGGGTGAAGGGGGCCCAGAGCAGCCGGAATCACAGCCACCTGGGCTCCCAGGACCGCAGGGTCCCCGCCGTGAAGCTGGGTGAGGGGGTCCTGGAGAACCGGCACAGGGAGGCAGGTCCACACCCTCCAGCTGGCCCCCTTCTCCCTCCTCTGCCACCTGCCGACGCCGCCGGCTTCCCTCCAGCCCCCTCCGGTCCCCAGGGCACTCCCTTCCCAACTCCGCGGGGCCTGCCAAGTCCCACGCG
>NW_005355708.1:899456-901941 GCF_000412655.1 Myotis brandtii | reverse complement strand
GGAATCTCCCACCATCAGCATCATTCTCTAGGCCCCTGGCCCTCAAACCACAGCTTCCAGCAGAGTCACCAGGAGCGATGTCAAAATGCAGAAAGCTAGCCCCACCGGCATGGCTCAGTGGTTGAGCATCGACCTATGAACCAGGAGGTCACAGTTAGATTCCCGGTCAGGGCCCATACCCCAGTTGTGGGCTTGATCCCCAGTAGGGGGCTTGCAGGAGGGAGCTGATCAATGATTCTCTCTCATCATTGATGTTTTTCTCTCTCTCTCTCCCTCTCCCTTCCTCTCTGAAATCAATAAAAAGACATTAAAAAAAGAACAAACACACAGAAAGCTAGCACCCTGAGAGGTTCCGGTTCTGGAAGTGTGGGTGCAGCCCGAGACTTTCTGGTCCGAACTAGGGTCACTCTGAGAACCAGGGCTCCAGGTCAAGAGCGTTGCTCTCTGAGCCTTCTATAAAAAGACCAAAGGGCACCGCTGCTGGATTTAGCCAAAAATTAAAACAGGATGCTTGGTTAAATTTGCATTTCAGATCAACAACAAACAATGTTTTCGTGTCAGTGTGTGCTGTGCAGTATCTGGGACACACTGTGCTAAAAAACATGTCATATTTGCTGTTCATGAGAAATTCGGATTGAGCGTGACATCCTGTGTTTTCTCTGACGACCCTGCCAGTGGGTAACGTGGGCAGAAGTATGGCCCCTGGTCACAGTGGCCATGACCGGAGGGGCCAATAGGAGCAGGCCCCTTGCCCAGTCACTCACAATGATGATGGCACCACATCCATATACTGCGTCCGGATGATGGCGTGGTGACCGTCAGACCTGGGAGAGAGCCAGACCGGCTGTGCTGGTCAGCTGTGGCTGCCATGAGAAAGTTCTGTTGTGTATAAGCTACCCAGTCTGCAGATTTTGGTACTGCCGGCCCCGGGAGGGACACAGCAGACACCTGCTGGCGGAGCCTAGGATTTGGGAAGGAGGAATCCCAGTTCCTAGTGGGAAGGAGCGACTAGGCAAGGAAGAAAGCAGGGTCCCCTCAGGAATCAGAAACCAGCCGGCCAGTACCTGAGGTTTCCGGTTTTCCAGGGGGCCTATGAAATGATTAAAACAATGAAAAATATTGTATCTTGGACTAAAAAAAAAGCTGTACCAATTTAAATTAATAAATGTTTAACTCAATGCCTATTAAACCTTGTTAATTGTTGACTTTGGTATTCATAAAAATTTAATTATGTTCGGAAAACAATCTGAGGCTTAGCTTTTCTCACTTCGAGAGAACTCCTTACTATGCATAATAATGGCCAGGAAACCCAGCCAATCGTAAATTAAACAAGCTTAGAGCCAAATCATTTCAAAAGCGAAATTATTAAAATCTGATTATTTTTATGGGAGGAGGGAAGGACTGGATGTGGCACGAGAGAGTGTTTTAACATGCTTGGTGCACTCCAGGGTAGTATCTCCAAAAAGCAGGGGTTCTTTAGGGGCCTTCAACCATCCTAAGAGGCCCCAGGGAACACGGAAGGAGGCAGGCTTCCTCTCACCGGGAACCCACGGAGGGCAGGATGGTGGGGAGGGAAGCCCCCTCAAGCACAGAAGGGAAGGCAGAGAGGTGGTCCCTCAACCGTCTATAGTCAAAAAGAGGAGGAGACCTCAAGGCTCTCCAGACCCCCCTCAGACTAAGCTGGGTGACAAGACCAGGACTGGGAATGTGGCTGCTGTAATGAGGTCATCTGATTAGTCCTGTGTAGTGGATTGAATGGTGGCCCCAAAAAAGATCCCAACCCCTGACACCTATTGTTGTGTCCTTACTTGGGGAAAGGGTCTTTACGGGTATAATTAAAGATCTTGAGATGAGATCATCCTGGATTAACCGCTGCATCCCTCCCTGGGCTGGCAGTACCTAAGTCCTATGGCACATGGACTTGTAAAAAAGAGAAGGGGAGAAGGCAGGACACAGCACAGGAGGCCATGTGAAGACAGAGGCAGAGATGGAAGTGATGGGGCCACAAGGCAAGGAATGATTGGAGCTGGAAAGACAGGGAAGGATTCTTCCTTAGAGGGGAGAGAGAGAGATTGAGAGAGAGAGAGAGAGAGAGAGAGAAGGCAGGCAAGAGGGAGGGAGGAAGCCATCTCTCTGTGCTAACGGGAACTATCTCAACCTAACAGGCAATTCAGCTCATGAAACCCGACAACCATGGGTCCGTGCTGCCTGTCACTACTTGAGCCAACTGAGCAGAGACAAGGTTGAATCCTATATGAGCGTTTATTCCAATCCTGCCGGCAGTACGGGAGAGCGGCAGGTCATCCACAGAAATCTGCTCCCAGGTTGAATCCTATATGAGCGTTTATTCCAATCCTGCCAGCAGTACGGGAGAGTGGCAGGTCATCCACAGAAATCTGCTCCCCTACCCATAATCCAGCTGCTTATATTGGGTAGAAGGACACAGATTACATGGGAAAGTAAGAATTACAGGCATGGGGAAGTA
>NW_005355708.1:873794-899439 GCF_000412655.1 Myotis brandtii | reverse complement strand
AGGAGTTTGCAAAGGGTAGGCGCTTCCAGGACCAGACTGTTTCAGCAACAAGGTTGCTAATCTTTCCATGATGATAGGCAGTTCTCAGGAAAGGAGAAAGGAGAATGGACTGACTGCGTCCCGAGGTTAACTCCTGTGTCCTGGGGCACACAGCTCTCAGCCAGCTTAGAATGTGCTTTCTCTAATCAGAACAGAACACTCACGGTGAACAGCGCTCATGATTCATATTTCTTATAATTATAGCTAGTCCCCTATTCTATTTCTGCCCCTAATACTTCCATAGGTTGAACTGTGTCCCCCACGAAATTCACATGCTAGAGTGTCCTAACCCCCAATACCGCAGAGTGTGACCTGCTTGGAGAGGGGTCTTTACAAAGGTGAACAAGTTACAGTGAGGTCATTAGGGTGGTCCCTAATCCAGCACGACCGGTGTCCTTGTAAAAAGGGGAGACGTGGACAGAGACACGCGTAGAGGGAGGTGATGTGAAGGGACACAGGGAGAAGACAGCCGCCTCCAAGCCAAGGAGCGGGGCCTGGACAGATCACAGCCTCAGGAGGAACCCACCCTGCCGGCACCTGGAATTCGGGCTTCCAGCCTCCGGGACTGTGAGCTGGTAAATTTCTGTTGTTGAAGCCACTCAGTCTGTGGTATTTTGTTCGGCAACCTTAACAATGCAATAGAGGACCGAAGGTCACTGTGGCTTACATCATAAAATGTAGTGCTGGGAACAACCTCCAAACCCTTCCGGTCCAAGGATCTCACTTCACAGATGATGCAGAGCTTCGCTGGTGCCGGAGTGGGGCTGGAACCCACACCTCCAATTGGCCCCACTGCTCCCACATGTCACACATTAATGAGTCCCTAATCATCCCAAACTGTAGGACGAAGGGCATAGTTTTCCATCTCAACCGTGAAAATGATTGCTGTAAGCAAGGCTATCGGGAATGGGTCAGAGCACCAACGCTCGCATAAATGTTTTAAGTGCTTTCTAGGCACACCCACTAAGAGACAACCAAGGTTCCCATTTCACGTCTTAACACATCTTTTTATATATATATGTATATATCTATATATATATATCTATCTATAGATATTAGATATATACATATATTTTTATTGATTTCAGAGAGGAAGGGAGAGGGGGAGAGAGATAGAAACATCAATGATGAGAGAGAATCACTGATTGGCTGCCTCCTGCACGCCCTACACTGAGGATCGAGCCTGCAACCTGGGCATGTGCCCTTGACTGAAAATCAGACTGGTTCATAGGTCAACACTCAACCACTGAGCCATGCTAGCCAGGCAACATCTTGAAAACAAGAAGCAAGAATACCACAGTGATTTTTATGACGAATCTACAACTCCTGTAAAATAAATTGAGACTTTGCACAGGTTCACACTGACCTTTCACCTAACGTCGTCGTAATCGGCAAGTGTTCATAGTCTTTCCACGTGGCCAGGAAGCCTCAATGGGGGACCTGCAAGAGAGGATAATACAGAAAGCCTCACACGCAAACAATCATTTACCTAATTTAACGGGATGATGGAGTCTCCAAATCGCACAGTGCCCTCTGAGCTTGCTGATGGGGTTGGCCTGTCAGGGTGATTTCCCAGGGACATGCCTAATACAACGACTTAAAAGATGGGGGGAAAGATATTGATCACTCTAACGCTGCACAAAAGGATAATTCAACAAATTACAGAACATAAATACAGTGGGCTGCACGCAGGGCATCAAAATGATAAATACCCTCACAGCATAGGAAATACCAGTATTAATGATACTGTATTTTGTGGAAAAAGCAATAAACAAAATGTCATTTGTTATTACAATGGTAAAAAAATGTATGTTACAGAAGACTGAAAGGGAATTCTAGAAGTTAAAACAGTTGAGACATAGGGGGACGAGAGTGTAGAGGTTTTTCCCTTTCTATAATATTATGTCCCTTTCATAATTTTAAAGTATGCTAATGAGGTGTAAAAGAAGGTGAATATAGAAAACAAGGCTCATTGGGCTGAAGTAAAAAGACCTCATGTCAGTATTGGAACTCCTGAGTCTCAGCCCAAGACTCTCAGTTAATAAAAGAAACGCCCGCCCTCGCCAGTTTGGCTCAGTGAATAGAGCATCGGCCTGCAGACCAAAGGGTCCCAGATTCAATTCCGGTCAGGGCATGTACCTCGGTTGCTGGCTCATGCCTGGCCTGGGCCCTGGTTAGGTCTCATGCAGGAGGCAACCAATCAATGTGTTTCTCTCATATTGATATTTCCCTCTGTCTTTCCCTCTCTCTTCCACTCTCCCTAAAAATCAATGGAAAAATATCCTCGGATGAGGATTAACAAAAAGAAGTAAAAAATAAAAGAGATGCTGTGCTTATATCCAGAGCCACTTGGATGTTTCAAACACCCGGCTCTTTAGAAAGCAAGGTTCCCTTAAAAATTTCCACGATTTGTTTTAATCAATCACTTCCCCAGCATTTGCTTCACCTCATTAGCTCTTCCACAGGCCAGCTGCAGAATGAGGTACGCAGTCTCCATATCACGGGAACCAAAGCCCTAAGGAAGGGCCCTGCCTCCCCCACTCCCAACCCCCGCCCCCAGGAGCCGCAGGGCCTGCCTGTCACGTCGCTTGCCTCCCAGTTTCATAGACAGATGGTTGGCGGGGCTTTGGTTCAGACAGAACATCTGAGCCCTGAGATGCCCACAGATGTGTGGGCCCCCATCACCTACCAGAGCGTCTCAAATGCTCCCCAGATACGGCCCGGGAACCACAGGTCCTCCTCGTCCTGTCAGCCCCAGAAAAATACAAAATACAGGGCCCTGGACACCGACCCAGCTATCGTCACGGGGACACCTGACAGGTGGACTTTGGAATGTTGTCTCCCGAGGTGCCTGCTGGGGTTGAGAAGACTGTGCCTCGTTCTTCCAGAACCTTCTATAGCCATGGGGAAGCACTATGACTTGTTAATACTAAAATCTGCTTTGTATTCATTTTAAGAAGCATCAGTTATCTAATAAGTAATCATCTCTCTGCTCACTATAAGTCACCTATTATTATTTCTCTAATAATGATAATACTTCTCCCAAAAAATCGTTTGCGTGTTTTCAAATAAACTATGTTAAATGTGAATTAATTCTTAGCCCTGGTCAGGTAGCCCAGTTGGTTAGAGCATCGTCCCCCTATGTCAAGGTTGTGGGTTTGATCCCCAGTCAGGGCGCACACAAGAATCAACCAATGAATGAATAAATAAGTGGAACAACAGATCAGAGTTTCTCTCTCTCCCCTTTCCTCTCTCTCTCTCTCTCTCTCTCTCAAAACCAACCAATAAATAAAAGAAGTAATTGTTTTCCCCATTTTTAATCATCAAAGACACACGCATGTAAGTACCAACCAGAGCTCCGGATCAACACGAGCAGCCAGCCACCGACCCAAGAGGCTGGCACTCCCACTCCGGCCCAGAGTGAAGAAGCTGGACTGAATCTGCCTTTGCCTCGTTTGCTCTTAGGAACATTAGCAAATGATGAACACAATACCAGGCAGTCCGTCCAGCTCAGGAACCCCAAGCTGGGATTCCGGCTGCAGGGGGTGGAGCATAAGAGAAACACACAGCCCTTGGCTCGGAGAAACCAGGAAAGCAATAATGTCAATACATCACGCAAACCAGGTAGCTGTGTGAGTAGCTCCCAACCCTGCCCGACGCTGTTCTAACAGGGACGCACATTAGGTTTTCCAACCTAAAGGGAATTGTAACAAATGTGTGCACTCCCTCTGGTGAGTAGAAGAGACAATAAATATTTGTCAAACAAATGAGCGGTGACCTAGGTTTTCTGAGACTTACTTTTTGCAAGGCGCATTCCCAGATAAGACTTCTGGCACGTGATCTCACAAAAACCCCTAAACGCAGAAGTGACCGGCGAAGTAAGTGCAGCTGCTGCCCCAGGAGGCTGCTGAGCCTGGGGTGACAGGGCTGGAAGGGGGTCTGGGGAGGAGCTCGCTCTACGATGGTCTCCCTTCTAAAGTGCTTATTCATTCTCTTCTCTCCAAGTGGCTTCCCCGTGTTTGAACCTTTGTCGGGCCAGATGGGTGACTACACAATTGGAAACCAGGCCACGAATCGATGAGGAAGTCCGAGAGCAGAGAGCGTTGAGGGCTGCAGGAGTGGAGGGGTCGGGAAGGCAGAGAGGAAAGGAGAGGGCTTTCTTGACAGAGAAACCGTTCATGCAAAAGCCCATGGGCAGAAATTAACCAGGAGTGTTTGGCCAAGCTCATGGGAACGGGCCAAGCCATGTTGGGGAAGGTTAGACAGCGAGCTCTACCCTGACTCCCCAGCAAACCCCATCTACACAGACCTTCCGTCTAGCACGCAGCCCTTTACTGTATAAAATCCGGGGCCTTTTCAAGAAAAAATCCATGTATATTCGTCACCCACTGAGAATACAAGCTCCTTAAGAGAGGTCAATGGGGGCAAACAGAGACATATGTAATACTTGCAACAATAAAGAATTTTTTTGAAAATGAGTGTAGAAATACCTCAGGCTTTTTGTCTATCAATTACAAAACATATCTCCTCGAGGGCAAAAACCTGGAGAACTCTACCAGCCAGGAATCCCTGAAAGCTGCAGAGCCGCACGGCCTGCTCAGAGGAGGGGTGCCCCTGGGGTCGGTGGCTACAGGGAGGGGAGGAGGAAAGTGGGGAGGTGGAGGGACCTCTGGCAGGGATATAGGTCCCAGCCAAGGATGAGACACACACACAATGTGCCCCGCTATCAGGCCGTGAGGTTTCCTGGCTTCATATCTGCCTCTCTCGCCAGAACAGGAGAGAAACCAAAGCACGAAATAAAAAGTCTTCTTTGAGTCCCCAACACGATGTGCTCAGAGCCTTCCTCGTGAAAGGCCCAGCCAGGCCCTTCCCCTGGGTGACCAACCGTCCTGGTTTCAAAAGCCCGAGGGGTTCCCCGAGGTGGAGAGGGCTATGCCTGGTTCTTCTAGAACCTTCCACAGCCATGTGGGGTAGCACCATGTGGGGAGGCATGAGACCAAAGCAGGGCTATTTGGGGGTTTCACTGGAACAGTCTGGACAAACCAGAATGAGTTGGTCACTCTCCATCCCATCACATGTGGGAAGGAGAGCTGACCATGCCTGCCCAGAGCTTTGCAAAGGGTTCTCCCATCATCCAAGTGTAAAAGAATCATAGGAGCCATAATCCTAGTCCCTCCACAGGCTCAGGAACCCCCGGGGCCGGGGCAGCACCTTGCAACTCGCATCCCCAGGAACTCCCAGGTGCTGAGTCTGGTAGAGAAGCAAAATCTCCCTCCAACCTGATGAACCAGAGCCCGCACTGTACCCACGTCCCCGGGCTAGTCCTCCCTACAGTCGAGCGAGCGAGTGAGCGTGTGCTGTTTCTTGTATTGTTTCAAGATCAGGGGAACCACCCAGTGGGTGACAGCTTTTCATTAGCAAGGACAGCATGGCACTGCAGGAAGGCTGGGGTGGGCGCTGCCGAGACTGTATTGGATTTGATTTCCTCTCTTCCTTCTCATCTCCAGATCGCCACATGTTTTAAGTGCTTTCCAGGCACACCCACTAACAGACAACCCAGGTTCCCATTCCATGTCTTAACACATCTTTATTAAACATATTTTTATTGATTTCAGAGAGGAAGGGAGAGAAAGAGAGATAAAAACATCAGTGATGAGAGAGAATCACTGATCGGCTGCCTCCTGCACGCCCCACACTGGGGATCAAGCCCGCAACCTGGGCATGTGCCCTGACTGGGAATCTAACCAGGACCTCCTGGTTCAGAGGTCAACACTCAACCACTGAGCCACGCTAGCCAGGCAACATCTTGAAAACAAAAAGCAGGAATACGACAGTGATTTTCATGACGAATCTACAACTCCTGTAAAATAATTTGTCATTGAGACTTTGCACAGGTTCACACTGACCTTTCACCTAACGTCGTCGTAATCGGCAAGTGTTCATAGTCTTTCCACGTGGCCAGGAAGCCTCAATGGGGGACCTGCAAGAGAGGATAATACAGAAAGCCTCACACGCAAACAATCATTTACCTAATTTAACGGGATGATGGAGTCTCCAAATCGCACAGTGCCCTCTGAGCTTGCTGATGGGGTTGGCCTGTCAGGGTGATTTCCCAGGGACATGCCTAATACAACGACTTAAAAGATGGGGAGCGGGGAGGGGGGCTGTCCTTGCTGACAGGACACCTAGTTAGCAGCACCCGGCGTCCTCCCACCTCTCCCTGTGGTGACAACCATCAGTGTCTCCAGATGCTGCCCAGGGTCCCCCAAGGGGAAAACAGCCCCCAGTTGAGAACCACCATCTCAGCCGAAAAAGAGACGCTCTTAAGGCAACAGGGACCGGGGGAGGCATGTGAGCGCTTCTCCCGCCAGGGCAGGGCGCTCATTAAAGTTTCGAAAACTAGGCCAAGCTGACCCCTGCAGGCTCCTGGAGAGAACCATCCGGGTGACCCCGGGCCCACCCGGATGAGGGGACGCTTTCTGTGGATGACACTCATGAGGACAAACAGCCCCTCGGCCTCCAGCTCCACCGCCTGCCCCTCCGCGTTCAGCCGCTCGGTATCATTTAACCCACAGCGCACAGGGAAGACCTAGTCCCTTTGTATCAGAGAGCCAGGCTGAAGGGAGCCGCGGGCTTCTAGCAGCATTAAGAAAAAAAGAAGACTGGGTCGTTTCTGTAAGAACCACAGAAAGAAACCGTCTGGCTCACTCCTGAGCCTGGGTAGCATGAGACATAAGACCAAAGCAGCCAGGGCTGTGGCTGCTCCGTCCCCTACTGTCCCCATAGCCCCAGGAGGAGATGAACTACTGTATTTTGTTGGTGCAAAGATGCAGGAACCCGCCCCCAGCCCCACATCGGCAGGCATCTCGGGAATCTGATGCATCCTGCAAGGTTACAGTTGCCACCAGCGAGGTGGCGGGTGGGAAGCAGCCATCGCATGAGGCAGGATCACACTCCCCAGTGGGAAAAGCAGGGGCATGAAACTCACAGCAGGCCTGGGAGGTGGGGAAGGCGCAGAGGGGGACTCTCTTGACCCGGGAGAGTCACGGAGACATGACAGTATAAGCCGTAGAGCTTGGGGTGGTCTGTCTTTTTTTCATTCTTGATAGTTTCCAGAATAATGGTGCATCCTCCCTCGGGTTGATGGAGTCAATGGAAGGCCGCCGGCTGCTGTCCAGCGTGGCTTGGGTCACCGATCTCTCTCGTGATACAGTGTAAACCCTCTCTTCGGTGAGGAGAGACCACAGTTAGTCACTCTCTTCCACGCAGCACTGCCCAACGATGATTAATGGGCCTTCTCTCAGCTTGTTTTCCTCCTCCAGGCTCTTCCTCACAACCCACCAGCAGCTCCATTCCCCAGGCCTCTCAGCATCCCTGTGGCTTTCTCCACATTCCCTCCAACCAGCTGGGGCTTTTCTTGAATGAAAGAGCATCCATGATAGGAATGGGATGAGCTGCCAGGCCAAGGCGGGTACCTGGAGCCCAGCTGCACACTGCGGGCAGAGGCTGGCTCTGGGCCCTGAAAACGAGCTGAATCAGGGAGGGCCTGCGAACCCCTGTGGTAGCCGGGACCCCAGAGTTCTCCAGGGAGCCCTGAAACCAGAGAGGGCAGGCAGCAGATCAGCATGCCCCCCCCCCCACCGTGATGTCTGTGCTGCCAGCCATCAGCCCTCAGACCTTTTGCCCAGATTTCGCCTTCAGGGCCTGTCTGAGCGCTGAGGTCCCTGGCGATCCAGCAGGAATTGACTGGATGCTAAAATAATCCCTTTATAGCCAGATAAAGACAACCTGGAGGGCTCGGCCAGCGTGGCTCAGTGGTTGAGTATTGACCTATGAACCAGGAGGTCAAGGTTCGATTCCCTGTCAGGGCACATGTCTGGGATGCTGGCTCAGGGATGCAGACTCAGGGACGCGTGCTCAATCGCACGTGTGGGGTGTGCAGGAGGCAGCCGATCAATGACTCTCTCTCATCATTGATGTTTTTATCTCTCTCTCTCCCTCTCCCTTCCTCTCTCTGAAATCAATACATAGTTTAAAAAAACACACACACACACAAAGGTGGACACCCCTGGTCTGTTGCCATAATCTCCCTTCTGTATGTTCTTCCAAAATCCTGCTCAGCAAATGCACACTTTCATCGACACGTCCAGGCATCCGGTTCACCAGGGCGGGAAGCACCGACGTCCAGCGGTGCGGCCGGAACTCGTACTGCTCCCCGGTGAGCTCTGGAGGTGACTGCATCCCCATCTCCTGCCCCCACCCCCACCTTAGCCTGCACTTCCATAGGTAAGGACTGGCGATGAGAGTCGCACCTGTTGTCACCCAACTGCTACCCCCATCCCCAAATCCAGAGCCGAGAAGCGAAAGGCCGCGAAGTTAGCCACCCAAAGAGCAGGCTCTGCTGGGGAGGAGGCTGGTGCTGGAATGGAACAGCACCAACGCGGCTTCAGGATGATTTTCCCACTGGGCGCGGTGACCTTTCGTGCCGCGTTTATTTGGTAATGACCTTTAGAGAGCAACCAACAAAAAATGAAATGCTTCAAAGGAATAAATTAGATCATGCAGATGTTCCCCAGTGGGAAGGGACGCCCAAGGAATACGGGGGACCCATAAAAGCAGCCCGGCCCCAGGAGGCCACCGTCGAGTGCGCCCATTAGACTGATACTATGTGGATGCGGAGTTCTCGAAAGCCTTTCAATCCGACCGCTGAGGACCCAGAGCCAGGCCAACCTGGGCAGAACAGATGATTATTTCCTGAATTGAACCCAAATTACCAGTTGACATTTCATTTTGGTTCCCGTTGGAGCAGAGTAACTTGCATTAGTTGGATGCCCAACAAGTGATCTACAGTGTGGGGGAGGGGGAGGTCCCAAAGGTTTGGGTCAAGAGGCAGCTTGGTGAGATCAGCATTCCAATGAAAGACACATTCATGCAAATCAGCCATTTTCAACGCGTGTGCCCCAAGGATTGTTAAAACATGCAACACCTCCATCTCCAGCCCCACCCCCCACCCCCATCTCTGAAGAAGGGGCGGGGGAGTGAAATTCCAAGCTTCCAATTAGGGCTGGGTCTTTCTGGAGACCACCCCTGCCCAGGAGTCACCCAGAGTCATCCCATTAGAACAAGAGATGCGCTTGTCACACAAGTCACAGGGTTAGGGGCTCTGTGCCAGGAATCGGGGTGGGGGTGGGGGTGGGGGCAGAAACCAATCTGTGTATTTTCTATTATCCCGCAGATGGTAAATGTTGCGTTATATTTTTTACCATGGTGGGGGTGGGGGCAGAAGCCAATCTGTGTATTTTCTATTACCCCGCAGATGGTAAATTTTGCGTTATATTTTTTACCACGATTTTTAAACCACTCGCGGATGAATGTGTAATTACGTGTCTGTAATTTTTCTTCGTTAATGGCTCCGGGCGAGGGCGGCCGAACCCACGGGAGCCCTGCTGCCCGGTTTTGAGTGGGGGCCGCCCTGCTGGGCGAGGCCTTGGGTGGCATTGCCCCTGAGGAGCCGTCCGGGGCTCCATCTCCTGTCCCCAGGAACCCATCGACACAGATTGGAAAGCGTTACAAAGCTGGATGGAGATGCAGGGGGACCATCCACACGGGCTTATGAAACAGGAGTCGTTAACAAGACAAGTCAACTGAAGCGCTCTTTGCCAAGAACTGGGCTGCACAAAACGCGGCCAAGAAACTATCCGGATGGATTGACAATCAAGGTGGGTCTCTCCTGGAAGGCCCGGGGACCCCCGGGGGGACTGCGTGGGCATGGGGCTGGCTCCCCTGCACAGTGAAACTTTCAGAGGAAGGGAGGAAGCAGGAGAGCACTGGGCTCCTGAACTGTAATTCAAGGGGGGACACACTAGAGTTCATGGGCCGAACCTGCTCACCGCCTGCTCTCTGGAAGTAAAGTTTTTTTGGAACACAGCCGCAGTCACTCTCTATGAGCTGCCTGTGGCCACTTCGCTACAATGGGAGAGGCGAGTGGTTACTACAACGAGGCCCACAAGCCGAAAATGTTTTCTCTCCGGCCACGGACAGAGGAAGTTTGCCGAAGTCCAAGTGGCTGTAGAGAAAGGAAAGGGCATCCGACTGCAGGGGAGGGCAGCGGGCTTTGCTCCCTCCTCCAGGGCCCAGGCCCCTGCTTCCTTTGTGTTCTTCCTGCTTTTCTACCTCCTAGTGCAGCCAGCTCCCGGCTGTGCATGCCGGGGCACAGAAATCCCAAGCTGCGGATAACGAGAAAGCTCTTCTAATTGGTTTTCAGTGCTAATAGGAGTCGTCCCTCTCCCTCTGCTTCCCCGAGCAGATTTCCCTTCCTAATCATGCGTGACTCAGGCTGATGCTAGGATGCACCCACACTCCCGGAGCACCCCCACCGCCCACCGCGTGCAAGGTGGCCAGGCCAAGGGGAACTCGGAAATGATCTAAAGCAGGGGCTCCCAACCTTTTTTGGCCGTGCCCCACCTAATCATCTCTAAAATCCTGATGCGACCCCCCGCCCCCGTGACATATAATTCTTACTATTCAAACAGTGAACTCCTAGTCACGTGGAAGAAGCCTAAAAGGCCACTAGCTTAGTCTAAACAAGCTTCCGAAGAACATGGCGTCCATGAAGGAGAAAAATAAAAGAATGAAAGGACAGCTGAAGTACTGAGGGAGAAATCACTAAGAAATTGTTAACATATAATAATACGAAGTGATACGAAAAATTAGCAAATAAACATATAGTAGAGAACTGAAATGCATAAATATGTCCCAATATACATTTATATACTGTATGTGAGGCCCCTAGAGCCATAAGAAATGCAAAATATTCACTGTTAATAACTCATTCTCCAATTGCCCCCCTTAAAAATCAAATTGCACCCCTGGGGGTTGTGTGCCCCACGTTGGGAACCACTGATCTAAAGGGAGGTGAACTCCAAGGAGACAGGCTGTGCCCCATTGTGAGGGGACAGAGGGCCTCACTAGCATCCAAAGGCAAATAAGAGATAGGAGTTGTCCCTGGAATAACACTTGTCAACTTACTTAGTTAGAGACTCCTTTGAAAGCTGACAAAAATTATGGAGGAGTTCCCTCCAGAAAAATGCAAGCATACATACATATCCCAACTTTGCATATAAATTCATGGGGTCTGCAATGCCTTGAAACATATGGATAGACACCAGGTTGTTAACCCTACATCTAAACCAGAGGCTTTAACTGTTCTTTTTTTTTTTTTAATTTATATTATTTTTTTTGAAGAGAGGAAGGGGGAGGGAGAGAGAGATAGAAACATCAATGATGAGAGAGAATCATTGATCCATTGCCTCCTGCACGCCCTCCAATGGAGATTGAACCCAAAACCCGAGCATTGAACCGTGGAATTGAACCGTGACCTCCTGGTTCCTAGGTCGACACTCGACCACTGAGCCACACTGGCCAGGCTTTAACTATTCTTTTGATGCAGTCAAATAAGATCTCACAGAGAGGCCCAATATCAAAGTATCTTAAAGCAGGGCTGCTGTCGCTGGCACCCCTCCCTCTGTCACCAGGGCAGCTCCGAAGGCCGTCCTTGCAGAGCCCTGCAGTGGCTGCTTTGTGGCTGGTGGTCTGACTCTACACCAGGTTCGATGGGCCTCTGCCTCCCAATAGCCCTCTGACTATGTCACTAGCAACGCATTTAATACACTGCCTGCTATTTAACAGCCATGCATGTTGACTTCCTCCCTCAGAAAATAAACTCATCCTATTCCTCGTAACTGCTTGGGTTGACACAGCTAGTTGTCTTCAGGAATTCCTTCTCCTCTTCATCCCCAATTAAAGAAACCCCATTCTTAGCTGGAAACAAGGCCACCTGGGATAAAGACTACATTTCCTAGGCTCCCTTGCAGCTATGCAAGGTCATGTGACTATGCTCTAACCTGAAAGTGTCCTAAAAGGAGAAAGCAGGCCCTTCTTCTCTGCTTCCTCTCCTTCTGGCAAGAATGCTATGCAATGGCTGTCCCTGTAGCAACCCTCTTGGACCACAAGGGACCTCAGGGATGAGAGCAACAAGACAAGGAACCTCGGAGCTGAAGAGCAACAAGACAGGAGGAACCTGGGTCACTAACACTATGGAACACAATACCAGCTCTGGACTACCTATAGGCTTTTTCTATCTAATTTCAGCCACTGTTCTTTTGGGTTTTCTATTGGAGTTTAACTTAATTGTAAGTAATTCATGGCCTCAGCACCTAGAGCAGTGAGGCTGCACTTCAGAAGGATTCAGGGAAAGTTTGCTGAAAGGAGCCTTGCTGCATAGGTGAACAAGTCCCTGCATTCTAGATTATAGCCTGGAAACCTCCCTCACTAACCTCATGCAAAACCCCAATAACATACATGGCCAAAAAAAATCACAAAATCCTTGACCTAAGTGCATCTATATGTCATTTGATACTTTTGTGGTGAAGGGAAAGATGGCTGGAAAAAGAATATTTTCTTTTTCTTTGGATAGTCCCCAAACACTGAGACTTCAATAGTGTGCAAGGGTAAGTTATTAATAAAGTAATATTGGACTAAATGGGTTAGAATTGCAGCGACATAGAAAATCAAAAGACTTCAGCACAAAACTCCTACAATTATGTAAATGAGCCACCACTTGGGAAAATGACTAAGTATGAAATTCATTATAAGTAATGTTTTCATCCCAACCTTCAAGGCCCTTGAAAACTTTAGATATATGACCCAATTTATTAGCTCAAAAAGTAAAAAAATAAAAAAGATCCCTCTAGAATACTGTTCAGTGAGTTCCATAAAATTTAATCTTAAATCACTCATAAATTATAAATCATGCAAATATCTTGTATTAATTTTTAAAGCCTCGAAACTCTGAAAATCTCTTTTGATCTTTAATGCATTTCCTGGCCTTGTTATCCTTTTATTGTTTAAAGAAATTATTGGGTTAAAGATATACACGGTAAATATATGGAAATAAATGGTACCGCATGTGCATCCATCAGGTTTTAGTTGCATGTAATAGAAGCTAACTCTGATTTATTTAAATAGAAATACAATTTCTTAAATGGTTATTGAGTCACTCGCAGAACACTCAGGAGACACAGAGGGAAAACAGCCAGGTACCACCCTATCATTACACCACAGAACCAGCCCAGTGAGGATGGGGTGCTGCTGCAAGCTGCCTCGCCAGCACCCCGGGCTCCTGGACATCATTTCCATAACCACAGCCACAGAACCTTCTGGAACCTGGACATAATCATCGCTGTAGCTGTCACCCTCATAAGAATGGACTCAGCATGCTCCCTGCTTCTGTCTGTCACCGGCTTCTCATTCAAAGCCATGTGTAGGCGCATAGTAGGAGTACGGCGCCCACGCCCAGTTTTAATGGAGGCTAGGAAGCCCCATACCTGGTTATTCCAGACACGAGCTTTGTCTCATAAGGGGAAATCCCCCGCACAGAAGCTGGTTCCCAGGTGGGCAACCACAGAGAGGAGCATCCAACGCAAGGCGATTTGTTTGAATATCATTCTCTCGGGATGACAATCTGATCCCGACGACTGTCCCAGTGCTTTCCCAGGGCATTAGTCGTTCTGGAACATCCTGGGTGGTTGTATAACACTTTATTCTGTCTATTGATTTCACTCTGTTCTAATTTGTGGTTTTTACTTCTGATTTTTGTCAATCAACTATTTCCAGCTCTGTGCAAGTTAGAAGCAGCCGTGAGGTCCATCGACTCATTAAAATGAATTAGGGCGCATTACAAAGTAACAGATACCAACATAAGACATGAATACATACTTGGCGATGGTAACGCCTTGGCAAATGTTTTACATTGGCAAAGCACGGCCCAACTGTGAAGCAGGAATCATGAGATGAAAGTGGGTTGGAAATTTAAAACTCTCTGCATTCTAAAAAAAACTTCCGACTTTGATCTGATTTTTTTCTCTATCTTTATATAGTTTGGGGTGTCCCCCCCCCCATTGTGTACATGTTAAAAGTAAGAAAATACAGACAATAAGATGAATATAAAAACACCGGCAATCTCACTGTTAGTGCCAGGCCAGGACAGTGGCTGTAAGCTCCGACTCTGGGTTTAAACTGTCTGAGCTCCAACCCCCAGGACCTTCCTCAAATTCCTTGGCCTCTCTAGCCTCCGCTCTCGCATTTATAAAGAGAGGATGTTAAGGTCCTTTCCCTCCTAGGGCTATGCATGGGTTACATGAAACAAGCCTTGAGCAGACACCTGGTATAACTGAGCTCTGAAACACTGGCTGTTATTTAGATCTTTGTCCGTGCATGGATCTAGTTATTTTTAGAAAAATAGTACATCAAACCCAGGGGGGGTCTCCAAATGAAACGACTGCCAGGAGTACACAGCAGGAATTATTTGCAAAAAAAAAAAAAAACACAGAAATTTTTAAATAGGGAGTCATAAAAAGGAAAAAAAAGACTGAAAAGCAAAAATCCTTTTTCAAAATGTTTGTAAAATATTGTGAAACTAGAGGCCCGATGCACGAAATTCGTGCAAGAGTAGGCCTTCCTTCCCCGGCTGCCGGTACCAGCTTCCCTCTGGCCCCCAGGACTCAGGCTTCCCTCCGGCCGCCGGCAGGCACCCAGGACTGGGACTTCCCTCGCAGGCCGGCTTCATCCGGAAGGTTGTCCGGAAGGACGTCTGGTCTGCTTAGCATATTATACTTTTATTATTATAGATGGTCCACAAGAACTTTCCATTCAAACAGGTACCATGTATAACACAATGGCTGGCCCAGCCGGTATGGCTCAGTGGTTGAGCATTGACCTATGAACTAGGAGGTTAGGGTTCAATTCCCAGTCAGGGCACATATCCCAGTTGCAGGCTCGATCCCCAGTAGGGGGCGTGCTGGAGGCAGCCAATCAATGATTCTCTCTCATCATTGATGTTTCTCTCTCTCCCTCTCCCATCCCCTCTGAAATCAATAAAAATATATATTTTTTAAAACCACAAAAATAACTGTCCTCTACACCCAAGGGTTTTTGACCGTCTCTCCCGCTCAAATTGTGGAGGCCCTGACATTGACCTGACATAGAAAATGCTCGAAGCGCGCTGGGCACAGCCTGGCTGTGCGAGGAGCTTAAGGCTGACGTCAGATCTGTGGGAAACTCCTCCAGCGTTGCCCAGCAATGCGGCCATCAAGCAGGCTGCTCCTGTGGGTCCTGCCAGCTGGCCACCTGCCCAGCACGAGCTCTGCAAACACGGGCCTGGCACAGATGGATGGGGATGACCGATGGGTGGGGCAGTGGTGATGCAGACGAATCACCTACGGTAGATGCGCACCCCAGAGCCCAGCGAGCCGACACATGGGTGGCTTGGGAGGCTCTTGTTTGCTGTCTGTGCTCCAGGAAGACCACCCTTGTCTGGAAATGGGGGTGGGGGGGAGAAGGGGGGAAGAAGAATGAAAAATAAAAAAAAGCTCTGGCCCCAGCCGGGTGACTCAGTTGGTTGGAGCGTCGTCCCATACACCAAAAAGGCTGCAGGTTCGATCCCCAGTCAGGGCACATACCTAGGATAAGGGTTTGATCCCTGGTTGGGGTGCTTTGGGGAGGCCACTAATCAATGTTTCTCTCTCACATTAATGTTTCTCTCCATCCCTCTCTCTCTAAAATCAATACATATCCTCAAGTAGGATTTTAAAAAATACTAATAAAAATAAATTCAAAAGCTCTGCATGCCTGATTTTTCTCCCCTCAGTTCTTCAGCTCCTTTCCAGCCTGGGGCACATTTTCCTGGTGACAGCTGGGCAGGAAGACTGAAATGGCTCCTGGACCATCAGTTACAGCCTCCCCCCCACCCCCCCCAGAGCACCGCCCTCCTCTTCCCGGGACCCCTCCTCTTCCGGGTACCCCTCCTCCAAACACCTCTGGACTCTCCGAGGCCCTGGGGGTGGCGCAGGCGGGGAGGTCAGGTCCTCTTTGTCTGCTTCCAGGCCCGATGTCTGTCTGGGGGTCTGTCCATTAGCTTCGCGATAACCACCATCTCCCTGGGCTTCTGGGAGAACCTGGAGTCTCACCACATGGGCTCCCTCCGTGACTGGGGAAAGGGATGCGGCTGGAGCCCAGAACCGGACTCGGGTCCCCGAGTCCAAGTGGCTCCAATGCCGCGTTCACTCGCTGAGAGGCCTGAAGGAAGCCACCGACCGCGCTGAGTGGGGATGGGAGTTGTTTCCCGGGAAGATCACTCCGTCCTGGGCTGTTGAGGGCCGGGCGGGATTCTGCACAGAAAGCAGCATCGCTGGGCAAGGTGCAGAGAGAGCACAGAGCAAGTATTTGTGTCCTCGCCCTCACCCACCCTGCCGGCTCTGGCAGGACTGTTAAACGAGGGACTTTAAAATGCGGCTTTGCCCACTATGTGGAGAAAGCAAGGAGGCTGTAATTCTGCCTCACATTCTGGTATCTAAACCACGCTGTCCAGCTTCCTGAGTCCCTGTCACTCCTTTTTTAAATTATTTAAAGTTCCCTTTTAGAGAGAGAGGAAGGGAGAGGGATAGAGAAATCTTCTCATCCTTTCGGACCTCGCTCAGGTGGGCGCAGGCCCCCGGTAAAGGCCCCTGACCAGCCACTCCGGGCGAAGGCAGAATCCCGGTAACATTTCACACGTTTGCCTGTGACTGTCTGGCTGCCCCACTAGAGAGGGAGCTGGCAAAGGCCCGGTGTGTTTTTCATCTCCTTATCCCCGGCCAGAAATCTGGTGTCTAGAACTGAGTCAATAGTCAAAAAGTGTTGGTTATATGGATGACTTTTGGACCAAAAAAATTCTCTGAAATTCCTGCTTCTTCCATATGCACCCGCACCCGCCCCACACCCACGCTAAAGGCTGCCATCACTTCCAACCTAAAAGCCTCTCCACCCACCATGCGAATGAAGCCCTAACGCGTCCCAGTCCATCTTCCTTCCCATCTCTTCCATCTCCTGCTCCCTCTCTCTCCTGTTACATGTATATGACTCGTACCAGCGTTTTAGAAAAACCTCTTTGCAGCCATCTGCTTTCCTCTTACCCATCGCTTCCTCCTCTCCTCACTCAGCTGCTGGAAGAGCTGCCTGCCCTTGCCACCTCCGCCCCCTCTCCCTCCTCACTGCCTCCCTCCAAACACCCTGCCTTCCGCCCACATCCTGTCCCGTCCCAGGCACCATGACTTCCTGGATGTGAAATCCAACACTCACCTTCCAGTCCCCTCTCCCCTGACCCTCCTTCCCAACCCTCCCTCCCGGGGAGACTAGCTCTAGCCACCCAAGACAGCAATCAGCCGCAATCCCTGCGGGTTCTTACAGCCCGAGGTTATGGGGACTTCTCTCCCTGGCACTGGACCCCTGGGCTGGGGGCCTGGTGTGGGGCTGGGACCCCTTCTCCTCTCCGGAGGCCTCCTCAGCCAAGATATCCTCCCGATCAAAACCACCCCTCGCCTCCGCCCCTGCGCCCAGTCTCAGGGTGCTTTCTTCTTTCTCCTTTAATCCTCTAGCTGTAGGACTTCCGTCCAGGCGGTTCTGAATGATGGTTGTTCTGTTGTTGTTGTTTCTTTTTATTATTTTTTTTGTTTTGTATTTTAGTTGTAACGTTGACGTGCTTGTGGGAGGATGCGAGTACCGCATTTTCCTATGCCGCAACCTTGGTTCCTCCCCTAGAGATTTTCAACTCCATCAGAATTTGGGGATGGATTTTTGATAGTCACATAGAAAAGTAAGGAAGTTAGTGTTTTTTTAAGACATAATCATTGGCCTTTGCCAGGTAGCTCAGTTGGTTAGAGTGTTGTCCAGATAGGCCAAGGTTTCGGGGGTTTTTGTTTATTTGTTTTGTTTTTTAAATATTTTTATTGATTTCAGAGAAGAAGGGAGAGGGAGAGAGAGACAGAAACATCAATGATGAGAGAGAATCATTGATCGGCTGCCTCCTGCATGCCCCACACTGGGACTGAGCCCGCAACCCGGGCATATGCCCTGATCGGAAATTGAACCATAACCTCCAGGTTCATAGGTCGATGCTCAACCACTGAGCCACGCCAGCAGAGGCAAGGTTTTGGGTTTGATCCCCAGTCAGGGCACATACAAGAATCAAGCCATGAATGCATAAATAAGTAGAATAACAAATCAATGTCCTTCTCACCCTCTCTCTCAAATCATTTTTTTAAAAAAGAGGTAATCATTAACTCCAGTGAAAACAAAGGCTCTACCAGAAGAAGAGGCCAGCAGAGGATAGTGCTGGGCTCAGCTCAACGTGCTATTTACACAGTTATAATAACGCAACCCTGGCCACTGACCTGACCAAAAAGGATGGGAACTATACGGAGAGGGAACGGGGCAGGGAGGTTCACTGTGCAAATGGTGAGCTGGGAATTTATTCTAGCAGAAAGTACAAAGAACCTAAAACAGAAAAATCAAGAACTAGAACAGCGGTTCTCAACCTGTGGGTCGAGACCCCTTTGGCGGTCGAATGACCCTTTCACAGGGGTCGCCTAAGACCATCCTGCATATCAGATATTTACATGACGATTCATAACAGTAGCAACATGACAATTATGAAGTAGCAACGAAAATAATTTTATGGTTGGGTCACAACATGAGGAACTGTATTTAAAGGGCCAGAAGGTTGAGAACCACTGAACTAGAAGAATAAGTGTGTCATTATAAACATGGGAGGTTAAATAAGTAGAAAAAACGGCAACAGGAATGGGAGTGTTTGCCCTTAGGGAATGTACCAGAAATGGAGAAGGGTGCGCCCTCGCTGGTTTGGCTCAGTGGATAGAGCATCAGCCCATGGACTGATGGGCCACAGGTTCGATTCCGGTCAAGAGCACTTATCTCCATCGCAGGTTCGATCCCCCAGCCCTGGTTGGGGCACATGCCGAAGGCAACCAATAGATGTGTTTCTCTCACATCGATGTTTCTCTCCCTCTGTCATTCCACTTCCCTTCCACTATCTCTAAAAATCAACAGAAAAATATCCTTGAGTGAGGGCTAACAAAACAAAAAAAAAAAAAAAGAAGAAAGAAATGGAGAAGGGGGTATTTTGCTATTTTGCATTAGAAGTTTAGTCCTAATATATATATATCACTAGACAAAAATTAAATTAAAAATGAAAAGATTTCACTGGCCAAACATCCTTCTAGCAGCTTGTACTAAATAAAGATCAGCATGTATTATCGGCACCTAGTTTACTATCTGAACTTCAAACGACAGAGAATGGTACCAAGTTGGAGGGCATTTACCAGGCTGAGAGACTGGAGCCCACCAGGCAGCCTCTGTCTGCCCAGGGCTGCCCCCTTTCCCACTAAAGAAACGCACCAAGTACCTGGAAAGTCGGGCACCACTCATTGCTTGTTGATGGGGCGCCAGCTTTGTGGCAAGATACCAAAAACAGGGACACAGACCGTTTTAGAGCTGACAACCCTTCGGAGCCTCTTTGCTGTGTGGGACATGAGAGGCTATGAAAGAAACATCTGACATCCGCCAGGTCCACAGAGGCACAGTGGATGCAAGGCCTGCCCTGCACGCTTTCGGAGCCCTTGCTAAGGATTTAGGACCGGAGGTGGGCAATCTGAGGTCTCGCCCCCTGAGAGGACACGGTCAGAAGTTTTCTCTGACACCCTCTTTTCGTTTACTGGATGGATGGGTGGATGGATGGACGGACGGATGAATGAATGAAGGTTGTATCAGGTACACACATCATCTTCAGAAGCACGGGCCCATTGCCAGGTGCCTGTTGTCCACTTCTGGCTTGTTTCTTTGTGCCAATAACATCAGAACTTTACATCAAAGTGAGTTTGGGCTGTTTCTAAATAGCCTCACAGAGTTCTCGCAGCACTAGAACGTGCCCATCTTGGAAGCCTAAATATGCACTCCATATCGCCGGTGCCAGCTCATTTTTAGAACGCCTCTTCGAAAATTTCACTTTGGAGTCCAAAGCAGAATGTTTAGAATAGACTCGTCGGTGCCAAATCATCGTTTTTCAGGGATGAGTCTGATTTTTAGAACCAGCCATATTCTAGTGAGTAGTTTAAAATGTGTATGTGCATGAAAAGTTGCATGAAAAAAAATTAAGTTCTGCTTAAATGAGTTTATCCTTACAAGAACCTAAAGTGAGTTTTCCTGCAATGTCCCTCAGTGCTACCCAGACCCACCTCCCGTCCCGGCTCCGTCTGGTCTTCCCCAGTTCTACTGGGAGCAAACAGACCTCCTAAGCCCTGAGTCCAGTTATTCAGAAGGTTCTACGTTCCAGCAGGCTGGAAACCAAGCGCAGGGTCGTGCCAGGGAGAGAGACTGGATGATCTGAAGTGGCCGAGAGAACAGCCGTGGGGCCAATGTGTCAGATGGAGGAGGAGGAGGAGGAAGAGGAGGAGGAGGAGCAGCAGCATTGGGGACTGTGAGAACAAGGGGAGACACATGAATGTCTTGTGGGGCCCGGAGGCCTCCGCTCCCCCTCCCCCATCCAGCCGCCTGCTCTGGGGCGGGTGGGCAGGCATTGCGAAGCTTGGGGACTGGCAGCCGAACCAGCAAACAAAGCCAACAGGCTGGCTCCCCGGGAGGAGGAGAAGGAGGAGGAGGAGGAGCAGCAGCAGGAGGAGGAGCAGCAGCAGCAGCAGCAGCAGCGTTGGGGGCTGTGAGAACAAGGGGAGACACATGAATGTCTTGTGGAACCCGGAGGCCTCCGCTCCCCCTACCCCATCCAGCCGCCTGCTCTGGGGCAGGCATTGCGAAGCTTGGGGACTGGCAGTCGAACCAGCAAACAAAGCCAACAGGCTGGCTCCCCCACAAGGGAGAAGGCAGAAGGCCCCCCTCTGCTCCCAGGGTTGGAAAGTGGCCATTCTCATCGCTGGGGCCTCGCCTGGCTCCATGAAGCCCCTCCTGGCGCTGCAGTGAAACCTGTATCAACGGCCACGGGTCTCCTCCTACAAAGAACTCTGTCCTCTTTACCTTCCAGACACTCTGTCCCGCTCAGCGACAGCCTCACTAGGATCCAGCACGCGGCCCAAGACCAGGCACAAGCTCCCTGAGACAGCTCTTCAAGGCCCCCAAACAGCAATATTAGTAACAATAACGGTACGCACGGCAAAGGTTGAGAGGACTCAATGAGATAAGGGATGCGGAACAACCAGTTCCCCACGCACAGACGGATACTTAACACTTTCACAGTCCATCTGGCTGAAAAAACCCCTTTGCAGAATTCACATCTGCCCTCAGCGCCCCCTTCATCTCAGCCCAGGAAAGGCTGCGGGAAGCTGCGGCTGCCTGGTTCCCAGTGAGACCGCCCTGATCTCCCCGAGGGGCCCAGGAAAAAGTGATGCCAGAGGGGACACACCTCCTACGGAAGGGAAGATAGGCAGACCGCCTCTTCCTGAAGACTTCCGAGTCAGCTGCAAATGACAGGGTCCCAGGCGCTGTGATCAATTTGATTCTATCGGGGCTGCATCCCACCCCCAGATTGGCGGGAGGATGGGGAGGGAAGAAAAAGGAGAAAAGGCAGGCCCAGCGGTGGGCTGCTGGGCCCCATCCTGCTAGGCCTGGTGCCCCAGGCGGCAGAGGCCTGACTGGGTGGTGAGTTCTGTGCGCTCACCCCACCCTGGGGCCAGCAAAGGAACTGCAGCCTCTTTGGAACCCTGTAAATGAGCTGCAGCTTCTGGATGAACCCCGGCTTTAGTTTCTTGGGGGACAGAGTCCCTTCAGCAGCAGAAATTCCTGACCCTCTGAGCCAACATCAGGCCAGCATCGCCACTGGAGATCCTCTCCTACGGCACATGCCTCCCCAGATCCTTTCACAGTGTGACTATTCTATGTCTCGTTAAAGATGAGCCATCACTGTGGCCACTAGGGCAGGAAGAAGCTGAGGAGGATGTCCTGAGCCAGGAGGAGTTGTCGGTAGAGAAAGGACGGGTGGGACTCCTCACCAAGGTCCCAGGCGGCTGGGATAAACTGAAAAGAGAGCGAGGAAAGAGCTTAAAACAATTAAAAGGCTGTTCATGGGGAAGAGTCCAGATAAATCAGTTTCTTCACTGTAAGGCTTCCCAAAATAACAATATTAGTAATAATAACGGTATGCACGGCAAAGCCTGAGAGGACTCCGTGAGATAAGGGATGTATGAAACAACCAGCTCCCCGCGCACAGAGCAGATAGTAAATGCCACCTGCCAGTGTTATTAGTAAGCCTGGGGGGCCTCCAAGGGCAGGAGGGAGCGGGCCGAGTCCCCAGACTCCTCTACAGAGCGGCGTGGTCAGTGCTCCAGAAGCACACTCTGGGAAAGATCGAGGGGTGGCCACGAGTTTTCCGATTCCTTGTCAAGGGCTGAGAAACAGGACGAAGGCCAGGATGAGAGCCATTGGCCACCAGGCTTCGCACTCCCCGGGGGGCTGTCCCTGCGGAAGGGGCAGGTGTCTGCGGCCCAGGAGAGCTGATTCAACCCCGAGGCTTTCCCTCCCTCCAGCCTGGGCAGCTTACCAGGCCTCTCTGCGTCTGGTGTCTTCGCCTGTAAACTGATGGGATGGGGCCACCAACCGGAGAATTCCCGGCTCCCGGATTCTATGTTTATGGGCATTTCTGCAAAAATGGGGAAGGGAAGAGAAAAGGGAATAACATCTAAGCCCTGGTGTCTTCTGACCATGAGCCCTGATGCTAGACTTGTTTGGGGCGGTTTCCGGAGAGAGTCTAAGGCTGCTCACTCTCTTAGCCAGTGTGTTCCCCGGGGACCAAGGATGCTAACAGAGAAAAATGGTGAAGTGTCCGGCCAGACTCCTACCTGCCAGGGGCGGGGGAGAGAGAAGCGAAGGAAGGTCCCACATTAACGCCTTCTGCCTCTGAAGAGACCATCAAATCCACCAGGCCTAATGGCCAAATTTTTTAAAAAATGTCAAATGACCATATTCCATATTTTCCAAACTCAACACCAGGACCCACGATGTCAGAAAGGATTCTGCATGCCACCAGCTTCTAGACCTAGTCTCGGAGACAGCACGTGGGAGCTGACCTCTCCGTGTTGGTAAAATGCAGATGGTTTGTGGGTGGGCACAGGAGTGTCCCAGGAAGGCCAGGGGACATGTTCGTGATGCCAGGGACCTTCTCTTCCTCTGCACAGCTGTACACTCTGCCCACTGCAATGGCCAACGCCATCCCTGGCATCCCCCAGGAGACGATGTACCAGCAAGCCACACTGGCTGCTGGGATTGGTGCTCGCAGGCCCAACCCGGTCCAACCCACGCCTGGCTCTCCGGGTTCCTCCAGGCGTCATGGCCAGGCTCACTTCCAGAAAACTGGTGGCAGCGTAACCTCCCCCCATCTACCCGATTACCCACTGACCCACTGGGACTGGGCACTGCCTCGGCGCTCCTCGCCTGTGAACTCCTCACCCAGAGCGACCTGGGGGCAGCGTCTCCCACGCTCCGGGCTGAGCACCAGCCTGGCCCTTTGTCCTGCTCCTGTTCTTAATTTCCTGCCGTCTATTGCCTCTCTGATAACCGCTGGAAGAGGGAAGGGTGTTATTTAATTGCTTCAAAGATAGCGAACAAGCCAGTGCGGAGGTTATCTGCTCCGCAACCCCTCCATTTTTCTGGCTCAAGGTTTGGTTACTTAGTTACTAGCTGAGCAGAAGGGAAGGAGAGGCCGTGGCCGTGTTGGTGTGACCGCGCAGACTTCATTCAGCAGGTGGAGGGCAAGTCAAAAGAAGAGCCATTCAGAGTCGAGTGGGAACTGGACCGAGGGTGGCTGCTGAGTGCAGGGGGCGGCAGTCAGACCTTTAAGGCATTCGGGGGGAGGGGAGGCCTATATTATCTGTACAAAATCAACAGTTGTTCTCATTACCCCCTTTCTGCTGTCAAGGTCAAGGCTGTTCAGACCCCATTCGTCCAGCCCTGCAGCAGGGATGGGTGAGTGTGAGGTGGCTTGGGCCAGCACTTTTTCCAGGGTGGCCCACTCACCCTGACTCCTGGGGGCGGGGGGCGGGGGGTAAAGGGACGACATCGCAGAGAAAGGCTTCAAAGGGGGCTTCACTGTATGGGTTCATCCAGGGTAAAGAGCTTTGTTGGTCACTGAGAAGACGTGACCACCCGGTGACCTGAGAGCTGGACCCAGAGGTCAGAGCCTCCTCCCCGCTCTCTTGTCCTCGGAATGTATGTTCCACACACTGTTCCCACACTCGCAGCCGCTTCAAGGACTCAGCCTTGAGAGAGCACATCCTTCCCCCCTCACCCTGGAAGGTCTACATAACGGAGCCCCGAGAAGGACTCTATATAAAGTTTTAAGATGCCCACCGGTAGGGGTAGAGATCTACTCGTCTTATGGCCGCCCAACACAAGCTTCCTGTGAAGGCTCCCCTGCTCATGAGAACTGCCACCCACCAATCAGAGCGGTCTGCTCTTCCTTCAGTCTCTCCTTGTCCTTCAAGTATGGTGGGCGGGGGTTGGGGGAGGGGTTTCCAATTTCACCAGGGGACTCCTGAGGTTGCACACCAACACCTCAGAGATTCCGCCCATGAAAATCCCTGATTTCCACCCTCACATGGGGACCCCAGGATGCAGTCTGGCCCAGCTGACTGCTCCCTTCCCCAGAGGTCCCCTCCCCCAGTCTCTCGCCCATCTGTAGGGCTCACCCTACCTGCTGAAAAGCCTGGGACTGGGACTTTTCACTGGCGAATTGGAAATCAGGGAATAGGATAGGCAGGCAAAGGCCACTCAGCCCACGGAGAAAACCAGCTGGTGTTTGCTTTCTCTACAAGTGTCCTCAGGAGCGTGAGCGTGTGTGTGTGTGTGTGTGTGTGTGTGTGTGTGTGTGTCCGTGGAGGACGGTGAGAACGGAGAGGCTGCGGATTGATTATGACTTATTAAACTATTGGAACAGAGGCTGAATCATCACAGTCAAAAAAATAAACAGCTGCAACTGGATGCGCCATAACTCCCACTTCTTGCTGGCTTCCCTTTGCTCCCTCGCAGCGGGAAGGAGCAGAGGCCTTGCTGGCTGGGACCAGCAGGTGCCTGCTGAGGGGACTCCGTGCAGCCACCGCCTCCAGGCTGTGTGAAGCCTGAAGCCCGGACAGTCTGTGTGAAGGCGGGACAGTCCGGATGAGCCTGAGCCTCCGCCTGCAACTTGGGAGCCCGAGTGCCTCGCACACCGACCGTGCGGGGAGAAGAGCTCCCCCTGGACCCATCGCCTCGCTGCCCTTCCCGGGCCTGGCGCCCAGAGCCCAGGGATGGCCCACAGTAGACACAGCTCTGCAAACTTGTCCGACTGAGGGGTGCCCAGGCGCCCCTGGGTTACCCAGGCACCACCCCAGCTGCCTGGAACACGCTGGGTGACACAGCACAGATTCTGTGAAATCGGAGGGTAGGCAGTGCGTGTCCCGAGCCATGGGGAGGCAGACTGAAGTCGCTTGACCTTCCCCTCTCACCTGCATGAAGCCCCCCTGCCCCCCCCTCCCCAGTCCGTGCCCCACGCCGATGAGCTGTGCCCACCGCCACCGCCACCGGCAGGATCCTCCACTCGGCTCACCCCCGTCCTCCCACAGGACCCGATGGGCGGAGCGAAGCTGCCATGACGTCAGGAGGGGGGCGTGGGGAAATGTGCCGAGGGGCTCGGGCTCCGCAGGGCCAGTCCCGGCGACACAGCCACCAGCGCCCA
>NW_005355708.1:860927-873679 GCF_000412655.1 Myotis brandtii | reverse complement strand
AGGATTGCAGCGGGAAAGCAAAGGTGAGGTGTTTTCCTGTGTGTGTGTGTGTGTGTGTGTGTGTGTGTGTGTGTGTGAGAGAGAGAGAGAGAGAGAGAGAGAGAGAGAGAGAGGCTAGCACTGGGGCAGCAGGGCGCATCTGCGCTGCACGGTAGTGCGCACCTGGATGGGCTGGAGTGCGGGTCCCAGCGCGTAGCTCCCGGTCCTGGTGCCACTTGGGGGCGGTTTGGGTGGGAATGAGACCACGAGTGTCCCCGGCCTGAGTGCGGGACTGTGGACCGTGAGTGCTGGGACCGACGTGGCTGCACAGCGCATGCCGTGAGTGTGGCGTGCGCCCTTGTCCAGGCTCCGTCCCCCAGCCCAGCGTCCAGGTGGTGGGTGCGACGGGGACAACTTCCCTACCGGCCGCCTTTAAAAGGGTCGGAAGGGAGGAGGGCAAGCTAGCGGCGGGGGTGGGGGCACTGCCGGGGCTCCTGTGGGCGTGCACCGGAGATCCGAGCCTGTGAGGACAGCTGGCAGAGCAAAGAGGGGCTTCTCTCTGTGGCTCCTCTCCTGGCCTGGCCGACGTGTCCCTGATGGTCGTGGGCCCCTTCCCTGGCGCTCAGGCCGACAGGGCAGCCTTCTCTGCCGCCTCTTCGCAGACAGACCCTGGGGGCTCTAGCATGACCATCTTCGGTCTCCCCCCTCCCTCCCTCCTTGTCCCCCTGGAAACAGCAGGGGGTCCTTTAGGAAACCCGTGGGTCTGAGGGTCAGCGCGGGGAGGGGAGAGGAAGGGATGGCCAGGCGGATGATTTTCCGAGCGCCGGAACCAACCGGGCTGTCCCTAGACGCGCCTCTCCCTCAGCCCTTCGGCCAGCGCCGCCTGCTCTTCCTGGGCGCCCTAGCGGGGCAGGGCAGCACGCACTTGGCACTTGGTGATAGTCTCTCCTCCTGTGAGGCTCAGGCCCCAGCCGAACGGGGATCCACTGGGTTTAACAGGCCCGAGGGACAGGGGTGGGGCTGAATGAAGAAACGATATTGGTGAGAAAGGAAAAACTGAAGCACAGTAGAATTGGGGGTCACACACACACACACACACACACACACACACACACGCACGCTGGTCTCCATCCCACTGGCCAGTTCCTAGGCTGGTAACCACAGCCCCCCTGGGAAGGGGAGGAGAGGCCCGAGACCAATCTAACCTCCTCCCCAGCAGAGCCAGGACTCGTGTCAGAGGAAAGCAACAGCCAGCCATTTCCAGTGCCTCACGACTCAGGCTGGAGACATCCAAAAGCACAAAATCAAACTTCCTGTGCATTTCAGTGAAGCACAATGCCCGGCACGGCCTGCCTGGCCCTGGACTCCACCTTCAGTGACGCAGACGTCACTCGGAGGCCGCAGGCAGTGACTTTACTGTCGATGAAGTGAGAGTCACTGTGATTTAAACTCATGTCTTCTTTGAAGGAGCCCCCCCCCTCCGGGCTGGCTCCCCAGCTCACCATCTCTGCCACCTCTCCAAGCTCTGAACCCTGCCCATTGCTCTCTCTCACAGGCGGAGAAAGGCTACTTCTCAGCCTATTTCAGAAAAAACAAAAACAAAAAACTTCCCCCATACTGAGTGAGACTCCACCCAAAAAGGCAGCCAGGGCTGGAGAGCAGCACCCCCTCCCGCGCATGTCTGCACCATCAGCACCCCTGTCCCAAAGCACCAGGCAGTCTGCAACCCAGAGGTCTTCAGTGTGACCCAGACATCGGAGTGTGACCTGGCACGGGACACAGACGGGACCCTGGAAATGCTAGTGATTAATTACGCTCCAATGCCGGCCGCGTACACAGGTGTCTGGGCCTGTAGAATTAAAATACCTGACAAGTAGAAATGACAGTGGAGATAACCCACGTTTATCTAGGGATAGAAAAATGGGTTCTTCACCGCTTCTGTTTTTAATAGCTGCCAACTGATGCTTTTGACCCAATGAAGACACTAAATCCAAGGTGGTCCCCCCAAGTACTTTGCAGAACGGTCAGCCGCGAAGCCCAGATCACAGTGTATAGAGAGCTGTGTGGTAGCGAAATCAGCACAGAACAGAGAAGCAAGGGACCTGGATTGTACAGCGAGTCAGAGGCAGAAGTGGACAAGGGCCCCCAACTACTTGTGGCTGGCTAAGTCCCCTTTGACTCATCAGGAGTCTCTCCAAGCATAAACGAGTCAGCTTTTTCTTAAGTCTATATTTTTTTATTTCACCGAGGAAGGGAGAGGAGAGATAGAAACATCAATGATGAGACAGAATCACTGATCAGCTGCCTCCTGCACGTCCCACAACCCAGGCATGTGCCCTGACCGGGAATGGCTCAGTAACCTCCTGGTTCGTAGGTCGACGCTCAGCCACTGAGTCACGCCAGCAGGGCAAAGAAATCTTCAGTCTTCACTCAGGCAGGAAATTGCCCTGCTCAGTGGAAATGTGTCCACCAAGTGAACTATTCCCCTTAGTGCTAAACAATACCATCCTTTTACCACCTCCCCTCCCTCTTCAGATACTCAAGACCCACATCAAGCATTCCCCTTACGAAGGCCCCTTGGAAGCCCCCAGGAGCAGAAGGCATTCTTCAGTCCTCTGTTCCTGTCTCAATTCAGGTCTCACCCTGTATGAGTTGGCTTCTTTCCCCGTCTCCCCTCCTAAATTATCACCTCCTAGAGGCACCAGCCATGTCTTGTTCAATCCTGGTGTCCAGAATAAAGAAGCCCCCGGTGATGGTTTTTGAATGACTGCGGGTAGATCCTTTAATTATGTGATGAGCTATTGTTTTATACCTTAGGCCAAGCCAATGGTTACATTTTCTCAGCTTGGAGAGGGAAAAGAGGAGTAAAAGTGCAGAAGATGTGGGTATCCTGTGTTCAAATCCCAACCCCAACCGATTATGGGAGCAAGTCACTTAAACTCTCGAAGTCTCAGTTTCCTCATCTGTAGAATGGAACAAATAGCCCCACCTCCAAGGGTGGTTGGGAAGATCAAGAGGGTGTGAACGAGCTACATCAGTGTTTGGAACCTTCTCTTCAAGTCTGAGAATGAACCTGGCTCCTGTTTTTTGGCAAATTCTCTGGGGTAAGAGAAGACAAGCATTCTGGAACATTCCATGGAGGGACTTTAGGAAAGAGTTCTCCTAGGCATATGGAGCTCAAGTACAGGGTATTGGAGAAACAAAAATAAACTAAAGCATACATTTTTAAAATAAAAGCAAGCCAGATATTTAACACTTAAGACTATACATTGGTTCATGATGGAGGCAGATTTCAATACATTAGAGATAAATGAGATGGTAGAGGGAAAATGGGGGGAAAGATAACAGTTATAGAGCTCTGATTATAAGCCCAGCACAATGCTAGGCGTTTTCACATACATTTCATCATTTAACCTTCATGGCACCCCCATTTTAACAAATGAGAGTTCGAGCAGTTAAGTACAGGGCAGGGGTCACATGGGCTCCGTGGTGGAACCCTGCTTTGTTTCACCTCCAAAGTCTGGGATTTTTCCACACTGGGTTTTCAGAATGGAAAAACTCCAAATAAGTCGGCAGGTCCACGTAGATTTCCTCGTAGGAAAAGGCCAAGAACGCCAGTGTCTGACCTCTCTGCCTTCTCCCACTTTGGACTTTTCTTAGGGATCAAAGTACATTTTTTTGCAGCCACAGTCATCCCCCACATGTGCGTCACCAAAGATGACAAGATAAACTATGATGGCTTAACCCGAACTCTTCGTCACTATTGGAAAAACTCAAACATTCTGCACACCGATGAGACTGCGCTGGTAGCTCTACGTTGATGTGGAAAGATAATGCGCCGTTCAGCTGAAGGGTGTGTCTGCGAGGGTAACCCAGAACTTGGGAAGCTGGTGAGAGTTTATGTGGCCTCTGACTGATGAGCCAATCTTCCTTTTTCCCCTGCAGATGTCACAGTGGACCCTTTGCCTCCAGGACCCATTAAGGTGAGAACAAGATCTCTGGCTGGTTGGGACGAGCCGAAGACTGCAAGGCAGCCATGGATATGGCCTATGACCTACTCAACGGCAGCCAACCACTGCTTTCCTCTCAATTCGACCTCAACGGCTCAGTGGCGGCAGCCAACAGCTCGAACCAGACAGAGCCATACTATGACCTGACCAGCAATGCAGTCCTCACGTTCATCTATTTCGTGGTCTGCATCGTTGGCTTGTGTGGCAACACGCTGGTCATTTACGTCATCCTCCGCTATGCCAAGATGAAGACCATCACCAACATTTACATCCTCAACCTGGCCATCGCGGATGAGCTCTTCATGCTGGGTCTGCCCTTCCTGGCCATGCAGGTGGCTCTGGTCCACTGGCCCTTTGGCAAGGCCATCTGCCGGGTGGTCATGACTGTGGATGGCATCAATCAGTTCACCAGCATCTTCTGCTTGACGGTCATGAGCATCGACCGGTACCTGGCTGTCGTCCACCCCATCAAGTCGGCCAAGTGGAGGAGACCCCGGACGGCCAAGATGATCAATGTGGCCGTCTGGGGACTCTCTTTGCTGGTCATCTTGCCCATCATGATCTATGCGGGGCTTCGGAGCAACCAGTGGGGAAAGAGCAGCTGCACCATTAACTGGCCAGGTGAATCTGGGGCGTGGTACACAGGGTTCATTATCTACGCCTTCATCCTGGGGTTCCTGGTGCCCCTCACCATCATTTGTCTTTGCTACCTGTTCATCATCATCAAGGTGAAGTCCTCGGGAATCCGCGTGGGCTCCTCCAAGAGGAAAAAGTCGGAGAAGAAGGTCACCCGGATGGTGTCCATCGTGGTGGCCGTCTTCATTTTCTGCTGGCTCCCTTTCTACATATTCAATGTCTCCTCCGTCTCCGTGGCCATCAATCCCACGCCGGCCCTCAAAGGCATGTTTGACTTCGTTGTGATCCTCACCTATGCCAACAGCTGTGCCAATCCCATCCTGTACGCCTTCCTGTCTGACAACTTCAAGAAGAGCTTCCAGAACGTCCTCTGCTTGGTCAAGGTGAGCGGCACAGACGATGGGGAACGGAGTGACAGTAAGCAGGACAAATCCCGACTGAATGAGGCCACGGAGACCCAGAGAACCCTCCTCAATGGAGACCTCCAGACCAGTATCTGAACCGCCCGAAAAATAAATGTATGGCCAAGCTCTGCCCACTGGCGCTGGGCTCCCTCCCCCCACCCACTTCCTTCCTGCCGCCCATCACACCTGGCTTCTAGAATAGGGAATTGTTCAGCATGAGTCCAATTCAGAGAACAGTGCTTGAGTCAGCCTGTCTGAATGAATGATTTGCATTAAATTGATTGACTCCCTCTTAAAGGGAACATTTCAATGCAAACAGACAATTCAAAGTCTAGAAAAGATATGAGCAGGCCTTTGAAATGTGGAAGCTCAACAAAGATAGAAAACTGTATCTGTGTGTTTGTGTGTTTGAGACCCAAAATGTAATCTTGTGTTCTCACATTTATACCTGTATATTCCCATCTGGTTCCTGTACAATCTTGACCTGTATTTCCTGTGTTCATATACGCGAGTAGCAAATCCACACGTGTACAGTACAGATGGACACTTACTACAACCTGGAACCCGCAGCCATGGACTATCTATGAAGCCAATAAAGTTTAAGCGTCAGGGATCTCGCTGGCTTGGGTGGTGTGTTCACATGACCATATGTTTTTATTAAAAGTTACAAAGGAAGATATTTTTGTATTCTTGTTCTTAAATGGCTCCTTAAGCTTCCAGCCTCACAAAACTTACCCTGCCCGTGGGCAATTGCTTCATTCATTTCCTATGTATTAGATCCAAGTAAGAAGGGAAAGGGAGATGGTATCTGAGGACCCAAAACATAAATTCATATGTTTCTTCCTCTTAGATATAATCAAAGAATTATTCATTGACCCAAAAGGACTTCAATGATTATGGTCATCAGGCACTGAATTTATAGACAAGGCCTGCTTTGTTATAAGATTGCATTTTTTTCTTGTCAAATCGTTTACATTTTTCCTTTTTTAAAAAAATATGCTTTTATTGCTTTTTAGAGAGAGAGGAAGGAAAGGGATAGAGAGATAGAAACATGGATAAGAGAGGAACATCATCAATCCGCTGCCTCCTGCACGCCCTCTTCTGGTGATCAAGCTACAATCCAGGCATGTGCCCTGACAGGGAATCGAACCCGCGCCTCTTGGTTCCTGGGTCAATGCTCAACCACTGAGCCGCATTGGCTGGCGCTGATGTTTTTCTTAGGGAGCCAAGGAAAAGGAGGGGTGGGGATCACTAACATGAAAGGCAACAAATAGACTATAATTCTTATGGGGAAACGATTTTAGTCTCTCCACCATGAAAACAAACGAATAAGAATGAAACAAGACCACATCTTTATGAGAAACCAAGAAATTGTGGGGTTTGTTTGTTGCTGTTTTTATGCCGGATGTGGCTTCCTAATAAAAGAAAATAGAAATGCAATTCACCATCTCCTCCAAGGAGTTTTTTTAGGAACGCGATACGAAGCTGGGCACAGGAAATCTCAGTGCCGGCGAAAGGCTTGAAGACACTGTTTCCCAGACAGGAACCCAGGCGCCAGTCAACTAACAGGCAGCATTGCAGGTGCGAGGGCTGGAGGGAGCCCATCCTCACAGGTATGGCCATGCCCCCTCCTCACCCACCGCCCCCACAAAAAGCATCTGGCCTTCACTGTCACAGACTCAGCTAGTCCTCAAAGCACTGCATAGGCACTTCGCACTATCAGTGGCTTTTTTTGGGGGGTGGGGAGGGGAGGTTGAAATTGTCGCTGGGCTCATGTACCAGTGACAAGAAATGAAACAATGCCCACTTCATGGGCTGGTCCCAATTGCCAGGGTGTGAAGAAACATACAGTTGGGTGTTTGTCACGACTCCATCATCTCGGGGCTTCTATGAACCCCTCCCTCGTGGAGCCGCACGCCCAGATGGCACCCCAGGTAAAAAGGAGCCGTCCTCTCCCCGCCAGGGCTGCTTGGCTGTGAGGGTGACAGAGAACCCCTCTGTGGCCACAGCTGCTCACGGGCCGCCTCCGTTCCAGCTTCCACATTACTCACACCACCTCCTTCCCAGAAGTACTCGCTGTGGCCTGGAAAAACATGTTCACTAAGACTTATGAGAGATAAATCCGTGTAAAAATAAAAAGAGATCATTATGAGATGAGACTACAGGGGGAACTCGTTACATAAATTTCATGCAGTAAAATCCCACACCGTTGCTGAAGGAAAGCCAGCGACAAGTTCAGCTCAGGATCCCCAGTCCTAAGCCTGTTCCAGGGCGGGGGCGGGAAGGGCTGGGCTGCTTAAAGATCGAGTTGCCCTGTCCTTCGAGAAAAGCCTGTTGAGTGAGCATCAGGCCCACTTAGAAGAAATCTGCAATGGCTTCCCACCCTGGCCACTCCCGTTACTCGATGCCTGGGGCCTCCAGTGGCCTAAGCAGTGAGAAGGTCTCTTTGCAGTGACAGTCCCTGGACAGAGAAAGGGGGCGCACTATGGACCCCCAAGTAAGACTGGGTCAGCCCTGGAACAGAAGGAGACACAGGTGCCCCAGGTCCTGACAACAAAGAGATTACAAAGTGGCCAGTAGGGGGGGCCTGAGGGGAAACTGCCGTCTCAAAAGGGGAAGACCCGTGCTCAACTCCACAGGACTCCCTGCGACATCACCAGGTACCGCCTCGCCTCGGAGCAGCGGACCACTCCTGGGCCATGCCCCCTGCCTGGCAGGTGGTGGCCGGACCTGGGAGGGTTCCTGTCCCCAGGTGAGGCCATATGGTCAGTACTGAGTGAGCTGGCATTTTTTCTCATGGGTATGATTTTCTAACAAGAAACCCAAATGGTTCTCGTAGGACATAACACAGGCTTGGTTGCTTTTTTAACGTTAATCAGCATCCCATTCAGGAGAACGGGCCGGATGTCTAAATCTCTCAAGTTATCCTTCATCTGCACCGCAGCTGGTGCCCTCAAACACATGCACACAAGATGCAAGGCACACGTGTGAGGCAACAGAGCCCATGTTTGATTTCAGAGAAGGGAGAGGGAGAGGGAGAGAGAGAGAGAGAGAAACATCAATGATGAGAGAGCATCATTGATTGGCTGCCTCTTGCACTCCCCACACCGGGGATGGAGCCCGAAACCCGGGCATGTGCCCCGACCAGGAATGGAGCCGTGACCTCCTGGTTCATAGGTCGATGCTCAACCACTGAGCCTTGCTAGCTGGATTCGATCTATCTTTCATATCTACAGTTAACATTTGCAATTTAAAACAATGCCTTCTCTTTGTGAGAAGTCCACAGTGAAAAGGGACACTTGGTTTTCGTAAAGTCTGGATGGGAACCGACGGTGAAGGACACAGCCGGCCCGCAGAGGCCCAGGGTCCTGCGGGGGTGATCCAGAGCCAGGCCTCCCTCTCTCCCTCCGCCCCTCCCCCCTGCGGGTCCCTGCGCGGCTCGGGGAGAGGCTCCCAGCTGGAACAGGCCGCTCAGGAAGCCTGGCTCCCGGGGCTGCAGGAGGAAATCAGCCGCCAGCCACACAGAGAGGCGCCCCAGCAGCCGCCCAGCTCGCCTGCTCCTGGTGAACCAAGTGCTAGTGGACAAGTCACTCCCAGAGCCGTTCAGAAGCCTCTTCCCCGGGAAAAGGCTCCAGTGAGTGTCCAGGGGCCTGAGACCCGGCCCGGCTGGAAAGGTCAGATGCGCGTGTGCACAGGTGTCTTTTGGAACCCTGTTTAGAGACAGTTTAATGTGCACAGTGCATTTTTTGCTAAAGAACACTCACTCGTGATTTCATAGCCTCCTCATCACTTTCCGGCTGTCAGTCACCGATAAATAGCAGCGGGTTTTTACAAACAGTACATCAATCATTATCCAAGGAGACTGAAAACTCCCTTCTCTCTCCCATGGCATTTCACCCGCCCCCCACGCCCACCCCTGCCCCTTTCTGAAGGTGGTGGGGGTCATGGCATGGGCGCCTTCGGGCGCTCTGCCCCCCACCTCTGAAGGCTTGGCGGAGTCGTCTTTCTCCTCCCATGCCCCGTGGACACCAGGAAGCCTGGGACATCCAGTAAAAGCCGTCAGCAGCCCCAGCTGCAAAAACAGTGTCAATTACGTGACGTGATGGATGGCTTTAATATGTCAGGAATAGGTGTGCACATAACTCGATGTTCCTGTTATTCTCACGGTACTTGTTAACACGGCATTCCTGCATGTCCCGCGCTTAGGCAACAATCGCTAAAACTGCTTTTGCTTTCAAATAAGCTGCAACTGACTTTGAGTCTGTTTGCTTCTCTGTCAGCCATTGTACCTTTGCTGTTCTAATTGACTGTATATACTTGGAAGCAAAAAGCAAACATTTCTTTTCAGTGACTTTTTCCTTTTGCAAATGTCCTGTTTTATAAACCACCTTCACATGAAACCCTACACTCCATGGGAGGGACTCAGACTAAGGCCTGCTCCTTAGGCCCGCTACTCAAACTCACCTGTGAAAAGACCCCTCGTGTTCGGGAAAATGGGAGAGTCTGAGGTGACATAACCCACACTTTCCAGGTTTCCTAAAACACTGGCCTGGAAACTTAAGAATTTTACGATTTGTTTTAAAATCTAAGCCCCACGAAATGTCTTCTAGATGTCTTAGCAATCACTGGTTTGGTAGCAAAAATAATAATAATAAGCTTGCTCCTCTCTCGGGTCCTCATTTCCAAGATGACCAAGAAAAGAAGGAATAACGGTCGTGCCAAAAAATGCCGAGGCCATGTGCAGCCTATTCGTTGCACCAACTGCGCCGGGTGCGTGCCCAAGGACAAGGCCGTTAAGAAGTTTGTCATTCGAAACACAGTGGAGGCTGCAGCCATTCGGGACATCTCCGAAGCGAGTGTCTTCGACGCCTATGTGCTTCCCAAGCTGTATGTGAAGCTGCATTGCTGTGTGAGCTGTGCCATTCACAGAAAGGGAGTCAGGAATCGTTCTCGTGAAGCCCGGAAGGACCGAACCCCCCCACCCCGATTCAGACCTGCGGGTGCTGCCCCACGACCTCCACCAAAGCCCATGGAAGGAGCTGAGTCTTTAAAGAGTGAAGAAAAGTTCTCTGGGGGGGGGGGGAAATAAATGGAAATTGTATTTCAATAATAATAATAATAAGCTTAAGAACTGACAACCACTGGTGAGTTCCATTTTGTCCACAAACCGATTTTTTAAAATTTATCTCTTTATTAAAAATATTTTTGTATTGAGTTCAGAGAAGGGACAGGGAGAGAGAAATAGAAACATCAATGATGAGAGTCATTGATCGGCTGCCTCCTGCACACCCCTTACTGGGGACTGAGCCCGCACATGCCCTGACCTGGAATCAAACCGTGACCTTCTCGTTCATAGGTCAACACTCAACCATGAGCCCAACCGGCTAGGGTCGCAGCCTGATTTTTAACGGCCCTGTCTGATTTCTTCCCGCTTTTGTAACCTTGATCAAATAGCACAGCTAAGTCACTGTAAAGCAAACGACGAAACAGGTGCTCTGAAAATGCCACAGAGACCTGCCAGGTCTGGCTGACAGCAAAACCGGTCAGAGAAAAATGTCAAGAGTTTTGAAATTAGGTCAAAGAAAACAGCTATTTTTTAAAATCATCTTCTCATTTTCCTTTCACTCAAAATCAAAACATAACAGAAATGTCCAACTGCTTAAAATGGAGTCTTAACCACAAACTCGACTGCTAAAATCCAAAAAGAGAATTAATTCGCACACTGTTTGAGTGCTCAGGGTGTCCCAAGCTGCTGGAAGCACTTTATACATGCATCCTCTCATTCCAATTCCCACAGGACCTCTATGAAGGAAGTACCGTTGTGATTCCCATTCTACAGATGAGTAAACTGAGGCTGATGGATCATACATGTGTCTCTTGCCAAGAACCCACACCTTTGCTACATAGCACTTTTTAAAAAAAATGTTTTTATTGATTTTAGAGAGAGAAAGGGGAAGGGTTAGAGAGATAGAAACACTGATGAGAGAGAAACATCATCCATCAGTTGCCTCCTGCACACGCCCCACAGGGGATTGAGCCCGCAACCTGGGCATGTGCCCTGACCTGGAACTGAACTGTCAGCCTTTTGGTTCCTGGGTTGATGCTCAACCGCTGAGCTACACTGGCTGGGCCAGAACCATTGGCTTTCAATCGAATGTCTTTCGTATCCTCCTGAGCATCCAGCACAGGACTGGTTAACATATTAAGGACTCAGTCACACGCCAGTCAAGGACATGAAGTTTGGAGTGTGAGCTTCGTGATCACCTCTGTCAGTCAAGGTGTTGACTGACGCCCAGGTCCCCTCCATCAGCTGTGACGCCTGCCTGGCTATTTGTTGAAGGCAGAGGCTCAGGGTATCTGCAAACAGGTAAGTCAAATAGCCACCACCTTTTTCTGCAAATGTCATCTCCAGTGGACACAGGCTGATAAACACTGCCATAAAGATAAGCTGTCAAGACAACTGGGTCAGCCTCTCTATCCCATCGGCATCTCGGCCAAGAGCAAACACCAAATGTCTGAATCCCACCGGGCAGCAATGTGGAATTCAACCTTCTGTCCAGCCCCTCTGTCCACTCCTTCAGGGACACCACCTGCCCTTTACCAGGTCGAATCTCCTTTTTCTTCACTCTCTGTTCACTTGCTGTCTGATTCCTCTCCTTTTCTTTTTTTCTTCCTTTCTGCTTTCTCCCTTTCCATTTCTCCAGCTCAGGAGAGTTCCATTTCCTCTTTTCCTGTCCCTAGGTCACTCTGCCTTTCCCCGTGTTAGCGATGCCCCGTCCTCATTCCACCCTCACACTATGAGAACACAGGCCTCCCTCCGGTATCGTCGGGGCACAGGGATAGGATTCAGCAGGTTCACGGTGCAGCGTGAACAGTGAGGCGCCGTGAGCGCAGCCGCCTGATCGGAAACCAGGCATTGCAACGATTGTGGTGGGACTGGGAACTGTCCTCCTGTGGTCAGTATTCCAACGGTTAGGCAACTGCTGGCCAAAGACCCCTTGGCCCTTCCTGGCTCGTCTTTTGAGCCGCGACTCTGTGATTGTGTGACATGAACGCATGACACCATTCACTCACTTTGCAAATATTTGTGGAATCACTGAGTTTGGGAACCAAGGTCTGTGGGGCCCTTTTCCAGATGCTAGACTGCATTTTGCATAAAGAAAAGAGAGCAGGTGGTGTCTGCAAAAAAAAAAAAAAAAAATCTGTGAAAAACCCTTCTAATTTCAGGCATCATGCTGGTGTGGGTTTTCTATTTCTATTAAAAAGTAAGGAGAAGCCTAGCCCCTCAATGTTCAGAATGAGAGAAGAGTTCCAATGGGCCCAGAAAAAAATAGTAAGAATGTCAGAATATGTCTCCACGTTTGAAAGGCAGCCCTCCAGCATGCAGACACTCGTCTACCAGGCATGGCCATCCCATGTGCCCTCTGCCCCCAGGCCCCTGGAGAGCCACCCCAGTTTGAGTCCCCAAACTGCCATACTACCATACCTTTATATATATATACTAGAGGCCCGGTGCATGAAATTCATGCACTGGGGGATGGGGTTGTCCCTTACCCCAGCCTGCACCCTCTCCAATCTGAGACCCCTCGAGGGATGTCCGACTGGGATTGGGCCTAAACGGGCAGTCGGACATCCCTCTCACAATCCGGGACTGCTGGCTCCCAACCACTCGCTTGCCTGCCTTCCTGATTGCCCCTAACCGCTTCTGCCTGCCAGCCTGATC
>NW_005355708.1:856144-860501 GCF_000412655.1 Myotis brandtii | reverse complement strand
TGTGTTGGAGTGGTGGTCAATTTGCATACTGGTCGTGACTAATTAGCATATCTGGTCATGACCAATTTGCATATTACCCTTTTATTAGTATAGATATATATATATTTATTGATTTCAGAGAGGGATAGAAACATCAATGATGAGAATCACTGATCAGCTGCCTCCTGCACACCCCCTACTGGGGATCAAGCCCACAACCCGGGCATGTGCTCTGACCGGGAATCGAACCATAACCTCCTGGTTCATAGGTCGATCTCAACTACTGAGCCATGCCAGCTGGGCAGCAGAGACCCACCTTCAGGCAAAGGGTAGGAAGCAGTGTGGGAACCATCTCAATGTTGCTCAGAATTGTTTGGCTCATCCGATGGTCTCTTGATGTCCTAAAGTTTTCTTTGAAGCTAAGAAGGTGACAAGGCAGAAAGATCAAGGACTTTAGAGTCAGACTGACCAGGGCCTGAGGACAGACTCAGCCGTGACTACCTGCGTAATCTCAGACAGGTTCCTTGGTCCTCCTGAACCTGTTTTACCCATCGAGTGAGTGTAAGACCACCTCGGCTGCAGGATTATTGTGAGAATTAAAGATGATATATGCAAAGTGCCTAGATGGAGCCCAACATTACAGCTGTTATAATTGGCGGAATGACTAGGTTGGATTTCAGGGGCCCAGGAGGATCTAAATATAATCTCTTGAATTCACACATTGGATGTTTAAAATTCTGCCCTTAAAGATTTAAGGTGAAAGGAAAAAAACATGACATCAAGAGTCACTGCACAATACACACACACACACACACACACACACACATCCTTAAAGCAAAACAATCGATGGCAATAAAATGGGGGGGGGGGAGCTTTACTCATATATCTCCAAGAGGGAAAAAAAGACTTTAGTTCTCATCTCTGCCCGTCTGTCCCTGGCACAGCACCCAGTCCGGCCGCTGAAGCTGAGCTCTCTGCCCAATCCTGGCTCTGACAGGGCGAGAAGGCAGAGGACAGGGCTACTGCCTCTAACTTAGAAAGGAGACCGGAGAGTATAAAGTCAAAGCCCGTTCCTTCGAGGCTGTTAGATGCTGGGTTCTGCAGGCTGAAGAGCAACAGTGGCATCTACAGGGCAGCAGATGAACTTGGCCGGGGAAGCAGAGAGGAAGGTTAGGGAAAGCACTGCCTTCAGAACACGCCCCCACAGCGGAGGCATCAGCTGCCGAGCTCGCCTCTTCTCTATACACCTGTAATGACAGGTGCGTGCACAAGTGCAAGCCACCGTAAACAAGCCCGTAGGTCCCCACGCCCTAACTGATATGTTGACATTCCTTGCTCTGGCTGTTAGAAACACATCAGGCAGCCCGGCCAGTGTGGCTCAGTGGCTGAGCATCAACCCATGAACCAAGAGGTCACTGGTTCCATTCCCAGTCTCTCATCAATGTTTCTATTTCTCTATCCCTCTCCCTTCCTCTGTCTCTAAAAAACAAAACAACAACAAAACATTTTTTTAAAAAGACATCAGCCAAAACCGGTTTGGCTCGGTGGATAGAGCGTCGGCCTGCGGACTGAAGGTTTCCAGGTTCGATTCCGGTCAAGGGCATGTACCTGGGTTGGGATGTGCAAGAGGCAGCTGATCGATGTTTCTCTCTCATCGATGTTTCTAACTCTCTATCTCTCTCCCTTCCTCTCTGTAAAAAATCAATAAAACGTATTTTAAAAAAATATTTAAAAAATAATAATAAAAAAATAAAAAGACATCAGACAAACTCATGGAGCTGGAAACTTGGGGAGCGTGTCAGCACAGTCTCTAGGGCTGGCAACCAAAACTGATTTTTCAAAGAAATGAAATCTGTCATTAAGATATTAGACAACTCATAGAATCTCTGGGGAAGGTAGGGAACTGGGCTCAGTGGGCAGAGAGGAACAAAGGGAGCTAAACATCCAGAACCAGGAGGATATCATTGCGGTCACCCACCGCTGCCACCGGCCCTGCAGCTGGATGTCTCAGAGAATGGCTGCTACCGGTGCTTCCTCTGCCAACAATGAGATCTCCATTGTCCCTGCTTCGTGGCACCACTAGCTCTCCATTTAAAGTCCTAGGTGTTTGTGTCTGATTGGCCGATAACAGAGTAGCTCTAAGGGGGAAAGATCTTGCCATACAGAGGCGATTTCCCCAGACACAGAAGAGATGTTCCGCAGATGCTGGGCAGCCAAGCACAGACAAGGGTCCCCTACAGAATGGGATGCAGTGACAGCAAATTGCAGATCCATCACCAGGGAATGTTTTTTGAGTTTGTGAGAAGTTGTGTGACAAAATGGGAAAGGAAGGAGCCAGGAATTCAAAAGACTAGGTCCAAGGGCTGATTCTGTCACTTATTAGCTACGTAACCTGGGCAGGTATAAATGAGCTTTCTGGGTTTTTTCATGCATAGAATAATTATTCCTACCAACCTGGTACATCAGATCATTTTGTTGAACAGGCTTTGAAAATTATACTATTACTGAGTAAATCCATTTGCCTCTGAGGGTCCCAGGTTATCCATTTGTAAAATGAGAATATTCCTTAAATTGTAGGACTACTGTGAGCTAAAGTTGAATATTATAAATGAACTAGTGGCCCGGTGCACAAAATTTGTGCACATTAAAAGGGAATTAATTAGAGGAAATATTTTAATATTGCTATTTGCCCTTTCTCTATAATAGAAGTGTCAGAGATGAAAGAAAATTAGTAAAATGTATATGAAAATCTTCCTTCTGTCAGAGTCTGGGGCACACCATGGGACCCAGAGTCAAGTCCCTGCTCACCTGCGTGCACCTTGAAATCACGCAAGATCCAGACCTGGCCGGCCCCACCCCCATTGGGTGAGATCCAGACCCAGCCGGCCCCACCCCTCTCAAGCCCCGCCAGGTGGGGGGGGCGCAGCCTCAGGTCCCCCGACCCAGCCTGGTGCCATGCAGCCTCAGGTCCCTGATTGCTCGTTACGGGAACCCCGCCTCTGCTGTGGGTGCAGCCATCTTGTGACAGTGTAAGGGTTAATTTGCATATTACCTCTTTATTATATAGGATGGCTTGTTTACAGATTGAAATTATTTTATGTTTGGGGTTTGCATCAAGATAATGGAGGTGGTGGGTGAGAGAGGAAGTGGGCAGCAATATAGGTAAGACTGACCTTGAGTTATTACTAAGTATACCTAGCTGGTAGGCACATTATAGCATTCTCTCTACATTAATATAGAAATCTTCAACAAATGTTTGTGTGTGTGTGTGTTTTTAATGAAGTGTCACAGAAATACCTAGAAGAAACAGGCCACACTTTCCAAATTTTATTATTGAGTCGGTGTCAGGTGACGCCTCCACCATCACCACTCTCCTAGGCACTGTTTTCTCAGGACTGTGGTCTTCCCTCTCTCCCATCCCCTCCTCCCGGACTGGTGGTGCCGAGGGAAGCCTGTATCAGGGAAACATCTTCAGTGGCAAAACACTAGTTTGAAACGAAAACCCCCAAAGAACTAACCAACGTATTCATCAACAATAGAAAAACAAGCAAAACAAGCAAAACGAGGGCGCACACAACCCCTGGAGGAGGGCAGCCTATCCCTGCGCTCCGTCCCGGTTCAGAGCACCCGTGAGGTCACTCTTTCCAAAGAACAAAAGCGGACTCACACGTCCCTTTTCCTACCACAGCATTAGGCTCAGGACCACGGGAAATGAGTCGCGAAGACGCCGCAGCAGGGAGCAGTGTTCGAGCTGCACGCCAGCCGCAGTGCAGTACCAGCGGTCGGCTCTGGCGTCCACCCGGCTCAGGATGGCCCAGGACGCCGGGAGCCTGTGGGGTTCCCAGGGAAAGGGACCGACCGAGAGCGCCAGCGCCTCGCCGCTGGGGAACGACCACTGTCCGGGGTCCTGACAGGCCCAGGGAGGGACAGGAGCATCCTGAGACTTCACAACCCGACGCCGGGTGTTTGATTACGATCATGAACTCCGACGAGGAAAGGCTCCCCCTTGCGCTGGGAAGGGCTTCAAATCCCCGTGAGGCTGGGCCCGCACACAGCCTGTCAGCCTTGGCGATCTAACCTAACCACGTGGTCTCCCTTTTTAAAAACGCCGCGCTGGGCCTGCGCCGTTCAGCGCCCGCCGGAAACAGACCTTGCTGCCAGCGGGGCGGAAGTACTTCTGACCTGCGGGGCGACTGACGGGTCCATCATGGCGGCCACGGCCACCTCCGCCGCGTTCAAGCGGCTGGATCTGCGTGACCCCGCGGCGCTTTTCGAGACCCACGGAGCGGAGGAGATCCGAGGGCTGGAGCGCCAGGTTCGGGCCGAGATCGAGCACAAGAAAGAGGAGCTGCGGCAGATGGTGGGCGAGCGGTACCGC
>NW_005355708.1:841292-855730 GCF_000412655.1 Myotis brandtii | reverse complement strand
GGCCATTTGGCTCCTGCGGGAGCCTCCCCGACTTCCGACCGGGAAGCCCTCGCCCCCTCGTGGGTTCCACGGGCTCCCACGCCCGACGTTAGCGGGAAACGCCAGGGGTCTCCCTCGCCTGACAGCGCGGCTTTCTCCCTGACGTTTCCTGACGTTCTTCTTAGCACAGGTTTCTCACGTTGACATCGCCCCCCCCCCCCCTTTTTTTTGCTCATACCAGCCTTCCCCACCCAGTTCCCAAGAATCACGGCCACAGTCCCTAGTAGCTAGGCCACCCGTTGCTTTAGGGCCGTACCGGACTCCAGCATCAGGCCGCCCCCTGTAACAGCGGAACATTCCCACGTCAGTGCGCTCAGGTCATTCCAATCCGGTGAGCCCCAGCGCTCCCTCCTCTGACCGCCAATTAGACCTGCGGTGGAAGGATGCAGCCTCGGAGCACACCCTCAGGTTGGAGCAGCGTGTTGTGTTCTGTGTTCAGGGCGCGAGGGCGAGAAAGGTAAACAAGGAATTTGTTCTTAAAGACCTGGGAGGAGAACCTTACAGCGACATGCAAGGAGAAACTGCAAAAGTACCATTGAGCTCCATGTTGGAAGTTTTTAATACAACCCGGGTTTTAGAGGAAGTCAGGTCAGTAGGCTGGGCTCGCACAATAGAAGGCTGGGGCGGGCCGGTGTAGCTCAGTGGTTGAGCAACGACCTATGAACCAGGAGGTCACCATTGGATTCTGTTTGATTCTGGGTTAGGGCACACGCCTGGGTTGCAGCCTCAACCGTAATAGAGGCGTGCAGGAGGCTGCTGATCAATGATTCTTTCTCATCATTGACGTTTCTATCCCTCTCTCCCTTCCTCTCTCTGGAATCAATAATAATAAAAAAATGTTAAGGAAATGGGTTGGAAATAGCTGATTTTTGAAATGAGTGACCTCATTCCTCTGTAAGCTGTACACGGAGTACATGTCCCTCCCTACGTGGCCAGCCTTTGTTACAACTGAGTCATGCTTCAAGGTTTATTAGTAAATTAATGTACTCTTGCTTTTAGAAATGTATTTATTTTTATAGTTGCTATATCTGACTTCAACCCACCAAACGTTGCCTTTCTTTAAGGCACAAAGAAATAGAAGTCCCCCAATTCCTGCTCTGACAGAGCTTACAATCTATAAGAAAAATGTAAACAATGTACAGTCGCAGTAGAAAACATTTTAGCATTATGGTGATCGGTTCCCAAAATAACGGTGCACATTTACCATAGACTTCCAAAGAAAGTCGTTTCAGACTCGGTCCTTCCTCCTCAGCAAAGAGGGGCCTTCAGGACAGAGGAGGCTTGGAATGTGGGTCTGAAATGTGTAAAGACAATTAAAACTGGTAATGAATTTAATTAAAGCAGGGTTCCTCACCCTTGGTGCTGTTGACATTGGGGGCCGGGTCAGTCTTTGTGGGAGTGGCTGTCCTGTGGATGTGTGGAAGCATTCCTGGCCTCCATCTGTTAGATGCCGGTAGCACCCTCCCTCTCCCCCACTGTGATCATCACAGATGTCTCCAGATACTGCCAGATGTTCCCTGGGAGATGAAATCACCCCTCTGCCCCACACGTGCAAACCAACGGACTGCAGGGCCCCTGGAAGAAAGTAGTGGAGGATGGGAACCCTTGACCACCAGGCTGATACGAAGCAATGAGGAGCCTTTAGAACCAAGCAAAGATAATATCTAAGTAGCTGCTGAAGAAGGTAAACTTGACAGCAAAGGAAAAAGATAGATTGGAGGAGTAGTGAATGAACACAGCACAGGCTAAATGTTTTTGGGTTAATCTGCGTGTGAGGTGACATGATGATGACCTGCATTAGAGTCGTGGAAGTGTAACAGAAACTTCGATGGTCAAGATATCAAGAGACCCCATCAGAAGGACATGAACTTCCTGAGAAGTTAGCAGTAGAGTGTGATGTGTGCTAAGATAGATAAGGAGGAGATGGCCAAGATTGTTAGGGAGATGAATGTAGTTTTAAGGATACTGACAATGGAAGGGTGGTGACACCTACCAGGCAGCAGCACAAAAGGCTGGACTGGGCTTCAGAGGAGTGACGAGGACTAAAGATAAAGATGTGGTTGTAGCAGTCTGCTTAGAGGTGATGCTTGAGGGAAGAGACTGCTTAAGTAAAAGGACAAGACTGACAGGAGTGGAGGCATGAGGACCGAGACAAGTGAAGATTTGGTGGAGGGCTGGTGAATAGAACAGCCAACAAGGAAGTCCATGATGCACTTGAAGAAGCAGGAGGTGTAGGAAGGCTGAACATCTGAAAAGGGAAGGAGAAGTGCACTCTAGAGGGGTCCACAGGGCTCCGTGCTATTGAGACATCACAGGAGCAGTGGTAACCAGACTGTGAGATGACCAGAGTCAGTGTGCCTCTCCCTGGGCCTGAGCAAAGTGGCGCGCCACAGGTAGGAGAAACCGGTGGGCTTGCACAGCCCTCCCCACTCCAGGATTCCACTGCACTGCGCTTTGATGCCTTGCTGACCCTACAGTGCCCCCACACTGCAGCCTGCCCAGGATTCCACTGCACTGCGCTTTGATGCCTTGCTGAAGGGCGCTGCATCAGGCTCGTTGAAAGCTGTGAACCCTACAGTGCCCCCACACTGCAGCCTGTCGAACACCGCCCCTGCTTTCATTTGTTCCTCTGACCCTGTGCCTTTCCCTGTAGCCACAGCCGGCCCGGGAGAAGTTCTACAGCATGGCTGCCCAGATCAAGCTCCTCTTAGAAATCCCTGAGAAGATCTGGAGCTCGATGGAAGCCTCCCAGTACCTCCACGCCACACAGCTGTACCTGCTCTGCTGCCACCTGCACAGCCTGCTCCAGCTGGATTCTTCCGGCTCCCGATACAGCCCTGTCCTCTCCCGCTTCCCCATACTCATCCGGCAGGTGGCAGCGGCCAGCCACTTCCGGTAGGTGGGTCCAGCATGATGACCTCTGGTGAGGGCTGCGCTTCACCACTACAGCTTTGTGGAGGACGTCTTCTTTCCTGGGGCACCAAGGCTCTTGTCTCAAGATGTGAAAAGTCCCTGGTGACCTTTGTCATCTTTCTAGGTCAACCATTCTGCATGAAAGCAAGATGCTGCTCAAATGCCAGGCTGGGTCGGACCAAGCAGTGGCGGAGGCCCTGTGCTCTATAATGCTCCTAGAAGAGAGTTCTCCTCGCCAAGCCCTGGCAGACTTCCTGTTGGCCAGAAAGGCAGCTATTCAGAAACTTCTCAACCAGCCGCACCACGGTGGGTACCACGGGAATGCGGAAGGATGAGCTGAGGGAGACGGAAGCATCCAGAGCATTTCTGTTACTAACTCAACTAAAGGAGAGTGTTGAAGAGGATGGTTTCTTCTCGTAGGTGCTGGTGTCAAGGCTCAGATTTGCTCATTAGTGGAGTTGCTGGCCACCACTTTGAACCAAGCTCATGCTCTTTTCTACACTTTACCGGAAGGGCTGCTGCCAGACCCGTCCCTGCCATGTGGCTTGCTCTTCTCAACTCTGGAGACCATCACAGGCCAGCATCCTACTGGTAAGCTCATAGCCAACCTTTTTTTATCTTCTGGTTCATTCAAATGATGTTTATTGAGTATCTACCAGCTGCCAGCTACTATGCTAGGCTCTGGGGATACAGCAGTGAACTGGACAAATATGGAACCCACCTTTGTAGAGGTAACAGTCTAGTGGTAGAGGCAGATTTTGAACTCAAATACACACATACCTGTTTCATATCAGTATTGGGCTTTGCTCTGAATGTGAAGTACAAGTTGGCTTGGGAGCACTGACATGAGGGACCTCACCAATTTTACTTGCACTGGAGAAGTGACATTTAAACTGAAACCTAAAAGCTGAGTAAGACTTAGTCAGGTGAAGAAGGCAAGGAGAAGAGTGCCAGGCAAAGGGAAGAGGATGTGCAAAGGCCCTGAGGCACGAATGGGCCTCCCAGAGTTGCACAGCGTGGGCCTATGCCCTGCTGGAGGGAGTGGTCACCTCTGAAGAGCTGCAACTCACTGATCAGGATGAGTGGCCATCAGTTCTTCCCTCAGATCTTCAAGGGAGGTTGGAGGATGGTGAGAAACAGGAAACATACCTTTTTGACAACTTAAGTTCTACTTTGCAAATGTCGAGGGCTGCACAGCACCCAGTACTTCTCTCTCTCTTCCCCATTCCATTCCTCGCTTTCGTTGCCCTTCTCAGCCAATAGGATGACCGGAGTTGGAGGGAAGCTGCCAGCTCCCTGATGACGGAAGCCCTGGACATATTCTGTACTTCCCTTTCCCCCGCTTTCCAGGGCTCCGGTCTGCCCTGCCCAGAGGAAGACTAGATGGTCTGTGGAAATTCCTTCTAGGTCCATGATCAGCTGCCTCCTGCACACTCCCTACTGGGTATGTGCCTGCAACCAAGGTACATGCCCTTGACCAGAATCGAACCCGGGACCCTTGAGTCCGCAGGCTGACGCTCTATCCATTGAGCCAAACCAGTTAGGGCTCTAGGTCCACTGTTTAATATGCTGTTCAGAGGATGGCCCGGTTCCTTCTCACTTGGCCTTCTCTTTAGAAAAGGGCATCGGCGTTCTCCAAGAAGAGATGAAGCTCTGCAGCTGGTTCAAGCACCTGCCGGCATCCATTGTCGAGTTCCGGCCGGCTCTGCGGACCCTCGCACATCCCATCAGCCAGGAGTACCTAACCGACACGCTGCAGAAATGGATCCACATGTGAGTAGCCAGAACTTTCCTGAGGCCGGCAGGCACCACCCTGGCAGCCTCGTGTGTGGCCATAGGGCCAGTGATGAGTGAGGGACAAGCCTGACCTCCTGGATGATGCTCTCCACACCGCTCACTAGGTCATGTCGGCGCCTCACTCAGCCACCTGTCGCCAGCTTCATGGAAGGATAGCCCCTACTGTGGGGAACCAAGAAGGAATCTGTCTTTCAAAATACTACGTAGAGGATTTTAAATTCTCTTTATGTAAGAGTCCTGCCACCCTAAACTTTTATTTAGGTTTTGAAGACACTCTGTAGGGCTCTCGACTTCCTTCCAGATGCCTCAGAGAAGCAAGGGTAGGCCCGGTGAAAGGGCCACAGGCTCTCCACCCATCCAGCCAGAAACACTGTGTTCATGCGTATTTGTAACTGCTCTGAGAGAAGTATATTTATGTAATTGGAGGTTTTCAAATGGAGGCCTGCTCTTGCTCTTAATAAAGGTGTGGAATCACGAATCCAATGAGGCCTAAGGAAAATGATTGTGTTGCAGGTGCAAGGAAGACATTAAAAACGGGATCACCAGCCTGCTCATGTTCGTGAAGAGCATGAAAGGCCTGGCGGGGATCCGGGACGCCGTGTGGGAACTACTTACCAACGAGTCCACCAGTCGCAGCTGGGACGTGGTGTGCCGGCGGCTTCTGGAGAAGCCCCTCTTGTTGTGGGAGGATTTGATGCAGCAGCTGTTCCTTGACCGATTACAGGTACCGTGGGCAGTCCTGTGGCAGTCCCGTGGGCAGTCGGTTTTATGGCCAGTCCTAGTGTGATCTGTGACTGTCTGGGTTGAGTCCTGATGTGTCCTCAGTGTGTTCTTTCCCTGCGGACTTACTCCAGGGAGTCCCAGCATGCCTTCCGGGGCGGGAGGGGGTTCTCTTCTGGATCTACACAGAGATCCCGACTCAGTGCTGGAAGAGCCCAGGCCTCTGTCAGGCGGTCGGGAACGTGTCTGTGTCCATCAGCGATGACTTTGTCCTCTGCCAGCGTCATGTCATTTGAGCCTGGTGGAGAACATTCGGAATGCTGGATGGACTGCCACGTGGTCCTCTTGTTTTGAGATTTCTGAAAGGAATTGCTTTTCTCATTCTGTTTTAGACGCTGACAAAAGAGGGCTTTGACTCCATCTCCACGAACTCCAGGCAGCTCCTCACCTCCGCCTTGCAGGAGCTCGAGAGCAGCACCAGCAAGTCCGCTTCCAACAAGCACATCCACTTTGAACACAACATGTCTCTCTTCCTCTGGTCCGAGAGTCCTGGTGACCTGCCTCCCGATGCCGCCTGGGTCAGCGTGGCGAGCCGGGGCCCGTTTGGCGGCAGTGGGCTCTCCATGAAAGCTCAAGCTGTCAGCCCTTGTGTACAAAACTTCTGCGCTGCCCTAGATGCTAAACTGAAGGTGAAACTGGATGACCTCCTGGCTTACCTTCCCTCTGACGACTCGTCACTGCCCAAGGAGGTCACCCCCGTGCAAGCCAAGCACTGTGCCTTTGACAGGTACGCAGACGCCGGGACTGTGCAGGAGATGCTGCGGACTCACTCGGTGGCCTGCATCAAGCACATCACGGACTGCGTCCGGGCAGAGCTGCAGAGCATCGAGGAAGCTGTGCAAGGCCAGCAAAATGCCCTGGGCCGTGACAAGCTGCATGCAGTCCTCTTCATGGCCAGGCTCTGCCAGTCCCTGGGAGAACTGTGTCCTCACCTGAAGCAGTGCATCCTGGGAAAGTCTGGGAGCTCTGAGAAACCAGCAAGGGATTCCAGGGCTCTGAAAAAACAAGGAAAGGGGAAAACAGAAAAAGTCCTACCTACGCAGGCCCAGTGGCAGGAAGTGAAGGAGCTCCTCCTGCAGCAGAGTGTGATGAGCTACCGGGTCTGGAGCTCGGCGGTGGTGCAAGTGAGTAGCATGGCCACGTACTTGTCTCACTCCCCACTCATCCTCATCGTCTCCCTTTCACTATAGTCCAGTCTTGCCAACCTTGATCTTTTAACAGAAACGGAATAACAATTCTTATTCCATACAGTTACTTACTTTCATTTTTCTCTGCCACACAGAGCAAATGTCAAACCTCTTCCATTCATTTTTAGTCTGGACTTAGAAACCCTGGTGATTTTTCCCTTCCATCTAATGAGACAGACCCTTTCTCTGGATAAGGATCTATATTTCCTGCTCTGCACCCTAAATGTGTTCCCTATAGTCTCTGCTGTTGTCTTAAGAGCTGACACTTGCAGAGTAGTTAGCAACAACATTCCCTTTGCCGATACCAGTAATTAGCCAAGAGAAGAGTGACGTTTGCCACTTGCCACCCCATGTGACCTAAGCAGCAGAAGCTCTAGAGCAGGGGTCCTCAAACTTTTCAAACAGGGGCCAGTTCACTGTCCCTCAGACCGTTGGAGGGCCGGACTATAGTTTTAAAAAAAAATATGAACAAATTCCTATGCACACTGCACATATCTTATTTTGAAGTAAAAAAAAACAAAACGGGAACAAATACAATATTTGTATTTGCATGTGGCCCGCGGGCCGTAGTTTGAGGACCCCTGCTCTAGAGTCTGAAAGAAACTCTGCAGGATCTGAGTGGCCTCTCTGGGCATCTGCCTTTTATTACCAGGTTTTAGCTCATGGATTTGCCCAGTCATTACTTTTAGATGATGCTGGCTCAGTCCTGGCCACGGCCACCAGCTGGGATGAACTAGAAATTCAGGAGGAAGCGGAGTCTGGCAGCAGCATCACATCCAAGATCCGACTCCCTATCCAGGTAAGCCAGGGCCCCTGTCAGAGCCGGACTGAGACCTGCTCTGAGGAAAGGGAAGAGCTTAGAAAATCACTAATGGTCAGCTGCTGAGGGGGAGCTGCAAGTAATAGTTACAACTTTCTGCTGGGGGTGGGGGAGGCCAAGTGGCCATGGGGCCAAGTAGATAGACTGCTCCAGAGTCAGTGATGATTCTTCCCTTTTGTAGCACTGGCTCTGCTAATTAGAGAACCACTTACCCTTTAGTGAAAACAGCAGCGTAAAAAGGTGCCACCGAGGGAATGACAGCCAGTGTCACTCGGATCTGTTAGCTGGGCTGTAAGAGGGGCTGATTGGAGAGGTCAAGGTCTTGGTGTGAAGCCAGGATAGATGGACCCATATTTACTGCATCTCATTTAATCGGTGCAAGTTGGCGACTCGGTGCTCCTTTGTTCTTTCAGCCGTCCTGGTATGTGCAGTCCTTCCTGTTCAGCTTGTGCCAGGAAATTAATCGGGTTGGAGGCCATGCCTTGCCCAAGGTGACGCTGCAGGAGATGCTGAAAAACTGTGTGGCTCAAGTAGTAGCTGCCTATGAGAAACTCTCAGAAGGAAAAGAGACGAAGGTAGGTGTTTGAGGTTTTCTCCATTAAACACTGAAATAAACCTTAGCTTTCTCTGGGCTCTGGGCAGTGCACAGCAAGGACTCTGGGTGCTGAGGGTCACTGAGCCCAGGCTATCGAGTTGGTAGTGGCTGCGAGTTTAATTACACCATCCTCAGGAGTCAGGCAGGTCTTCATAAAAAGGCAGTCAGTACAGTGGGAGGAGGAAGGCCTCAGAGTAACAAAGACCCCTTCTGACCAGGCAGTCACACACCGGGGTTTGGGGCGAATCATTTACATCTCAGTTTCCTCAGGATCAAATGTGGTCTCTTAAGCTAAACTTCTCTGGGGCTGGGAGGAAGTTGGAAGGATTACAAAGCACAGCCGTGGCACGGGAGGTATTTAAGAGTCCCTGCCCCTGCCCCCTCTCCTCTCCTCCATGGTCTGGGAAGCATTCTGCCCTCGTGGCATATTCTCACTTCATTAGTAACACTTTTAAGACAGGCTCACCTCCCAATTTGGGAAGAATTCAGGTAAGCCTTCTCTCCTGAGTTTGCTCACAAGGCCTCTCCTTCATGCAAGGGGCGTTTTCCCTTTAACATGACCATCTCCAGCACCTGAGACCTTTTTTAAGGGCTGGGTCCTCCCTGTGGTTGGGTTTTAAGACCAAGTTTCTAACCTGTTTTGTTGTGAGATTAAAGTGGTATGAATGGAAAAAACATCTGCTTCTGAAATAAGCTGGGACTCAACCAACCCGTGACATGGAAGTCATCTCGCATTTGTTTGCAGAGAGAAGGTGCATTTCCAATGACCCAGAACCGGGCACTGCAGCTGCTTTACGACCTGCGGTACCTCAGCACTGTGCTCACAGCCAAGGGTGAAGAGGTGAAAAGTGGCCGCAGCAAACATGACTCCAGGTAGCCTCACCCCAGCTCTCCCAATACAGCCTCTGCCCAATGCAAGAAGCCCCTTTCCTGGGGAGCCCCCAGCCAGCCGTGCTGCACAGTAGCTGTGCTTGTTTTAGACAGGAAGCTCCTGTTGCCAGCAAGATAAATACTGACCAGCTGCTGGATACATTCCACGGCCAGGCGGAGTAAGTGGGATCTCATTCCTCTTCTCCAGAGTCAGCCTACCAACTGCTGGGTATAATTGGAGCCTCCAGTGCCCTCCCTAAACACAGCATGGGAAAAATGGACTTGACTTAGACATCCCATCAGCCCAAAACTCTTGAGGATTATTAGGCACAACAATTAGTAACAAGTGATACTGAGCCAGCAATTAAGAATAAATCCAGCTCCAGGATTTCCATAGCATTCAAGTACCAGGAAATGGGTTTTTGTCCTAAAAACTGTGGAGACTCATCATCCTAATCCTTTTCTTCAGAATTGAGAAAGTAACTGACTACTTGGAAGCACTCATTGATCCCTTTGACCTGGATGTGTTCACACCACACCTCAACAGCAACCTCACACGCCTGGTGCAGCGAACTTCTGTAAGCCAGTCCCTGTGAAAGATAAACCCGCTCTATTTTTTTTGAACGCAAGCTGCGGTTAGTTATAAAGACTGAAAGAGGATTAGGTAAGATCTCACTGCTGAGATTTGACCCCATTCATGGTAGATAAGGATTATTCAGGTTTTATCCAGGCCTCAGAAAGGAATAAAAGAGCCATGTGACTCAGATTCTGACAGGTGGTAATTTTTAAGCATTCACACACTGAAAAGAACGTTCCCCAAAATGATGATCACGAAGTGACTGATTACTGACAGAAGCGGCTTAAACTGGCCAATAAACCTGTGTTTTTGTACCCCCTTCTTGTCTTGTCAGGTTCTATTTGGACTGGTTACTGGTACAGAGAATCAGTTCACCCCCAGGAGCAGCACATTCAACTCGCAAGAACCCCATAACATACTGCCGCTGGCATCGAGTCAGATCAGGTAACGATCCCACCAGGCTTCTGCTGGCCCCCAGCTTCCTGTTCATGCCACTGAAATGCCTTCATCTTCTCTTGGAGGTTTGGACTTCTTCCACTCAGCATGACAAGCACTCGAAAGGCCAAATCAACCAGCAGAAGCATCGAATCCAAAGCCCAGGTTAGTGCAGAAATCAAAAGGTTCATCCCTATGGATCCTGTCCCATTTCCCACCAAACCACCCAATTGGCTCCCCTTAAAGAATCGATAAAGAACTGAATGACAAAATGCACTAATGCTGCTTTTAATGGCGGCGCAATATAGAAGTACAGGTTTTACTAGCTTGAGCTGATAGGTTTAAAAGGTGCTCATTTACACTATCAAGTAGCCTCATATAGAAACAGATCTCAGGCTGCCGAGGCTGGAGATCTGCAGGACAGGAAGGAGGTTCTTGGGTTTTGTAGGATAAAAGAGTGAACTGCTAACCCAGCACTATCGTTATACTTGTTTGGAAAAAAAAGGTTGGTTTTGGTGATGGTTTCATCTTCCATTTCTTTTACTTGGGTGGTAAATAAAAGGAAATTTGCTTTCTTGAGTTTTACATTTTCTTGTTAATACACGTTTTGTTTCAGGAGGTTGCCATCCATTAGCCTGCAGGAGGAGTCCTGGGTATTTCTGCATTGTGTTGTATACATGTGTGTTTGAGAGCTCAAGTGCTGGCTTCTTTCAGCATTTAGTTGTTTACTTTATTGCTAGACAAAACAATAGCAATGAATCCTTTCCACATTCCCTGCCACAAACCCATTAAGATCCAAAATCCTTGTCAAACATCTGGTTTTAAAACTTGAGAGATGGTAGTAAAAAAATTCTTGCACAAACCATCTACTCCATAAGCAGTGGCCTGTGCAGTAACTTCCCTCCCCAATTCTAAATTTCTACTTCAAGTAACTGACCTTTACATTCTGTCCATAGTAGAGGAACCACCACGGAAAGGTGTAGATTTACCCTTTCCTACAGTAGTTCCATCTGCAAAGTTTAGTCGTCCCCATGTCCTCTTCAATCCCCTGAACTAGAGCTGCCCGTGCTTCTCAGGTCTGTGTGCTGTGTGCACTCCGAGTGGGGTGGGGTGGGGCGGGGCGGGGCGTGGCGGAGGTGAGCAGGCAGGAGGATCTGGGTGGACTCTAAGGCACTTTCCTCTCCATGCCATGGCAGGTTGTCCCCCCGGCACTCTCCCGAGCAGATGACCCGACGCATCCCGGCTCCTTATTCAGACAGTTTGTCAGTGAGGACGAAGACTCTACACCTTCCTTATTCAAACTTGGTTGGCTCTCTAGTATGACTAAGTAACATGGGACCTGGCCATCACTCTCTAAATAAATACTACTGCATCATTTCTACTAACGGTGCCTCTGCTCATCTGTTTCTAAGCCACGCTAGTCTGTCCAGTCTCAGTGGTGGAATGCGGCCCCTGGTTACTGTTAGTGGGGTCACTTCAATTCTAAAGGGAATCCTTGGCCAACAGTCTCACAGCACTGTGACTTCAGACATCAGTTCCGATAGCTTACACTGTCACCATTCAACAACGCTGCAATTCTCGACACTACAGGGTAGAATTATCAGTGAGATCACATAAGCTGCCGAGAGAACAAGTTTGTAAGACAAAAAATCATTACATATTTCTTGACTGTTGGAACTGCAATGTTTTCTACCCAATCGGAGATGTAGGCTCTGAGCAATAAGGTGACAATTATCTGCATATACAAGAACCTGAAAGACATTCTCTTGGAAATACAAATACACAACAGAGAGGAGACAGTTACTGGGGAGGGTGCTTCGCATACACAGCCTCACCTGGACCTGACTCTCTGTTACAAAGGAGAGCATTTCCAACCGCACAGCTACATACTAAGAGGTAGTATGGCAATTTCAGTGCAAGACTGAATCAAGGTCTATATTTTGGAAAAAAATGTATGTTTCTTCATGGAAACTACATACTCTTTACTAGTTTATTGAATTTAAAAAATTGAAGATCCCGCATTTTTAAAAGGCCTTTTTACATAAAGTAGAATTTCTAATTGACAGATTTGGAAATCAATCTGAATTGGACAAACTATGGACTCAACACGCAGATGAGATTTCCTCATACCATTACCTTGACATGGATTTGATACCCACCCTCAAAAGAATCCTATAAAAAATTGCTTCAAAGCCCCTTTAAAATTGCAATAGTGCAGCAAAACCACAAGTAAACAACTGCCTGTTAACCTGTTATTTCAAATATAGAGTGGAAAGCCAACAGGCATTTTTTGTGCAATTTTTTAAAACATCGTAAGATGAAATATCAAATCTGCACAGCGCTGTCCCTTCACAGAAGGCAAGAAACCACCAGCCCATCATGTTGGAGGCCGGCCTCGGTGCTGTAGGCTATGAAAGTGGGCCTCCTTCAGGGTCTGGTTGATGTGGAAGTAAAGGCCTTGGCATAGTGCAGACTGCTCAGGTGCGGGCTGAGGGGTGTTGGGGCTGGACCCGGTGACGATGTGGTTCAAGCTACTTTCTGGCCCACTGGCCCTGTCCGGGCTGTTGATGCTGCTGCTGCTGCTGCTGCTCCCGCCACTGTCACTGCTTGAAGACTGGAAAGAAAAAGGAACAGTTTCACAACTAGGCTACTTGTTTCTTAAGAACTTTACTGTGGTTTAACTTAAGAATATTCTTCCTACCTAGTCTGAGAAGTACCAGATCAAAACATATACTGAGTTAGCCCAGCTGGTTAGCTCAGTAGTTGAGTGTTGACCTATGGACCAGGAGGTCACAGTTCGATTCCCAGTCAGAGCACATGCCTAGGTTGCAGGCTCAATCCCCAGTAGGGTGCAATGCAGGAGGCAAACGATCCATGATTCATCATTGATGTTTCTCACTCTCCCTCTCTCTGAAATCAATAAAAATGTATTTTAAAATATTTTAAAAATATATATACTGGGCTTGCCCTAGCCAGTTTGGCTGTGGTTAGAGCATCGGCCCACAGACTGAAAGGTCACAGGTATGATTCTGTTCAAGGACACATACCTCGGTTGTAGGCTTGATCCCAGGCCCCAGTGGGGGTGCATAGGGGAGACAACCAATCAATGTGTGTGTCTGTCTGTCCCTTCCACTCTCTCTTAAAAAATTAATGGAAAAAAATATCCTTGGGTGGATTAATAATAACAATAACATACTGGGCTTTACAGTTTACAAGTTACGTTCACCTAAGACAATGGTCAGCAAACTCATTAGTCAACAGAGCCAAATATCAACAGTACAACAATTGAAATTTCTTTTGAGAGCCAAATTTTTAAACTTAAACTATATAGGTAGGGAAATTATTACTGACTTAATTAGGGTACTCCTAAGGCTTAGGAAGAGCCACACTCAAGGGGCCAAAGAGCCGCATGTGGCTCGCGAGCCGCAGTTTGCCGACCACGGACCTAAGGTATTTCATTCTATCCTCACAGCTACCTTGTAATGTCAAGTGGGATTACTGTCCCCATTACACATCCCTAAGTGGCAGGGTCCAGACTGAAGCACAGGCCTTCTACCGCAAATCCCTTCAACTACATCTTAACTCCTTTACATGTCTTCTCTATCTTGCCATTCATTCCAATAATTTCTAATAATCAAGGGAACAAGTTCTCAGCCTGTAAGGCAGGGGTGGGGAATGCCCAGCCCGGAGGCCAAATAAGGCCTGGGAAGTCATTCAGTCTGGCCCTGCCAAGGCATTAGAGGTGAGTTAATTAAATGTTTGAACAAAAGTAGCAGACGAATTCTGTATGGCCCTCAAATGATGTTATAAAAATCCAAATGGCCGTTGGCAGAAAAAAAGGTTCCCCACCCCTACTCTAAGGGTAAGTATCACTCATTGGTACAGGATGTAAAAAAGGTATCCACATAACAGATAAAATGGCTTCTGGGAACAAGTAAGAATAAAAAATAAAAACCTGTGACAATTTGTGGTTATCTCAAGGACGAAAATGGTGTTCTCTGAATGCAGAACACATTCTGAGATTTTAATATACTTCTTGTAAAGTGATATTAGCATTTTTGCAGTTCGATGTGTGTATATGTGCATGTGCACGAACCTGTCTAATATTTTAATGTAACTAACATGACTGGGTGTCTTAGTCATCCTGAAGAAGCTACTCAGAGATCCCTAACAAGAGTCACTCAGAAATCTCCTTTTTTCCACTAGTAGGGGTCTCAAAAGAGAAGGCTATGGTAAGGATCCTTCAGAACTACGGTATTATACAATTTTAATACGGCAATCATTTAATTAGCACTCTCCTCTATTTACAACTCAATACAATATTATACTAGAACAGTGATGGCGAACCTATGACACGCGTGTCAGAGGTGACACACAAACTCATTTTTTTGGTTGATTTTTCTTTGTTAAATGGCTTAAATATAT
>NW_005355708.1:827273-841016 GCF_000412655.1 Myotis brandtii | reverse complement strand
AAAAAATATAAGTCTTTTACTATGGTTGCAAATATCAAAAAATTTCTATATGTGACACGGCACCAGAGCTAAGTTAGGGTTTTTCAAAATGCTAACACGCCGAGCTCAAAAGGTTCGCCATCACTGTACTAGAAGGAATAATACATGAGAAAGTTAGAATTCTAGTAATTAATGATTTGGTATAAAATTTTTTCTCATTAGCCTTTTGATACATCTAAATTTATATTCGCTTAAAGATACTGGTTTTGAAATGTCTGCTTACAACAATGTAAAATCTACACACAAGAAAAAAGCCTGGAAAGAAACAGCCCATAGTACTAATGTTAAAATTAGAGGGGTTACAGATCTTATTTTTTCAACCCTTTACTATAAATTTTTTGCAATGTGGTTATTACATATTTTACATTATCAAAATAAATGTATAAATAAAATGTTGTTTTAAGATAGATACTTTAAAAGTGATTTTTAAAATACCAGAAGTTATACCTAACAATACATCTATAATAATAAAAGTGTAATATGCTAATTAGACCAGATGTCCTTCCGGACATCATTCAGAGGACCTTCTGGATGAAGCTGGGGCTGCGAGGAAAGCCCGGGTCCCGGAAGCCTGCCTGTGACCGGAGGGAAGCCCGGTTCCTGGGTGCCAGGGAAGCTGGTGCTGGCAGCCAGGAAAAAAGAAGGCCTACTCTTGCACGAATTTCGTGCATAGGGCCTCTAGTATATTATAATCCACATGGGTATATAGGAATCACATGTGTCCTTTTAGAGAAATTATAGTTGTAACTGATGAAGGGACATTGGGTTGAGGTCTAAGTAACTTTGATTCTACTACTTAAAAATATACATGTATATAAACATGCCTGAAACAGCAAAGAAAGCATGTTCACCAAATGCATCCATCATTAATAAGGCTTAAACCAAGAGCTGTCATGGTCCATGGGTCACCTGGAGCTACTGAGCATAGGTCACATATCCTATTGCCTATAGGTAGTCGGAGACAACCTAGCTTTCTTTCCACAATTAAAAAAATTTCATGAAAACATAAATGGGCTGAGTGGCATCAGATGGCAGTGTTAACAGCAACAATTACATTTACTTGAAGACTTAAGAAGTCAAAGCCAATTTAAATAATAAAAAAAAACTTGCTTTCCATAGCAGCCTCTCCTGACCTAGAGTGTAACAACCTAGAATTGCCGCTGGTACACCTCACAAGGCCATGAATATTTAACAAGCAGGTAAGGTACTACACTAGGTAAGAAACCCACCGCGCAGAAAACTTTGTTTCCTCTTAGTCTGTTTTCTTTGTTTTTCGTTACAGGTAGTGTCTGAAAATTAAGGCAAGAACTAGAATCAGTTTCTAGTAAGTCAAGTTTCTGTTTCAAATTATATTTACTTCACAACTTAACAGCAAAGGTGACACTATTCTGAGAAAAGGTAAAAGTTCTTTAAACAGGTTAGAAATGACCATTAAAAGGGGGGAAGGGGACACAAATACACCAGCAATTCCTAGTCCATTTAAAAATTTTTGTGACGTAACTTTATAAAGACACACATAAAAATGTTTAGTGTGCCTGGCCTGCATGGCTCAATGGTTGAGCATCGACCCATGAACCAGGAGGTCACAGCTCGATTCCAGGTCAGAGCACATGCCCGGATTGCGGGTTCGATCCCCGGTGTAGGGCATGCAGGGGGCAGCCAATCAATGATTCTCTCTCATCATTGATGTTTCTATCCATCTCTCCCTCTCCCTTCCTCTCTGAAATTAATAAAAATATATATTTTTAAAAATGTTTAGTGTGGCCTTGTTTAAACAGCTAAAGTCTACAAACAACCAAAATGGATTACAATAGAGAAATTGGTTAATTTATAATATCCTATATAATAAAAGCCTAATATGCTAAGTGTCCGACTGTTCGTTTGACCATTTGACCAGTCACTATGACGTGCACTGATCACCAGGAGGCAGACACTCCGACCGGTAGGTTAGCTTGCTGCTGGGATCCAGCTGATGGGACTGGGCAAGACGGGCCAGACACGCCTTGGAGCCCTCCCACAGTCCCGCCCTGGCCCCGCCAATCAGGACTAAGATGGGCTAGACACGTCCTGGACGAATCCATGCACTGGGCCTCTGGTATGTATATAAAGTACAATACATGAATTATAATTCATAACAATGAAATTGTATCAGCTATTAAAAATTACACACACACACACACACACACACACACACACAAAGATAGAAAGAAACCTTCAACATCTTTTTTACAGGTTACAAAACAGTATATATAGTATGTCAGCTGGTTTTAAAATGATTTTCTTTAACGTAAATATACATATATACTAAAAATAGTCTGAAAGGATATATATGCCAAAATATTTAGAATCTGGACCTTCTTTTTTTTTTTTTTTTTTTTTTTTTTACTATATATTCTATAGCTTCTACAAAGATTTCTTTTGTGGGGAAAAATGATCATGAGTGAGAATATTGCTACAAAATAGAGGTCTTTAGTTAATTCTAAGACTTAAATATATAGATCAGTAGTTCCCAACCTTTTTTTGGCCATGCCCCACCTGAACATCTCTAAAATCCTGATGGCGCCTCCCTGCCCGTGACATATAATTCTTATTATTCAAAAAGTGAACTCCTATTCATGTGGAGGAAGCCTAAAAGGTCATTAGCTTGGTCTACACAAGCTTCCAAAGAACATGGCATCCATGAAAGAGAAAAATAAAACAACGAAAGGATAGCTAAAGTACTGAGGAAGAAATCACTAAGAAATTGTTAAAAAATAATATGAAATGATACAAAAAATTAGCAAATAAAGTTTCAAAACATATAATAGAGAACTGCAATGCATAAATGTCACTATATATTTAAGAAATGCAAAAAATTCACTAATAACTCATCCTCAAATGCCCCCCGGTGGGGCATGTGCCCCACGCTGGGAACCACTGACATAGATAGATAGAAGGATGGATAGATTCTGTCCATAGGATTTCAGAAAGACTGTTGGCCTCCCTGAGCTACTTAAGAACCTTGACAACAGCCTCATTTGTATTCACTTGCATTGAGGAGGGCATTGATACCTTCAAACTAATAAGAGATGGCCCACATAGAACCAGGATGGGGTCCTGAAGCATCAGATATAGACTCCTGTCATCCAAGGTAAAAATGCGTCTCTTTCAAGATCCTTTGGCTCTACTGTCTGCCAATTCAAGTCTTCTCGCTCTCCAAGAGGCTTTCGTGAGTACCTCACAGACTGACGAGTGTTTTCAAATGGATGGTGAAACCCATTGGTGGGGAGCAACCAGCACAGAAAAGAAAACAGTGCAACAGGGTGAGGGCAATTGTGACACTTTTTTCGATTATTCACAAATATATGTGGTATGTACTGGGCCACAAAAATAAAACATTCCTATGGGACAGGGTCAAAAATGTTTGAAAGTCATTGTAAGCGGTCTTATTAACACTCCGCCAGCAAAGTGTTCTACTTGATGGGATCAAGACCATTTACTTTTAACCCTAAAGGCATAACATCAAATTTTAACTCTATCAGTGCTTTAAGATATACAGCGATAAATCGGCTTATAAAAAAACACACGCCCTAACCGGTTTGGCTCAGTGGATAAAGCATTGGCCTGCGGACTGAAGGGTCCCAGGTTCGATTCCGGACAAGGGCATGTACCTTGGTTGCGGGCACATCCCCAGTAGGGGGTGTGCAGGAGGCAGCTGATCGATGTTTTTCTCTCATCGATGTTTCTAGCTCTCTATCCTTCTCCCTTTCTCTCTGTAAAAAATCAATAAAATATATTAAAAAAACAAAAAGATACACACACTTGAAATAGGAAAAAAACATTGTATTTTCCCCACTGAGTGGCACTTTTTCGTATCAAATCCTTGGGGTAGGAGGGCGGGGTGGTTTTGAGAACTGGTACAGTCTGTACCTTGTTACTATTCCTGCTCTGAAAGACTTGAAACGCTCTGTACTGAAAGAGTCCAGAAACTTTGGGACTGAGAAAGATTCATCAACTAGGATCCCTGTCCCCAGGCTCCTGACTCCTTACAGACCGTTTATCCAAATCCGAGGTTACAAAGCGCATTTCTTTCCTCTGACTTTTCAATTTGGGCTGAGTGCTGACTCTGACCAGGTTATTTTCAATGGCAACTTTGTATTACAAATCAAAAGAGAGTAAGGTCATGATCTATGAAATAAAAACCCCTTGCAAATCCAGGTACACAAGCACAAAGTTAAGTTTATGAAGATTCTGATCGAGAGTCTCTTTCTAAATACACAAAGGCAGCTCACAAGAACCCTGTGGCGAAGCACTGTGTGGAAGGGGAGGATTCTGTTAGCGTAGGCAGTAATGAAACCTACTTGTGCACCCTGGTAACTGCAGATAAGACCCGGAAGAATGCAGTCCATTTTAGAATCACCTGTAGGCTTTTGAAAACATGCCCAGGCCCCAGCTCGGGAAGCAGTGCACTGGGGCTCCCTGGTCATTTATTTACTGAGCTTCATCAAGAATGTGGTGACAATACAGCCACTGATAAGGACAGTACACGGCCACTGAGGTGACAGGAATCTAGCACAGGTGTGGACGAGGGAGCGAGGAGAGAGGCTCCTTAAAATGGATGGTGTCTGAACGGGCCTAGAGGAGGAGGAAGAATCTTTTTAGAAGAAGGGTGTGACAAAATGGGAGAATAAGCAAAATCGGGAGTGTTCTGGGGAGGAAAGGCTAAAGGTGGTGTTGGCTGCACCACTCCAGGAAGCGTTAGTGAGACAAAATATACATGAGAGGTCATGGCTAGGTTATAGGTGCCCCAAGTCTGCGGGAACAGTTTCCAAGCATGTAAGATGTTTTCAGATCTGCACTTAGGAGTGAGGAAGCTAGGGACCTATTAAGACTAACGAGGTCGTGGAGATCGAGCAGGGGCCAACTGGGAAGTTTTCTAGAACATCAAGCAGGAGAGCAGGCCAGCATGAGGACCGTGGCAATGTCAATGAAGGGATATGTGTCGTACCCCAGAGGGAGATGGGACACAGGAAGGAAATGGAGACATCCGAGTTGACACCAACTACTCGGGACAATGCTTGCCAAATACAGTTGATCCTTGAACATGAGGGTTAGGGGTGCTGACTCCCTGCACAGTTAAAAATCTGCATATAAATTCTGACTCCCCCAAAACTACTTAACCACTAATAGCCCACTGTTTACCTGAAGACCAATAACATAAACAGCCGATTAACATATATATTGTATGTTAAATTATACTAGAGGCCCCGTGCATGAAATTAGTGCACGGGAGGAGCATCCCTCAGGCTGGCCTGCGCCCTCTGTATTCCGGGAGCCCTCAGGGGATGTCTGACTGACAGCTAAGCCAGCCATGAGCCCAGCTTCTGGCTGAGCTGCGCTCCTCCTGTGGGAGCGCATTGACCACCAGGGGGCAGCTCCTGCGTTGAGTGTCTGCCCCTGGTGGTCAGTGCGCATTATAGCAACTGGCCGTTCCACTGTTTGATCTATTTGCACATTAGCCTTTTATTATATAGGATTATTTTATATTATACAGGCAGTCCTCAGGTTACATCGGACTCGGGTTACGTCGGGTTACGTCAGACTCGATATACGTCATTTCGTGGTTACGTCGCCATCTCCCATTTACAGTATTTATTTTTAAAAAAGTTCCATCATTTCGACGTACGTACATATGTGCTTTATGTGTTTTATTATTTATTTACCACAAGTAAAGGTCAGAAATTGTTATCTTTCTTTTAAACTTTTTTTACTGTTTCACTTCATTACTGCTGTGTATGTGCTCCATGTGAGTGACGTAGGTGCTTATGTAGGTGGGTTCCAACTTATGGTGAAAATCGCATTACGTCGCGCCATAGGAACGGATCTCCGACGTAACCCAAGGACCTACTGTATTATATTCTGTAATCCTATAGGGTAAGCTAAAGAAAGGATATTTAAAAAATTACAAGGAAAACACATTTACAGTACTGTACATATTTACTTTTAAAAGAGAATGCATAAATGGGCCCACATAGTTCAAACCCGTGTTGTTCAAGGGAATGTTGCTACCATTGTATAGGACTCAAGAGGAAGACACAAAGTGATAAATATTTCACTTCTTGCTCATCAAGAAAAAACAAGCCTAACTTAGCCCTGCTAACATGATTCATACATAATGGCTTTACAAAAAAATTTTTATTCCTATAGTAATAATATATATCTCAATTTTAAAAAGAGCATCCTAGGCTCACAAGTCATTAAATCTAAGTCGTTGGAGTTCAAATTCAAGGTCTTTAAACACCAGTTACATTTTTGAAAAAACAAGCAAACAACAACCACAAAAAAATACTAGACCCCAAAGTCTTCTTTGTATTTATTCTACATAGATAGAAATCAAAAATGGTTTCTTGCTAATACCATGTTATAGCACTGACTTGGGGACACTTTGCAGCTATTCTTCTGTTTCTCTGACGTCTGCCAAGTCAAGGACCTTGCTGCCCCTGGATAGTTAGCACAGCTTCCCAGAACCTCCACCCGCTCTTCCGGGAGATGGCACACGCCATGGTGAGGAGCAAGCTGCTCAACAGTCAAGCCTTGGGCTCACTGACCCTGCCTCTTGCTAGCTGTGTATCTCTGGGCAAGTGACTTTACATTTTTCTGTGCCCCAACATTTCCATCCGACAAGTAGAAATGATAATCCCTGCCAGAATGGCAGGAAGAAAATGCACAAGCAGAGTAAAAGTTTCTTTCTACGTCACTCATCTGGCGAGTCAGTGCACATTCCTTAGCTCCACGGTGTGTAGGAAGAAAGAGGCCTGAACTGGCTCCAATTTCCAGGCAATTACCATTTACTTGTGGCATAGTTTAATAGTTTAACAGAAATCAAACACCTCAAAAAAAAGAAACAAACCACCTCACATCTTACTTCAAAGTGCTTGCCAATATTATTACATTTAGGAGAAAAAGATAACTTTTGGGAATTTTAAATCTTAGAATTAAATTTTCCTTCCAAATGAAAGTTCTTCAAGTCACAAAAAAAGGAATTCTAGCCCTAACTGGTTTGGCTCAGTGGATAGAGCGTCGGCCTGCAGACTTGAAGGGTCCCAGGTTCGATTCCAGTCAAGGGCATGTACCTTGGTTGCAGGCACATCCCCAGTGGGGGGTGGGCAGGAGGCAGCTGATCGATATTTCTCTCTCAGCAATGTTTCTAACTCTCTATCCCTCTCCCTTCCTCTCTGTAAAAAATCAATAAAATATATTTTTTTAAAAAGGAATCCTAAAATTATTTAAGTATTTCAGGAACAACAAAGGAAACGGTTTCTCTTAACTGAGTTAATCTTAAGGAAACTTACCTCTGCCCTACCTTAGAATTAAAAAGTAACATTTTCACCAATAAGATAACTTGTCATGTAAATTAATAAAATAATCCATTTATAAGGAATCATTTTACTGCTTTCCCTTTTAGATATGTCAAAAAGCAGCCAAATAACCCCAAACTTGCTATTTATGGCTACAAGCATAATGATCTATTCCAGGGGTGACGATTCAATTATTCAGGGCTTAACTTTCCACTTTGAAGACTTTCCCCTGCCTTTTGCTTCTCTAGCTCTCCCTGGGTTCGCAGGCCTCATTACTTGTTAATGCCACCGCTGGAGAAGCACAGCACTGCAGGCCACTCGCTCAGACAGCTGGTAGATGTCCAGCCAGCACAGCTGAGACAGAGGGTCCAAGTTACCACTGCCCGAGAGGGCTACTGGTGAGTGCAGATACCATGACAGATAAGAAGTACCTGCACTGACTGTAAATTATAACAAAGACAACCTAGTCTATCCCCAGCCTAATGATTTATGTAGCTGCTTAACCACTGAATTTCTTTGGACAAGTAAGAACAAGACATAGGAACCTACAGGTTGAGTAACAACACACTGTTTTCTTCTGTGATACCAATACACGGGTTTTAGAAAGGGAGTGCAGGTCATTTTCTACAAACAGCAAGGAAAACAAAATGAAAACGAATCCTAAGGAGTGTCTCTAAAAATAAGAGATCAGAAATGTTTAATTTTTTTAAACATAACAATTTATATTCCTGTTCTCAGGCATCAAAAATGTAGATATCAGGGGAAAAGACCAATACAAACAGTTAGACTTACTACTATACCTTCAAACGACTGTGAATATCATATAGCGGAATTTACATATAGATACAAGTCAAGAAATATTCATGCCGACACCATGAAAGTAACCACTGCATCCTCTTTTAAGGAATAGCCTTATAATTCAAAAGAATAATGGGTTCTCTCCCTCCCGGGAGCACACCCCTGCCTTTCCCCCTGCCCCCCAGGCCCTTACCATTAGTAAGAAAAGAAAAAGAAAAATGGAGACTCAATTAGTGTTAGTGTTTTATCATCAGATGCTTACGGTAGCCTCTAAAGTCTGATTTCTTTCATCCCTGAGATTCCCCAATTACCACTTTAAACAAAGGTCAATAACTTTCCTATTCATCATTTTTTAAAAAGGAAGAAAAAGTGTAATAGGAAAAATTTCAAAAGAGGGATAAAAGCTAAAGAAACTCACGTCTCCATGTAGAACAAGCATGTCAAACTCAAAGGCTAACATGGGCCAAATAAATGAGGCATGTGGCCTGTGAGCTGTGGGCCGTGAGTTTGACATGCTTGATGTAGAAGGATCGAGCTACACTTTTCATTAGTTGTTCCTGAATGAGTCTTCCTCACATGACAGTTACAGACCCCCACCCTGGGAGGAGTTACTTTGGATTTCTGGCAAAGACTGGATATAAGTCAAGTCCTGTTATCAAGAACTAATTAAAATGCAAATTATCTGGTTGTGCAAGAATTGTGATATACAGAATTCTGCTTGAAGTTCTGAGGCTTAGGAATGTTTGCCATTGAGGGGTTTCTGTTAGGTGGTACCTATCAAGGGTCTAAATCAGTGGTTCTCAACCTTCCTAATGCCAAGACCCTTTAATACAGTTCCTCATGTTGTGGTGACCCCCAACCATAAAATTATTTTCGTTGCTACTTCATAACTGTAATTTTGCTACTGTTATGAATCGTAATGTAAATATCTGATATGCAGGATGTATTTTCATTGTTACAAATTGAACATAATTAAAGCATAGTGATTAATCACAAAAACAATATGTAATTATATATGTGTTTTCCGATGGTCTTAGGCGACCCCTGTGAAAGGGTCGTTCGACCCCCAGGTTGAGAACCGCTGGTCTAAATCGTTAGGCACCTAATTTAATAACAGCATCACTTCAATGTGAGCTTCCCTTCGGCACTGTGGCTCAGCCTTCCGAAGACTTCACCCCGCATGCATACGTAGCACCCTCAGGAAGCCAGAACCCTGGGAGCTCTCTTTCCCTCTCACGCTACTCTGCCTCCGGAGCAGCTTTGTGAACAGCACAATGAAAGGGTGAAAACACTGAAAAACAGGATTCTGCGTACATATAAGTTATATATTCTTACCGATATGTGAACTGAAGCAACAAAATATGCTTACCTTAACGACAATTATGGTTCATAAACTATTAGAAAATAGGTTGGTTTGTGAAATATAAATAGAAGGTTCAAGGAAGGGTTTGCAAAGGCTCATGAAACTTCTAACAAAACAGATTTGGGGGGGAGCATGCCTGACTAGGGCAGACATAGACTGTTTTGCTGGGGAAGGTGCAAAGCTTCCTCAAAGGGGCCATGGCTCAAGAAAAGGTTGAAACGCTGCAATTCCTACCTCTGTGTCCCAGGAATCGTGAAAGACAGGGTTTCTGCTACTCCTTTTGGTCTGTGGGGGGAGATGGTGGTCCTCTTCATTGCCATTCCTTCTCCTTTTCCTGAAATTAAATCACAAGGAGGAGAAAAAAACAACAATTCACCTTTCAGATACTTAAAATTGTAAACCATGACAACATATAAATTTGCCTTCTTGCCTGAAAAAATATAATTCAGCCTATGATATCCTCATAGGTTAAAATTGGAAGCACACCATCACTAGGCACACTAAGAGCAAAAACATAAAATAGCAGCAGTCAGGTGGGGCTGAAATTGGTGTGATTGATTTTGCAAAAGAAGCTTTTTAAATGCCTACTGTGAATAAATAAGAGCAGGAAGACAGTAATGATTGAGCTTTTTAAACTCCACCTTATTAAGGTTATGGTCTTTCTACATTTCCTGAAATTCTAATTCCAAGTTACTTCATTTTGCTCCCTTCCGTGTGACAATGCCTATTTTACCCTTAAAATCCATATGAAAATGGTGCTACCCAGGAATATCCATAGAGATTCATGGTAGTTGCTAATCTTTAGTTTTTCTTCATCCCTGATTTTCTCCCAATTGCCACATTAAACAAAAGCTCTATGCCCTCCAAAGTATTAAATTACTTTTCTGGACAAACCCTGGAAAAGCTGCTCTTGAACACAGACTTGATTATTCTGGCGACAGCACCTAGTGTTATGGTATAAATTACTTGACCAGATTGTTTCTTTGAGACTATGGCATAAGCTGCTTAAAACGTACAAATTTAAAGAAAAATCAGATGCCTTTCTCAGTTCTGTGTGTTCTAAGATGTGCAACAAAGACAAAATTTGTATGTTTTCTATGCAAGAACCAAGTGTTGTCAGAAGAACTTCCAAACCTCAGTTAGATAAGAGAAATAAATTATGGGAGGTATAATTTTAAGTCAAATTGCCTGGAACTGTGCTGTCCAATATGGTAGCCACTAACACGTGTGGTTATTTAAATTTTAATTCATGACAATTAAATACAATTAAAAATCCAGTCCCTAAGTCGCACTAGCCACATTTCAGCTAGTGGCAACTGCACTGAACAGCACAGACAGAGCAGGTTCCTATCACTGCGGACAATGCCACAGGACAGTGCTGCCTGGAGGCCAAGTTACACAGGCAGCGGCATCTACTGTAGCGCAAACTCTTAAAGGTCCAAATTTTTAGAGCTAGAGGAAAAAACAGCTTTTTGGAAAGTACTGAATTGGGGCATATAGTATCTTCTTATGTGAGGAGGGCGGCTTACTGGGGCAGGCCCTTCATCTAAAGTTCTGAGTTGAAGTCTGGACAGTGAAGAAACCTTACCATCCTGCACTCACTTCCTGCACTCTGCAGCATTCTGAGTCCCTCCAACGTTATGAATGAGTTTGGATTCAGTGTAGGGTAAATAGTGGGTGTGCGGTTCTGATAAAGCATGAACCAACCAACAGGAAGAGGGCTACGCCACTTATCTCATTCTAAGGCTCAGCTGTTTGCAAAATAAGATCATCACTTCTGCTTCCCTACCTTTCTCCCAGGAGTCTGGGTCAGATCTACACATTATTTTGAAGTACTTAGAAGCTCAAAACTAGATGGATACCAGGTTTTAATAATCATTAAAGATGTTTTTAGCATAGATTTGAGCCAAGAAATTGCTACTTTCATCCTCATCTGACCAGAAAATGTTCACAGGAATATGAAGAAGTTACAGAGCAATGTCCAATGGAAGCCAGTGGACACCCCAAGAAACTCATGAAACAGCAGTATGTTGGTCCCAAATTCTACTTTTATCAGTGTGACAACAGCTGATTGTGCTTTGGGCTGAGTCACTCTTACCAAACTTAGGAGCCTGACCAAAACTTTCCGATTTCCTCATTTATAATGGGGACTATATCCTCCCAGTGACAAGAATGTGAATGTCAAGAGCCAACAGAGTGTAAGAACAGAGGATGGGCTGGTTTTGCCGACTTCACTAAACTCTGGGAAGGTCGCATGAAACAGCCCCGCCTCATTCATCTTCAGCTGATTTCTCAAAGTGCCAGAATTCTCTTTACCTGGTGGGCGCCCTCTCTTCTGGATGGAACTGGGTTAAGAATGAGCCCTACTTGTTCTTCAATTCACTTTTTTTCTAGACTCTTTGCAGATTCTGTCCCTGAAACATTCTTCTTTCAACATTATCGTTAATAACTGGAAAGATTACAGCTTCATGCCCACACCTTTCCACACAATCAGTCAGATTATAACTTTCCACATTAATGCCACAGACCAGGTTTTAATTTTAGCAGCTGCCCTGTAATTGATCCTAGTCTCCCTAGCCAACTAGTTAACAGATTATTGTTTAGCATCTACTAGTACTTCTAAGGAGGGCTGGTTCCATCACTTTTCATCATTTCATTTCTCCCCAATCTCCCTGTCATCTTCTAGAGACTGGGCACAGAAGTAACAGAACGCTTCCTTCCTACTGGGAAAAATCACTACACAAATAAATCCCTCAATACGTGGGATCAAGGATCGGTACTGATTACAGAAAGGGCTTCCTTGCCGCACACCCACTCCTCTACCGCCATCCCAGTCCGTACACCACCATCTTTGACCAACCCTTCACCTGGAAGCTGAGGAAAGAGACCCAGGGACGTGAACTAACTCGGAGATACCAAGAGAGCTGGGGCTGGCAGAACTGGTCCCTCGGGCACCGCGGGACTTGGGGTGAAGAGAAAAGTAGGCGAGAAACCCCTGTCCAGGCCTCTTTGACAACAAGTGACCAGTACAAACATGTCGGCGTCACTTGCGTCCCAGAGGAAAGGAAATCTGCCACCAGGGCAAACAGTCCTTTGCGCACGGGGTTGGATAAAAGAGAATCTTTTTGCAGGAAATATTTTGACTTTCTCAGACACGTGAGACATCCCGAGACGATCCCAAAACCATCAACTGGGTTTGAGAAGGAAAAGACAATGGCAGTCAGACCAAGCCAACGGCGCGGAAGGGCTCTGTTCCCAACCCCGCCAGGTCAGGGGTCACTGGGCCCCTAAAGTCAAAAGTATTTAGTCTTATTTCCTACACAGAGGCGCTGTATGCCTCACTCCCTGCGTGGCCCAAGTCGGCAATCCCATGCACAAGTGGGCTACACAGAGGCGCTGTATGCCTCACTCCCTGCGTGGCTGGCCCAAGTCGGCAATCCCATGCACAAGTGGCAGGAACCACAGCTTCTCGCTACTGGACCAGAGGACCTCAGGAAGCTTCCCAGAATTTTAACTCCGTGCATTAACTATTCTCCAGGGCTGGGTCCTCGGGGAATGGCAGTCGATTCCATCCAGAGCCCATGAAGACGTGGGACGAGAGAATAAACAGCATCATGCGTCAGGGCGAGCCCGCCTATTCCCTTAGACCTGAGGCTATTATGGAGCAAAGGGAAGCCCCGTGGGCCTGGAAGGACGCAGGTCCATCCGCCGGCCTCCCTCCGTCTGTCTCCGCATCAGGAAGATGTCAGAATCGGACCGGGTGACCCCTAGGTTCTTCACTTCAAAGTCCACGGGGAAGGCTTTCAGCGGCTCCCCTTCGTTCTGGGGTGCCCAGCCCCAGTTCCCTCCTCTCCACACGGTCACAGGGGTCACTCGGCAGAAGAGGAAAGGATCGCAGCCGGGCCCGGACTCGACTCCAGCCCGTCCAGCGAGCCCAACCCCCTGCCCCAGGCCCGAGGCCGGGCTCCGGGGAACAGCAGTGCGTCGCCATACCATCCTCCCTCCCTCCGCCTCCGGAGTCAAACGGCTCCGCCTCCAAACAGTTTAGAACCCGGTCAGTTCCCTCCGTGCGGCGGCCTGAGGGTCCAGACCAGCCCCTCCGGTCATCTGCCCTCCCGCGTTCACAGCCGCCCGGGGCCCAAATTCTTCCGTCAACATCACCCTCCCGGCAGCAGGGTCAACCCCAGGCCTTCTTTCTGACCTTGG
>NW_005355708.1:826683-827046 GCF_000412655.1 Myotis brandtii | reverse complement strand
GCCCCACAGATGCACTAGGAGCTCCCACTCGAAGATCAGACATTCCTCCCCTCCCCCCACCCTCCTAAATTTAGGACAGGGACGCTGTAGGGCCGGCGTCTCTCTTCCGGGACCGACCAGACTTCATTCCAAACAGAGAAAGATGGGGCGGGGGGAGATGGGGGAGTGAGGAGACCTGGACCCTGGAGTCCCCCCACCAGCACCCGCAGGGGTCAGGTGCCGCGACACGCACAGCCCGCTCCCCTCCTCCCCCTGACAATAACACCCGCAGGCCCGCGCTGGCTCGGACCCCGCTTCGAGCGCCCCACCCTCCAAGAAAGCGGAGAGGGGCCGGGAAGGAACGGGGGTCCCTCTGGTCTCACC
>NW_005355708.1:804353-826611 GCF_000412655.1 Myotis brandtii | reverse complement strand
CGCGGCTGCGCAGTGACGCGTCCCGGCCGCGCCGACCAGTAACCCCGCCCACGGGAAGAGGCGGGCTCGGAGGGGGAGGAGCTACTGAGAACCTCTGGGAGAAAAGGACCTCACTAGAGGTGTCTGCAGCTTTCGCCTGTTCGCAGCCTAGCGGGGGGCAGTGTAAAAGTCGAGCCAGAGTTAAATGAATTTAACTTATGTCATCATAATAAGAAATAAGTATTTGAGTTTAGGTCCCTGTGAGGTAATGATTTTTTTAAAAATAGCTGAGAAGCATCAGGCAGTTATGTAGACGCGACCGGGCGTTGGGAAGCTGCTCGTGGGATGTTTTGGGGGTCTTGTCGCGGGGGCTTCCAGGACTTTAAGGTCTTGGGAGGTGAGGACACTGGTCTAGGGGAGTCTCGACGGCGGGGTGCCTATGTCAGGGCGACTATCCTGAGCCGCGAGGGGTGTCGATCGGGTGGCGGGACAGATGGAGGGCTTTCCGGAGCCGCAGAATGAGCCCCCTTCGGCGTCCCAGCGGCTCCAGCGCCTCGGGCCAGGGCTGCGGGGAGGCTGGCCTCGGACCTGGAAGCTGCCTGGCGGTCCCCGCCCACTCCGCTGGAAGCTGCCTGACAGCTTTCCGAACAGTAAGGGAGCCGGGAGGCGGGACGGGGAAGGAAAGGTCCGCTGGAGAGCGCAGGCGGTGAGGGCGAAGATTAGGGTAACCTTGAGATCGGCCCCGTGCCCGGGAAGCGGGGGAAGTCTTAACTCCCTGCTTCCCGGAACCCGGGAGGGGCACTGCCCCACTGATAACCCGGGTGTTTGCCTGCGGCTCAGCCGACCGGCTTCTCTGATGGTGTCTTGCACAGGCTGACGTGGAAACCTAATTTGATTCTGCTAAACTTGGGATCGGCGAGCGGGAAGCATGGGGATCCGGGAGAGACCACCGCAGAATTAGCACCCGCGTACGGAAAGCAGCTCGGGTAAGAAAGCAGTTGAAAACTCCCGGTAAGACGTTCCCATCTGTGGATAAAGAGATTGTTCTAGCGACGTTAAGGGTGAGGGTGGAGTAAGGCGCAGGGACTGTCCGGCCTCACTTGTGTGTTTTTGTGAATAAACGGCCCGTAACTTTCATCGTCTGGTCAAAGGGGTTGCCTCCAACTGTAAGTCTGTCGACAGGAAACAGCTTTGCCTGACTTCACGTGGGATCTGGTGGGTTGGTTGCTTGGATGATGCACGCAGTGGCCAAGGTTATACTTCCTTATTTTGTAAGCGGTTTCGGAAGCTCACGCTTTGACTCGGGGATTAGAAGATATTCATACTTACAGTACTTGATAATGATACTTGTGTGTTTATCTGCAGAGGAAGTTTTCACTGAGCGAGTATCACATCCAGGCTCAGTGCGAGGTTTTGAGAACACAGCTGTGCGCAGACGACACATGTCCTTGCCCCCCTGGAACTTACTGATATGTTAAATGTTAGTAGAGCTTCGATTCTCATGCTTAGACAATGGGAGTTATAATATTTTCTCCTTGTACCTGTGGTTCTTCCATAGATTGCACTTTAGAAACCACTGCTATCATCAACCACCTTCAGATCCTGGCCTGAGTTTTTTATTCTTCACCATTATTTGCTTGAATGATGTGTTTAAGGGTTTTTGACAGTTTTTTTCTTTTTACTCATGTGATACCCAGTGGACTTGCTGCAACCTTCAGTAGCAAACCTTTTATTCTGACTGTTATTTGAACATCTTTTCCTTCCACTAACCGTTAATTCATTAGATGGAAGTCGGTCTTCCTTACCTCCTAGTCAGGGATGTGGATTTGATTGTCTTCTGCAAGGATTGCTTCCTAGAAGACTTCCTAATGTAAATTAAGTGGAACTGGGGATGCTTTTCTAAAAATCAACCTGTGTCTTCGGTTTTCTACCTTCATAAGAAAAAGGATAGATCGAAACAAACTTGCTCAGTGGATAGAGCATCGGCCTGCGGACTGAAGGGTCCCAGGTTCGATTCCGGTCAAGGGCATGTACCTTGGTTGTGGGCACATCCCCGGTGGGGAGTGTGCAGGAGACAGCTGATCGATGTTTCTCTCTCATCGATGTTTCTAGCTCTCTATCTCTCTCCCTTCCTCACTGTAAAAAATCAATAAAATATATTTAAAAAACAAAAACAAACAAAAAAACAAAAAGAAAAAGGATAGATGGAAACAAACTTTAAAAAATTATCTTTAACCTAGATAAATTATCTTTAACCAAATGAATTTAAAAGGTATGAAATAAATGAAATGTTGGCATTTACAAATTATGTGCTCCTCATAATCTCATATGTACCTTTTTCAGGTATAGGAGAGTGAGATTCCACCAGAATGGACGTGTGTCCTTACTGTAAGAAGCCCTTTAAATGATTAAAATCTCATTTGCCACATTGTAAGATGATAAAACTAACTATACCTGCCGATCAAAATGTTTGTCAGTCTGAGCAGGCTACACTCCCACATGCTAAGAAAAGGAAAAGTCCAATCAAAGACTTAACTAAAGCTAAAGAGAGAGAGTTGGGGACAAAGAGTGAGAAAAGAAATAGTAAGTTGATGAGGGACAAACCAGAACGGACTGCTGAGCCCCTTCCACTACCAGCTATTGGTTTGGAAAGAACAGGTGATACAAAGGCAAGTGATGATGACACCAAGAATCAAATTCAACTCTCCCTCAAAATGGTAAAAAATCCTGAACCAAAGATTACTTTCAAGGAAGAAGCTAAGGCTCAGTTTTATGCATTAAAGAACGCTACTCCTAAAAGGGAACTTGCAAAAGATTTGCCTCAATCAGGGGAGAGTAGAAGCTATCTTTCACAAACTAAAGCATCTTTGCCTTTTGGCCCAATGGAACCTTCTTTGTCAAATCAAGATAGAAAATACCCTTCAGCCTTACCTAATGATGCACAAGCCACTTCTGCTAAGTTAAACTTGGACACAATTGATCCCTCAAAACAGAAGCTTCTAGTAAAATTACTAGATATGCCGACTGGTGATTATCATAGTTCTCCCATGAAGCTCAATTATGGAGATAAAAGAGAAAAAACATTGTATTCAAGTGATGCGAGAGATTCCAAGGCCAAGGACCACCTCTCAGAAATGTATATTGATGTTAGAGACTCTGAGAAGGAGAAAAAGAACATGGAATCACAAATTTTAGGTTTTCAAGTCAGCCCCTTAGGTAAAGTCCAAATCCAGGACAACCCGGGTAAAGGACTTGACCTTGGAGTAGAGGCATGTGGGAGCAAAGGACACACAAAGGAAAGTGTATCTGTGACGGAAATGCAGGCATGCCCTTCCAGGAACGACAGCTCTGAGAACTTCAGTATGGATGCACCAGCCACAGAGAAGAAATCTCGAGGTGAAGGTCCCAGTTTAGATTTGTTCATGCCAAGGCAGACAATTTGCAATGAATTTCTTTCTATATCACAGCCACATAATCAAAGTCTTGCGTCTCTGGCTATAAAATTTCTGCAAGAAGAGAAAGCAGCAGCCTGCGATCCTAATCGAGTCCCTGATGGAAAGGCATTGATGGAAAGGGAGGGGCAAGCCTTTCTGGAGCCCAGATCTGGCTGTGGGCCCCAAGCCTTACACCCTGAGTGCCCGCCGTCTTTACCTTCAACCCAGCATTGTACTTCCAAAACCCTCTTCACCGGGCAGATGGAAATTGCCGACAGGAAGACCCTTCATAGCTCCCTGGGGCTGGAGTGGTTTCCAGAGCTCTATCCAGGTTACCTTGGACTAGGCGTGTTGCCAGGGAAGCCTCAGTATTGGAATTCAATGGCCCAGAAGCCTCAGCTCATCAATCCCCAGGGGGAAAGACTGTCACAAGGTAAATATGCTCATTTTCCAGGGCCATCCCGCTCATACAAACTACTGTGTGCCTTTTGAAGTAATAAGATTCACAATACTAATATTTTCCCCCAGTTAGCTTATTTTTACCTGGGCGTTTAAGTGCACTGGACTTAGGGTTGCTTTGAATATATTACTTCTTGCTCCAAGGGTAACAGTGGTTTATCCCTCTCCCTTCCCCTCCACCAGTAGTTGAAAGCCAGGCTGGCTGGTGATGTAGATAGTTGAATTTCTACATTGGGAAGGGACATGGCCAGTAGAAGAAATTGGGTGGGTATTCAAGCCGAACAGACTCAAGCATAAAGACTTTAGAGTCCACCTAAGAAGAAGCAGCACTGTTCAGATTTCAGTCACAAAATAGGTTCCAAGTTTATGGTTAAATGCAACACCTGGGAATCTAGAATAGCAAAGAAGGTACAAGCAGACACTATCTTTGGATTTGGGGGCAGGATGGGATTAAAACTGTTCAGGGAGGCACGCCAGTCCAGGCAGACACCGGGGAAGTGTGGAGGGTTGGGAGAAGAGTACCAGGAATAGAGGGTGTTGCAAAAAAGGTGTGGAAGTCCATGCCCTAGAAAAATTAGTCCACAGAGAATAGGACCCAAGAAAGTCTCTTCATTTTTCTCATCAGGAGGCTTTGGGTTTTTTTTCCCCTTTTTTAGGTTTTCTACAGGCAGAGTTAAATGTAGCTTCCACTCTTTTTGGTATATTCTATAAATGACCACATATTCACTAAACGCCAATTTATCTGGTCTCAAAAGCATTTTCTTTTGTATTTTAAATTATCCCTTTCTAAAGATTTTAAAATGGAAGAACATTAGGTAAGGAGTGTTAGCTGAAGCTCCATTTTCTTCAACTGCCTCAGCAGTGACTGGTTTTTCTACAAACAGTCTAACATCTAGGCTCTCTTCACAAAGTTGTAGTCTCAAGCCCCTTCCCCATATTAAACGCGGGATGAATATTAACATTTGTGTTGTTTGGTGGGTTTCAGAGTGCTTCCATCTATTTTCTTATTTTGGCCTCATCACTCTGAGAGGTGGGCAGTGATTTTATCTGTTTTGCACAGAGAGGATAAGTGATTTGTCCAAGGCTGTGCTGCCAGTAAATGGTAGAGTTGCAAGTAGAACCCAGTCTCCTGAGGCCCAGTTTACTCCTTCCCACTAAACCATGTTGTAGAGAACATGGTTAAATGCCATCACTGGAAACATGGGTGTTCATTATATCTCTGTACTTCTCTGGTTTTCAGTTGCGTAAGCATACAGCCCAGAGCAAATCTCTCTAGCACGTAGGACTTGTTTCCTTTCTGTTCTACCTTTGATAGCACTAAGGAGTTTCCTTGAAACATCCGTAGAGAACATGGTTAAATGCCATCACTGGAAACATGGGTGTTCATTATATCTCTGTACTTCTCTGGTTTTCAGTTGCGTAAGCATACAGCCCAGAGCAAATCTCTCTAGCACGTAGGACTTGTTTCCTTCTGTTCTACCTTTGATAGCACTAAGGAGTTTCCTTGAAACATCCCCTTTTCACTTAAGAAGAGAAAGGGAAGAACCAGTGTTTGTCCAGTGGTGACCATTTCAGTCATTGTGCTAGGTTAGGTACAGTACATTATTATCTCACTTAATAACCTCATAAGAACTCTGAAGTGATGTCACTGACCCGCCCTCTTCAGCAGGTGAAGAATCTGAGCCTCCGACATCTTCATATGGTAAATGGCAGTCAATTCAAATCCAGGTCCATCTCACTTGTACACCCATGTCTTTAAACTGCCTCAGGCTACTCTTTGGGGCACTTAGTGGTTGATGTCATGGCTGATAAAAGTTATTAGATGACACACTCACTTGAATGGGTCCCAAGAATACAGTAATAATACGGTAAGAGATATAGTAACACGTCATCAAATCACTAGGCTTGTGAGATTAAATATGGGGGAGAAATTCAATCCTTCAATAAGTTCCTTCACAATGTGGTTAGGAACTGTTTTGTTCTCTCTTACTGGTGCCAGTCTATAATAAGTGATTAGTTTGATTTCTATCAGACTATGTGTGGCTGTCCCAGGGCCTCTAGTTCTGTTATAAATTGAGAAACTAGAATTTAATTTCACGACTAATATTCAGAGTTTAATGCTGCCACTGAAAGAGACCCTAGGATCTCAGTCAGGTCAGGACCTGATTCCTCAGTTGGCCAAGGACTTCAGCAAGGCCATCCAAATCTACAAGAAGTAAAAGGCAGTGTGGCTCCTCAGCTTTGTTATTTTATCAGACACTGGCTACCTCCAGTGACTTCAAGTTAAAATTGAACTTTCATGGAATCTTTGCAGCAGTGTGAACTGTATTCCCTTGCTCAGGCAAGACGTTTGGTAGACCATTTGGCCTTGATCTCAGGAAGCCAACTCATTTCTTTGCTACAGGCGGGGCCAGTGAGCTAACAATTACTGAGTTTACTCTATGTCAGCTATAATGCCTGCATGTCTACCAGTCCTGGGAGACTGGTCTTAACCCCTTTTATAGACAAGGAAACTGAGATCCAGAGAGGAAATAACTTGCCCAACATCACGTTTCGGTTGATGGTCTTTGCCAAGCTTTTCCAGGCAGTGTTTCTTCTGTTGGACATTGGGCTTTGAAATGGTGTCAGATCCGCTTTCCTACATAGGGAAACCTGTACCAGCAGTTAGTCCTTCCACACAGGATACCTGAGTGAACCTAGGTAAAATGATTCCACCGGAGGAAAAGGTACCCAGGGCCTTGAGAGGCATAAAAGACTACCTTGTCATTTTGATGGCACAGGTGGAACCTAAAGCTCTCAGACCTGATGGAAAATGGGTATATTTTGGTGGCCGAGGCTAGGAGGTCCCACGCAGACTGATAGTTCTGAGGATGGCACAGAGTTTTAGTAAGTCAGGAGTAAGAATTTGGCTTATGAATTCAACAACAGGAGCCATCTTTTGAGGTTCAGGAAGAGTTTTCATGGATTTACTACAAAAATTAGTTTTTCTGGCCTTGAAGAAAATAGAATTTGTAAGTTCAAGATTTCAGTCTCAAAGAGATTTAGCAAGTGTAAGTGCCGGAGCGTCCTCAGCAAAAGGAACTGGTTCCCATTGTCCAAAGGAAAGCTTTCAGAGTCCCCGTGGCCTTGGGCACACTTGGCCGAGCCTTTGCAGAATTCAAGGTACTTAAGGATCCCTAGGCATCATCCCCAGAGACTGGGTCTGCAGTCAAGGTCTAGAAATCATATTTCCAGACATTTCCTAAGTGGTGAAGAGCAGCCAAGTTAGAGAACTGCTGACGTAGGAGATGGCATGAGAACAGGTACCTCCGGCCCAGCAGGGGAATAGTCTCGAACCAATGATGGGGGAAGGTGAGGGTAGTTTGAAAAAAACATAGTTCATATAACTACCAAAAGCAAAGCTTGGCTGATGGGGGCACCAGAGGTAAAGTGAGGAAACCTGATAGGATCATGGGTTTTTAAAGGCAAGTAACAGCTAAATAGAGGCTCTTCTCTAATCTTCAAACAGCATTTCCATCAATAGGGTATCCATGCGAGATGTCTGAAATGGGGCACATGTGGGGAAGGACTCAGAACCTGAGCAAGAATATGAAAAGATGCTTTTTACCTGTACTTGTTTACAGCCAGGATTAGGTCCCCTGTTAGCCAGAGGAAGGACTGTGGGTTCTGAGCTGACCTCTCCTGGGCTCGGTATCCCAGCTCAGGGCCTGAGCTGATGTCCTGCACGGAAGTCTGGCAGCCTGCGAAGAAGTCAGTAGGCTCAGCTGGATGGAGAAAGAACAGAGTAGAGGAGCCACCCTTACCTGCTCAGGAAGTTGTACAATTGCAATTTCATGAAGTTGCTTCACCTCACCTTTTCAAATTTTTTCCAAGATGAATGGGTTATGCCCTGCTTTGTTTTTTTGTTTTTTGTTTTTTAAAGACCCTAGTCTTCACCTTACAAGAGAGTTATCTTCTGTGTCATTTCTTGGACGCTATAGCACTGTTCTTTTCATTGTTACTTAATATAAATTGACTAGTGGCCCGTGCACGAATTTGTGCACATTGAAAGGAAATTAATTGGAAGAAATATTTTAATATCGATATTCGCCCTTTCTCTATAATAGAAGTATCAACCAAATTCACGATCGACAATGACAGATGGAAACACACGTGTGCAATTGGCACCAGCAAGAGCTTTATATGTATCGCGCATGCGCGAGTCAACTTAGCCTTTTATATATAGAATAAACTTGCTTAATTAGTCCTGCTTTCTGATTTAGCTAAACTTTTTCCAGCCCAGTGAAGCACCCCAACTTCTCTTTCAGGTTAATTGTCAGCAACACAGCAGTAAATATCAACACAAAGCAGATTATTATTGTAGATCACCCAGGGAGAACAAAGGGTAAAATATTTAACTGCAGCAGTGTTTGACTATATTCTGCGCAGTGAGAAAACCTGAAGTCATTTTCAAGGTCCATTTCTTCTTTTCAGTCGGGTCAAGTTTCTAAGCTTTCTAAATCTCCATTTTCCTAATGAAAAGAAAATAGGATTGCACCGAGTCTCCTATCTGTCTACTCCAGGACTTCTGTGAGGATCAAATGAGATGAGACACGGAGAAAATGCTTCACAGACATTTGGTTACAGTGTAAAGTGTTTCCACCTGCCTATAAAGTCGTGTTCCTGGGCTGAAGAAACTGCAAGGAGGCTAGTTGCTAGGGAGAGGAAGCCGGACGTTATTATGTGATGTCATTATGCGGATGGTCGGACACTCAGCATATTAGCCTTTTATATATATGGATGACCATTTAGGTAGTTTTACATCCACATCAACTTTTACCACGCCTGCTTAATTGATCATAAATATTTGCTTAAATTGTCCTTTATCCTGATGAACCAAACCAAGACCAGAGAACCAACGATAGAAGAGATTTCCTGTCTGCCATTAAACAGAGAAAAACAGGAACAGGAAAAATGTAAATGCATAGCATAAACCCTCCTTGCGGGTTCTCCTTTAGTTAGCTGTGTATTGAACATAAATAAACGTTTGCTGTCAGCAGTAGTGATGGGCTGCTGGAACAGACCTGTTGACTGCAGATACAGTGACAAGTAGCTGTAGTTAATCTGAGTGTAGACAGTCATGCTTTTTGCTCAGATGTTTTAGCAGATGATAGAAAATAAGAGCAATTTATTTCATTCAGCACATTCACATAGGTCACCTGGGCAGAATATGCATCAGATCAGAAGGGAGCCTTTTTCTGACCTTCGAGGGGCTGCTGTGACTTGGAGCACTTAGCGTGGCTGCAGCCCTTGCACCTCTTTAGGATATGCTTTTCCGGAGGCCTAGCCCGGGAACCTTGGGTACTGAGTGTTGGGGAAGAGGGTGAATTCAGATGAACTATCACTGTGACTTCTGTTTGGGACCGCAGTTCCTTTGTTGGAAAGAAGTTCGACTGCTCTGTGGAGTTGGGAACCCCCGGCCAGGCTTACCACCTCCAACGTCTCTCTAATGCGGCTCTTGGGAGCTGTACACAAAGGTGAGGCGCAGTCATCACTTGTTGGGTTCTGTTGCTGGTTTCAAGCTTTGGGAGAATTTTTTTACTTTAGCCCTGACTGTTACGTAACGCACGGCTAAACAAAAGAGAAATGTGCTGTCTTCCTGCTCCTCTGTTTGCTTTCAGTCTGGAGTCTGACGTCATCAAAAGCACCAAAGTTAATAAAGTAGTAGCTGCCATTTATTGAACAGCTTTCGGTTTTTAATGCCTACCCCGCCTCTCTGCCACCTACACCATGTCTCCCTTGCCCACATTGACTGTCCCAAAACCAGGAGGACTCTAAACCTAGGTTAACCAATCAGAGGTATTAGTCTCCTCCTCAGTAAGGATTTTAACCAAAATCCCAGAAGCAAGAGTAACAATTGTTTAAAACTGAGGTCTTCTAGACTTTAGCCTTTTCATCTGTTTACATACATAACCAGTGCTATGTAAATTCTTTGAGTCACGGTTCCATCGCCCCAGCTAACGGAGAGCTCGCAGGTAAGCCTCCGTCACAGGTCCCGGCATCCCTGTTTCTTTCTCAACAGGCTGGATCAAGTGCAGCACCACCGTGAAAAGTGGAGTTGGTGGCGTCACGATGCTCTTCACTGGATACTTCATTCTTTGTTGTAGCTGGAGTTTCAAGCAGCTGAGTAAGCCTTTCTATATTTTTAGCCTCAATTACAGGTCACATCCCGTTACAGGGACCTGCCAGGGATCCTCCGACTGCTTTTTATAGCATTACAGCTTGGCTCTGTCTGAGTGCCCTGGTGGGTGAGCTAGTGCCTGAGGCGCTGGGGTTCTTTCTATTAAAAGGTTTGGGTTACAGTGGCCTTTGTGACTAGATTTACATAATTGCTTTTGTGCTCGGTTAAGGTTGTTATGGAGATCTGTTTGCCCCTGGAAGATGGGGCTCTTCTCAGGGGTGCCTTTTTATTTCCTACCTAAGAACTTTTTTTTAGGATTAAAACCAGCTTTCTGCCCCAAAAGAGGGGAGAAATAGGATCCAGCTGTCAGTCACCAGCTTGTAGCTGTCACAGGCACTTCCCGCTGGGTCGGCACTTCCACTTGTGCCAAATGCTTGGTTCATTTCTCTTTCAGTTCAAGATGACTTTTGCTCATTTTTTAATGTATTATTTTATAAAAACATATGTTTATAGTTAAAAGTTTAACAAAACATGGAAAGATATTAAGAGAGCCCAGTATTTTTCCCACAATTTTTTAAAAAAAAAGAGGCCCAACACTTTCAGATGAAAATTTTTGGTGTAAAAGTACAAGGTAACCATTAACATGAATAGCCAATAGAATTCCCAAACATCTCAGTTTAACAGCATGATCTGTAGAGAGGAGAGATAAAGAGTCGATTCAAGTGGCCTCCCAGATCCTTACATTTATCTGTTTATCCAAAGAGCTTGGCTGGCGGAAGCAACGTTGACCCGAGCTCCACGGAGAGTGCACTGGAGAGGACTCTGGAGACGACTGCAGGCACGGTTCACAAGTTCAAGTTGTGTCGGGGCATAAGAGGGAGAGAAAGAATAAATTACTGAATGGAAAGCAGTCATTTAGGAGTATGTTTTTTTACATGTGGACAGATCTGGTTCTGTCTGGGTATTTCTTTGGCTTGCTCTCAAAAGTCACTGAAAGTTACCGGGAAAAATCAGTATGTTTGTTCATAAAGGCTGATGTTATTCAAGGAGACGTGATGATGACAAAGTTTATCGTTAAATTTTTAATGATTTCCCAATCTTCTGTGAAGACTAATATCTCCATTTTAAGTCTCTCTGCCTAAAATTCTCTACACTTTGACATATTACTGCTATTCATCTACACTAGATACTGAGCTACATATATACTGATATAGAATAACTAGTGGCCCAGTGCACGAATTCGTGCACATTGAAAGGAAATTAATTGGAAGAAATATTTTAATATCGCTATTCACGTTTTCTCTATAATAGAAGTGTTGACCAAATTCACGATCAATGACAGATGGAAATACACGTGCAATTGGTGCCAGCAAGAGCTTTATATGTATTGCTCATGTGTGAGTCAACTTAGCCTTTTATATATATAAAATAAACTTGCTCAATTAGTCCTGCTTTGTGATAACTACCTACTCCAGGACTTCTGTGAGGATCAAATGAGATGAGGCATGGGAAAACACTTCACAGACATTTGGTTAAAGTGTGAAATGTTTCCACCTGCCTATAAAGCAAGTTGTATTTCTGGGCTGAAGAAACTGCCAGGAGGCTAGTCATCACTAGGGAGAGGAAGCTGGGCGTTGCTATGTGACATCATTACCCGGACGGTTGGACACTTAGCATATTAGCCTTTTATATATACAGTAGGTCCTCGGGTTACGTCGGAGATTCGTTCCTACAGCATGATGTAACACAGTTTTCGCCGTAAGTCGGAACCCACCTACATAAGCACCTACATCACTCACATGGAGCACATACACAGCAGTAATGAAACAGTAAAAAAAATTTAAAATAAATCAGATAATGATTCCTGACTTGTGGTAAATAAATCATAAAAAACATAAAGCACATTATGTACATACGTCGAAATGACAGAACTTTTTTTTTTATCAATAAATGGGAGATAGCGAGGTAACCACCAAATGACATACATCAAGTTTGACATAACCCGAGGACTGCCTATATAGATAGCTGCATTGGCAGAAAATCTGCATACATTGGCCCTTCCCCTCGGGAATGGTTTGGCCCTCAGATCTGGGCAGGTTTGAGAAACAAAAGCAGAGTAGGGTGGGTGCAGAGTTGCTGGCCGGCCTGTGAAAGGTTCTTAACGTATTTGTAAAGCTGCTGCAAACAGCGCACTACGAAGAATGTTGACTCACCTCTTGTACATCTTAAGTGACTACAGCAGTGAGCAAATGGTTTCAGTTTATCCTCTCGTCCTGGAAACATGAATCCTGCCCTATCCCTGTTCAAGAACATTCCTTTCACTCTGTTAGGGTTGTTTGGGGCTGATGGGTTTTCCGTGACTCTTCCCCCATCAAAATATTCAGTTTTCTAATTTTATGACTTCTGTTTTGGCCCCTAGAGAGTAACTTGGATACTTACAGATAGAAAAATGTGTCTATAATATCCAAAACAGATAACTTTCTTCAGCCCCTTTTCTAGCACAGGGGGTGATTATACATCACATATAAATATGCCTATACCTAAAAAGTATGTTTATATGTGTGTGTGTGTGTGTGTGTGTGTGTGTGTTATCTCTTCTATATATATATATGAAAGGCTAATATGCAAAGTGTCCCCTTGGGAGTTCCACTGGGAGACTGGGAGTTCGATTGCTTGCTATGATGTGTGCTGACCACCAGGGGGCTGCACAGAACATGGCAGGCAACCAGCATTGGCGGGGCGCTGAGGAAGGGGTAGGCCCTACACTTGCGTGCATGAATTTCGTGCACCGGGCCTCTAGTGTGTGTGTGTGTGTGTGTATGACCCCTGGTCTGCCATTTCTTCCTGAATTATAAATTTTCCTACTTACTCTCCATACCTGCTTCCACCCTATGCCGCTCCTCCTCTGATTATTTGCCTCTTCCAGACCCTCACCTGTGTCCTTGGACAAGTTACCTCCTTCTTGGAGCCTCCTTGGTCTAAACCAGCAGTTCTCAACCTGTGGGTCGCGACCCCTTTGGCGGTAGAACGACCCTTTCACAGGGGTCGCCTAAGATCATCCTGCATATCAGATATTTACATTACAATTCATAACAGTAGCAACATGACAGTTATGAAGTAGCAACGAAAATAATTTTATGGTCGGGTCACAACATGAGGAACTGTATTTAAAGGGCCAGAAGGTTGAGAACCACTGGTCTAGACTGAAAAGTCCTACTTTACAGAGATTTGGTGAGATTAGAAGTCTGGCACCTGTTAATTCCAGCAAGGTTGGACAGTAGGAGTTAAAACAACAGCTCTTCTAAAGCCTCTGCTGGTGTATTCTGTTCGGATTCTAAACTTGAACCAAGCAAGAGAGAGCCCACCATAACCCACACAAAAGTGCAGCTGCCATTGGGCGCTCGCCCTGTGAGAGCCAAGTGCTGTGCGGGCTCCTTGGTGCTGCTCTCCTTTTCTCCACTCCCGTGAGGCAGGTGCTGTTGTGCTCATTTTCCGAATGAGACTTGGGGAGGGTAAGGTGCCTACATAACTGTGTGATACTTGTCACAGAGCAGCCCCAGAGGAGCTGGCAATTGGACCTCCCAGACCCGTCTCCCAGGGCCAGCATTCTCTCAGGCTGCCTCACCCTTTCGCTCCAGCTCTGGCAGGTAGGGAGCTGTCTCCACTGCCAAGGGCAGGCCAAGTCCTGCCGCACGCCCTATATTGTACTCCCTCTGTCCCATAATAATAGTAGCAAGTGAATATTTAAACGGGAATTATTGGCGAATGCAGCTGTAAGTTATGTTGTAGCGCAAAATTGCGAAGCCTTCAATCAAAATCAATGTTTCATGACATCTGTCATTTGTTTTGACACATCTTTCAATTTTTAGGTTAATCTAATTATTACAAATTATAACTATTTTTCTAATTTCATCTGCTGATCGAAATCAATTGTTTTATTTCAGTTGAATATCAACCCATTGTAAAAGTAAGATGAAAAAAAGAGAGTTTTCAAGCAGAGATCGAGTTACGATTGTCCAGTTCTTGATGCATCAAAAGAAAAAGGAAAAGTTGCAATTACATTACCTGAAAAACAATTTGAGTGCAACAGAATGACCATATCAAGAATTTGGAAACGTGCTTCCGAAAATAATTGTCAAGGAGAATCTTATGCTAATGTTGATTCTTTGAAAAAACAAAACTCGACGTAAATGCAAAGATTATGGAGAAAAACTTGAAAAACTTAGACATATTCCTCTTAGCAGAAGAGGCACCATATTAGCCTTTGATAATATTTCTCCCGAAATACTGGATAATACGTTTCTGTCACTTCAACAAGTTATGCTGGAAGCAATGAAGAACGATGGCTCCAATAATTTTAAGCTCACGCATACAGGGAAAGCAAAGCTTCGCAGCCAAGGGATCCTACCTACAAGTTTAAAATGCAGTAACGAAATTATTGAAAAATCCAGAAACTATCTGAACACTCAAAATAAAAATTAGGAGTACTATTTTTAATTTATTGTTTAATCTAGTTTTTTGATAATGTTGCGTTCTATATTTATTTTCTTCTGCTACTATTATTATGGGACAAATTACGTTCATCAACTGCTACTATTATTATGGGACAGAGGGAGGAGCTCTTTCCTCCATTTCCCCAAAAGGCACAGCTTAGTGCCCCCATTCCTCCCAGCGGGTTCAGTGCCTTGGTATCGGCATCTACAGCCTTAAACTTTAGTTCCATGTCACGTCCTGCCTCCCTGTACAAGGGGTAAGCCTTGTTCGTATATCTACCTCTCGGTACTTCCCCACACAGGCAGGCATGAAGATAGCCTTAGACGTGAGCCACGCAGGGATGCAGCTGCATGCTAAGGAGCCCCGCACGTGTGAATTGCCAGTTGGTAGCAGCAGTGGAGGCCCATGCACAGGACCTGCCCGTGCAGCCCCGACTGCTGCAGGTGCCCGGAACAGCAGTGACGGCTACGGGTACTCGAGCTTCCGCCCTTGCACACCCGTTTCCTGCCACAGTCACTGCCTCCGGTCCTGTGGCACCTTCCGTAGCCCATTCACTGGCAGGATGGGCGGAAGTAAACCGACCTGAGCTGGCCCCTCTGCGCAGCACCGTTCAGGCCACAGCGGGCTCTCGGGACGTTGGGAACAGAAGCCCACAGAATGGGCATGGGGTCCTCGCTGGCAGGCCCCACGCTCCCCGGACAGCCCAGGGGCTGCGTTCAGAGAGCTCTCACCTGTTCAGTCTGTGCATTTGATAGCAGAGTGGCCCATTTTTTCACACTGAAAGAGAAAAGGTTAGTGGCATTGGTTTTTGTCAATTCAGACCCCGAAAGAAAAACCCTAGGCTGTCCAGGGAACCAGAGGAGAAAGCTGGCTCCGCGGAACCTGGTGGCTTCTGCTCATCAGTGAAGCCCCACTGCAGGCCCCAAACAGGCCTGGAGATTCAAGCGGGGCATCACTACCCCGGAGAGCGGGGCTGTGGACGCTCAGGCCAGGAAGTCGGATGTGGGAGGAGGGCAAGGGTCTGCCCTTACCTCTCACCCTGACGGGACTGACTGGCAGAACAGAGAGGTCAGAGTTCAGGACAGTTAGAGGCATCGCATGAAGGTGTGAGGAAGCATGATGTCCTGATAAGCCAGAGGACAGCAAAAGAGAAACCCGGGTGCGGCCTGTCCTCCCTGCCCACTCTGCCCCCCAAATCCTACGGACACTGTACACAAATAACTCCAGAGGACTCGTAGGCAGCAAAATAAGACATGGAAACTTACTAGCCTTTTTAAAAAATATATATTGTATTGATTTTTATGGAGAAGAAGGGAGAGGAATCCAGAGTTAGAAACATTGATGAGAAACTGATCAGCTGGCTTCTGCACGCCCCTACTGGGGATCGAGCCTGCAACCAAGGTACATGCCCTTGGCCGGAATCGAACCCGGGACCCTTCAATCCACAGGCCGACATTCTATCCACTGAGACAAACCAGTCCGGGCCATACTAGCCTTTTAAAGAAATGTGTCTGGCAGCAAGAATAAGATTAGGCAGTTGTCACGCCCCTGTCATACATTTGGGGTACCATTGTCCCCCTCCCTTCACTCCCACTCCCAAGCCCTGGTGCGGCTTTCTTATCTGGCAGGAGAGGACTCACACTTGTGCAGCTAATCACCCCGCCCTCAGCCCTGGACAGAAAACAACCTGAAACCCCCGCCCCCTCCCCCGCATCCTGCTGAAGGGCCCTGCTCCTGCGCCCTGGCACCCAGGCAGTAGGAGAGCAGCTGCTCCTGAGGCACCATCGGAAGGGGGAGAAGCAGGCACCCCATTGGGAAAGGGGGCTTTCGAGGTGGCCGGATAGAAGCAGGAGGTGCTGAGCCCCATGGCCAGGTGAGCTGCAGATACAGGGGACGCGGGAGAGTACGGTGCAAAGAGCTCCTGCAGACATTCCTCTGTGCGGACGCAGCCCCTTCTCACTGAGGGTGCGGCCCCGGCCAGGCCTTCAGGCAGAAGCCAGGCTTTGAAATGCCTTTATTTACCATTCTCACTGCTGAAAACACAACATTTGACCAAGGTTAGAAATGGGCTGATGAATTCCCCACCTTCTAGGGGAGATGCCACTCAGAACCAGCAGGGGGCGCCCTCCTCCCGCCCATTGCCATCCCAGCCTGGCCAGCTAGTGAACAGGAGCTCAGCAGCCATCATTCCTCGGTCCAGGCTGCCCAAAACCAGGAAGGGGAGGGGGGCAGGCTTGGCCCGCGGGCCGTGGTGTCCTGACCCTCCTGGAGGCCGTCAACCCCACCTGGCGCCCACAGGAAGTGCTGTTCCCACAGGGACCCCGCGCCACCAGGGCCTGAAGCACAGTGCCTGGCCCCTGCTCTTTAACACCACGCCCCTGTGAGGAGCAAAGGGGAAGCGGGAGGGGAGGCCTCGGGGCTGAGAGCTGACCAGTCCCACCTGAAGCAGAGGTTACAGAGCTGGAGGGGCCTGGGAGGAACCGCCACACGTATGTGCCACCCATGCAAAGGCGTGTGCCTTCCCCAGGACGGGGAGATGGCGGATGGCATGAGTTAGGGCAGTGGGGACAGGCAGTGCTGGGGACTCAAGGGCCCCGGGCACAGTGAGTAACCGGCATGAGACACAGCCCTTTCTGCCCGCACTCACCTCGGGGCGTTGGGTTGAATAAAGGGACCATCTTGGGGCTGAGGAAGCAGAGAGAGACGTTACAGCCGGGCGCTCACCATCGCCTGATCTAACGTGAGGACCCAGGAAGGAGCCCAGACCCTCCCGGGGACGGGGGGAGGGCTGCAGAGAGTTCGGACCCTCCCAACATCATTTCTACCCTTGTTTCTAGAACAGTCTGTGAAGAGCCACAGGCCCGTCCCCGGCATGAACATACATGAACAGCCCGGGGCAGGGTTCCGTGTGGCCGAGGGAGGGGTGGGTGTCCAGGGAGCAGTGCAAGGAAAACACTGGGCAGATGCTGCCGGGCACTTCATCCCCCACCTGGGTCAGGAGCTACGGAGGGATCCAGATCGGAAGCCAGAGAGCGGGCCCAGCACTGGGGATCACACTTACTGTGCGTACTGGCACTCGGGTCCCAGCGGGCAGAAGCCAACTAAGTAGTTCGTGCACATGACCCTCTTGACGTGGCGGTATTTACACAGGGGACCTGCCAGGCAGAGAGAAACGGCCGGAAGCATCTGTGTTAGCAAAGGAGGAACACAGGCCAGGGATGGTCACAGCCGTCCACGCCATGGGTGTACAACTGCCTGCCCTGTCCGTACCGCCCTGAGCACCTGCTCCTAGCCCCGTGACAGATGGGAAGGGAACCCCGGAAGGTGTAGGGTCGGAAGTGTCCCCAACACTCCGTCTTGAAGGATGCAGACCGTCATTTGCCGTCTTGTATTCCTTTAGCCATGGGAGGCGCAGCTGAGGTAAAGCTCACCCCACATCTCACTAACCCTCCATCGGCGCCCCTTCTCTGCAACCCCCCCCCAAAGCAACCCTGCCCAGAACTCAGCAACATACCTGAAGGCACAGGATGCTCAGCAGGGACCCTGCTGTGGTCCCTGTCCCCTCAGTGGCTGACTGTAATGGGGCAGGTGGAACGTGCTTAAGTGACAGGATACCCCCAGGTGGGTGAACTGAGGGCCCTACAGGCCCGACCCTATGCCAAGGGCTCCCCGTGGGGTCCCCCATGGGAGCGGCCCGACGACCCGAGGATGGAGCCGTCTCCTGTTTCCACAAGTGAGGAAGCAAGCAGTTCAAGGTTGTGCAGCCGACACACCCCGAAGCCATTGGGATTGCACCCACGCCGGCTCCAAGAAGCCCGCCAGCCCACACCAGCCCACGCATCACAGGGTGACAGAGTTCTCCTGGGAGCGAGCTGAGAACCGTGGAAAGGACATCTGCTGGGATTCCAACCCAGGGAATGCCACCTCCCTGCCGGACGACCGCCCACCTGCCCCCCACACACACACACACACACACACATCCCCTTTGCTCCCTCTGTCTGGGCCTCACCTTCTTTGCAGAAACCCTGGTCGTACGAAGGACAGGCCTGGGCCTCGGAAGCTGTCTTCATGTGAAGAAAGTAGCATTCCTTGTTGCTGCACTCACCTGAAAACCCCAGCGTTCTCTAGACAAGCGGGCTCGTGGTCACGGTTACCTCTGCCCCCCTCCTCCCCCCACACATACAACATTGACCTTGCCCCTCGAATAGAAGCCCCTCGCCTTCCCTCTGGTCGTCAGCAGCTTTGAAGACAGGGAGGTGTTTCTAATCCTCCCTGCACTCTACCAAGGGCGGACCCCTGCACACACTTGGAGCGGTTGGGTGGGGCAGGCCCGGTACCCAGGAGGGGGGACAGGACTGAAGGCAGACGCCATTGGGGAGGCAGGAAGCAGGCAAGGCGGGACCCGGGGCTGGCAGCCAAAGACCCAAGACGACATAAGACACTGAAGGAGACATGGCCACACGCTGTGACCAAGGCCACTGTTCCTCTCCGCAGTGAGATGACACACCCTGAGTCGGGTGCAGCTCTTCGCGGTGAAATTGCCAAGAAGAGCAGGCCCTGCCTCAGAGTTGTCCCAGGGATGGAGACTGTGGGAGAGACCAAGCTGCCCCCCACCACCCCCCCGGCTCCCCGGAGTTTGCACACACTATTCGAGAGTCACCGGTGAGGACCCTCTTAGATGTCTCTTAGCGACCCAGGGGCTCTGAAGGCGCCACAGGGCGGGGAAGGGGGGATTCAGCCCATCTCCTGCCTCACTCAAGTCGAGAACTGAGGTTTCCCACTTCATGCTCCTTAAAGGCCTACAACTCTGTGCCTTTCGGCGCCAAAAGATGCTCCGAGGTGCCTATGCCATTGGTTTTCAAACTGCTCAGAGACCTGTTTCGTACACTGGGCTTCTGCAGAGCAAGGGCTCACCTGAAGGAGAACCCCACTGGCATGCTCCTTAAAGGCCTACAACTCTGTGCCTTTCGGCACTGAAAGGTGCTCCCGGTGCCTATGCCATTGGTTTTCAAACTGCTCATAGAGACCTGTTTCGTACACTTGGGCTTCTGCAGACCAAGGGCTCACCTGAAGGAGAACCCCGCTGGCCCCTAAGAGGCCTGAGCCTCTGTTCTTGCCCAGCCCTCTCCTTTCACACACGGAGATGCCAGTGACCAGACAGGGCAGGTGGGATGTCCATTTTCACAGGCTCCTCACATAAGGGGTTTAGCTGTCTCATTGCCAGCGTGCATCTGACTCTGGGCTGGGCCTTCTAAGGCATCCAAAGGACACCTGCCACCACCACCCCAGACCCCCGCCTCAACCCCCTGCAGGGGCTGGTGAACACCGGATAGATGGAGACAGCGGGAAGTCACCCTATGCACTGGGGTTGCCTTTCTGCCCTGGATGCACAACGCTGCATCCCTCTCATGGCCAGCAGGTGGCGCCCGCACCTCACCCTCCAGAGACACCCGGGGAACCTTTTTGATGGGCACCCTCCCCACTCCTACACGCCCCAACAATCTCTTTAAAAACAAAACGACTTACTTCCAACAAGAATGATAATCACTTTGGCATGCGGTTAGAAAGAGATATCCATTCATTTACTCCAAGAGCAAAAACACATTACGTAGTATTGCAATCACGGGTTTACACGCGCAGAAGGGGACCTGGTCCTATTCCTGCATCCACGTCCAGCACAGCATCCCCCAAAGAAAACCAGGGTTACTGAAGGAGTCAATAGTGGTACTTCAAAAGGAAAGAGGTTTACGCGATGACCGAGGGGAGCAGGCCCCAGATCAACTTTGTCCTGAAGGGACACGTGCGGGCAGCCCTCGTCAACTGCCACAGCTCTCAGCTCCAAGGACCAGGCAGGAAACGGATTGGGCCTGGGAGGAGCTCTCTCCAGGACCTCCCCACCTGCCCTCAAAGCTGGCTCAGTTTCAAAGCCACAGCCACCACCACCGCCACCGTCAGAGGCACCCCCGGAGGCTGTCCCAGCTCTCCCTCCTCCAGGTCACTCTTTTCGGATCACACTTTCAACACCACTGGACTAGACCATCCTTAAGGCTCCTGTTCTGGAAAGCATGGAGCTGTAGAATTCTAGGGAGAAGGAAATATTCACAGAGTCCACGCCTACACGAGGCAGGAAGCGGTGTGGCTCCTGCCCCGCAGCCCCTTGGGTGACAACAGGAGGACTTGAGGCCCAGATCTGATCACACAAGATAATTTTAGGGGCTCCACTTCTGAGCCCCAGGGTTGTTTGTTTCCAGTTACCTTTTATTGCCAACGAGTGATGCTAGCTTTCCATTTATGGAAAAATATACAGTTTTCTTCTAAAGTGCGAGTTTAAAATAGCGAAGCAGTTGGAAAATTATACACTGGTGCAGGTCAAAGGACAAGTGCTTGGTGGGAGTGGCGAGCACGGGAACGGGGCCCCCACGTGCCTGCTGCTGGGGAACCACTGGCCTGTCCCCCCTCCCAAACCCCGGGCCGAGAGATGGCCCATTCGAGGCCGTTTCCGGACAGGGAGTCTGGGTGTGACTTAACCAGGGCTGCGGAGGGAAATGGCTCAGCCTTTGATCCAGCCACACCCGCTCCTTCCCTTGGGTGGGCAGTGTGTGCCCCAGCCTGGCAGGGGCAGATAACCCAGGACCAGAGTTCAGTTCCACTTTCTCTAGGGCGTCGGTCGGAGAGGCAGGCGTCTGAGGCTCAGGCAGGCCTGACCTGCCCCCTGAGACACGCGAGGCCTCCTTTGGAGTCCCTCCCGAGCGTCCCATCCCACAGCCGCCGCCGCCATCCCCGGGGAACGGGCAGGAGCCAGGGGGGCCTCACCGAACTTGGAGAAGAAGTAGCACTCGGGCATCCTGGAGAGGTCGTACTGGTGCAGGAACCGGCACTGGTCGCCCTTCTTGCACAGCCCGCGGAGCCAGTGCTTGCACACCACCGTCTTCTCCCCGTGGTCGTGCCGGAACGGGCACAGCCTCCCTGGGGACCAGAGCGCCCAGCTGGGAGCCCCCGCCACCCCCAGCCGCGGCCCTCTCACCCCTGGGCTCAGACCCAGCTGCCCCCTCTAATCCCCTCCCCTGGACCCTGGCGGTGGCTAGGACTGGGGGCCAGAGGCAACAGGGGGGACCTGCTATGGTCCGAAGAGATGGCTGTGCCCACGGCCACACCTTTGCCCGGACTTTCCTCTCTGCCTGGTGTGGTGCCCGTCAAACCCCAGGAAGCCCCCAGCTGTCGGGACACCCCCTCTCCTCCAGGCTCACAGGGGGGCTCCCACCAGAGAGCAGAGGCATGGTCCCCAGGCCTGCCCCCCACAGCACAGTCCCTATCACATAGTACGTGCTCATTAAGGGCCTATTGGATTCATGTGTTAAAAAAAAAATTATGCCTCCCGATTCCAGAGGCCTAGCGTGACCACGAGTGAGGCTGACGTCAGAGCCAGCTCCGTAAGGATCAGAAGGAAGCGGGAATGTGAGATTTAACTCTATCGTCGTCACCAGCACGCTGTTCCATCAGCAGGAAGGACACCCCAGGCCCCACATTTCTAAGGGGCCTGGTCTCCCGCATCTGGAACAGCTGGGCGGCCCCACACGGGTTCAGAGGACAAGCCTGGTCAGGCCCATGCAGGAGGCAACCAATCGATGTGTCTCTGTCATATCTGTTTCTCTCTCTCTCTCTCTCTCTCTCTCCTCTCCCCATTTCCCTCTCCCTTCCACTCTCTCAAAAAAAAAAAAAGTCCCCCAAATGG
>NW_005355708.1:803019-804279 GCF_000412655.1 Myotis brandtii | reverse complement strand
GGGCACATCCCCAGTAGGGAGTGTGCAGGAGGCAGCTGATTGATGTTTCTCTCTCATCCATGTTTCTAACTCTCTATCCCTCTCCCTTCCTCTCTGTAAAAAAATCAATAAAATATATATTTTTAAAAAGTCAATGGTAAAAATAACATCGGGTGAGGATTAAAAACAAACAAATTCTACCCCATCCCGACGTCCCCTCCCCAGGTGTGAATTCAACACCCTCTTCGAGGCTACGCTGAGCCCAGAGTGGCCTGGACGCGGCCCACCTGCCGACCCACCTTTCTCACAGAGCCCCTTAGCGTAGAAGTTGCACACAGCTGAGCTCGACTCTAGAAGGAGGGAAGGAAACAGAGGCGGCAGTTTCCCCAGAGGGCCCTTCCTCCGTCAGCAACCTCCCCAAAGGCCCCAACTGGCCCCTAGAACCAGCCTCCGAACCTCAACACCTGAGCCCCCGAATCTGCAACGGAGGGGCCTGAGGCCAGCCTGGGAGCTGGGGAGCCAGCCCTATTTTCCAGGGAACCCCACGCAGGATGTAGGAGGGGAGGCCTGAGCCCCTGGGAAGAGAGGGGCTGAGCTGGGAATCCCAGGCTGTGGGCCCCAGCTCAGCCCCCTGGTGAGCAGCAGGGCAAGGAGCTGCCCAGCAGATGCTGAGCAGAGAGGCCTGCAGAGCAGCAGGGAGGAGGAGGGAGAGGGGGAGGGACGGCTGGCGCCCTCCTCACTCACTGTCCATGCCCTGGAAAGGCAGGGGTTCAATGCCCTTTTGCATCTCTACGTCCTTCTCCAAGGTGAAGGTGAACCGCTCCAGCCCCGCAATGACCTCTTCCATCTTCCATCTCCTGCTGGGGCTGCTAGCAACTGCCCGAGCCCCTGCAGGTGGACCCTATAAAGCTCTGGAGCCCTTAAAGGGCCAGGGTCTGATCCGGGGCCAGGTGGCTGCCAGGCTACCTGCAGGCCCAGCTGTGCAGGAGCGGGGCCCAGCTGTGTCCCCCTCCCGCCCCCATGCAGGTGCAGCCACCCCAGGGCCCTCACCCCACACTGTGTGAACTGGGGAGGGATAGCAGAGCCCCACACGCTCATCTCTGCTTGTTCCCAAACCCACACACAGCATATGCACCGACCTTCCCAAACCTGCGCTCATACTTTCAACATGAAGACACGGCCCAGGTTGGCCAGAGGAGCTGCGCGAACCAACCACAGCCAGGCTGTTCGGCTTGGCAGGCGCTGGGGAGCCAGAGGGTGTGGGGGCGGGGGCGCAGAGGG
>NW_005355708.1:797135-802921 GCF_000412655.1 Myotis brandtii | reverse complement strand
CCCTGCCTCCCCCTCCCTCCCCTCGGGCCCCAGCCAACCCCTCCCTCCGGGACTCCTGACACCCCTTTTCTGCCCTGAGTGACAGGCCCCAATGAGCTCCTCCTGGGAGAGCGGGAAGCGACGCTGAAACTCGGAGGAATCGGAAAAAGTTGGATGAATGGCGCTTTGTTTGCCTCGCTGCCTCGCGCACGACCGCACGCTGGGCTGGGGGTGGGACCCATCCAGGCTCCATTGGCCTCCCCGCCAGCACTCGGCGGGGCCACCCCAGCGCCTCCCCGCCCCTGAGAAAGTGCTTTGTACCCGAAATCTCTATGCAAATGTTGTTTTATTATTATTACTACCCCCCTCCCCTGCCCCCTGGCCTGGGGACATCTGAACTTGCTTTCAAAGGAGCTTTGTGGGGCTCTAACTGGGACAGGCCTCCCCCGGCCCCTCCCCCGGCGCGGGCCCCCTCATTGGCTTCCCACTAACTGGAGCTGGTGTTTGAGTCAATGGGAGCCCAGGCCCACAGAACCCAAATGCCCTCCTTCGCCGCAGGCAGAGGGGCAGCCCCTGCAGGCCCGCAGCTGGGCCAACAAGAAGGAGCCTGCTGGCTCCTGGCTCCCGGGCCTGTGCTCCTGGTTTGTTGTTCTTTGGAACTCCGATCCGAAAGGAAAACAGCTGGAGAGGTACACCCGAGGCCAGGGAGCCGGGAGGAGCAGGGAGGGGAGCCAGAGTTTCCGGAAGCGTGGGCCTCCCTCCAGCCACATTCCCAGGACGGCCGAGGGCAGAGCTGGGGGCCTCGGGTGGGGGTCCCTGGAGAGATGCCCTATTTGTGTGCCCTGATTAGTCCAAGAAGACGCTCATCGGTCAACACAGGCTCCTCTAAGGCCCGCACTCACCTGGCAGGCAGGCAGGCAGGGGAGGAAATGGAGACTCAGCAAAGCCAAGGGCATGTGGTTGGGGGGTGGCAATAATGGAATTCAAATCACATCTCTTTTTAAAAATATATATTCTTATTGATTTCAGAGAGGAAGGGAGAGGGGGAGAGAGAAATAGAAACATCAATGATGAGAGAGAATCACTGATGGGCTGCCTCCTGCACGGCCCCTCACTGGGATCGAGCCCACAGCCTGGGCATGTGCCCCTGACCGGGAATTGAACTGTGACCTCCTGGTTCATAGGTTGATGCTCAACCACCGAGCCACGCCAGCCGGGCAAAATCCACGTCTCTTGATGATTTCCTTCTATGAACACCCGAGGAGCCTCTCTCTATACCAGGGACCGGGAACCCCCAGACAAAGGACTGTGTCCCTGCCCCTCGGGGGCCACCCAGTCAAGTGGGGGCACACTCAGCAGCACAATTATACAAGGGGGTAGTTGGCGACAGTGTGATCCTGGTAAGGGGCAGAGACGGGTGGCAGGGAGGGCTCTCGGGGGGAAGGTCTGATGACAATGGGAGAGAACATTCCAGACGAGGGGCCTGTGGGGGCACACTCAGCAGCACAATTATACAAGGGGGTGGTTGGCGACAGTGTGATCCTGGTAAGGGGCAGAGAGGGGTGGCAGGGAGGGCTCTTGGGGGAGAGTCTGGTGACAATGAGAGAGAACATTCCAGACGAGGGGCCCGCTCTACCAGGCACTGGGCCATGCAGCAACACGCAGGCTGAGGGGACAGTCGAGGGTTTATAGAAAGGCCGTGATGGGGATGAGACTGGAGAAGTGAGCAGGACCGGGGCCGGGAGAGCCTTGGAGGACTTGGTTTTTATCAAGAAGGAAGCCAGTGGAGGGACTGGAAAAAGCTGGGAGGAGGTCCTCCCAGCCTGCTGGCCGGAGCGTTCACCGTGAGGGCCGAGGGGGACTCTCCGTAGCATCCTCCCTCCTCTGGCCAAGGTCTCGCCTCCGCCCGACCCCCGTCCCCCCTCTGTGCCTGGCCAGGTGTGGGGAGGAAGCCTCACGATGGATGCCCTCCTCCCGAGGGTGCATCCTAAGAATGACAGTGCCTGACATTCCTGGGTTTTGCTTCTGCAAAATGAATGCCTTCTGTCGTGGGTTGAATTGTTCTCACCCCCACCCTCTACCCCAAAAGAGAGAGAGTCCAATCCCCACCCCGGTCTGAACGTGACCTTATTTGGCAGTTGGGTCTTTGCAGAGGTAGGTAAGGATCTCCAGGTGAGATCACCCTGGAATTAGGGCGAGTCCTAGACAGAGGACAAGAGGGAGAGGTGACACACCCAGCAGAGGCCGAGAGAAGAAGCCCACGGTTCCAGGAGGAGACGGGTCAGCCGCTGACCGCGGGAGGCCAAGGAAGGCCGGCCAGCGCGGGAACCCAGGAGGGCGGCCTGGGCCTGCCCACACCCTGATCCCGGACCTCGGGCCTGCAGAACTGTGAGACAATCAATGTCTGTGGTTTTGAGCCACCACCGTTGTGGGCAGCCCCGGGAAACAAATTCGTCTTCACTTAGACTCAGTTCCAGAAGACCTGGCCCCTTTTACAGATCAGCAAATAGAGACACAGAGAAGCTGGGTGACTGCCAAGGTCCCTCAGCTGATTAGTGTCCACTGGGAGCCTGCCCTGGTCTCCCACCCGCAGGCCCTCTGTCTTGCTCAGACCAGGGGGGCTGTACCCCCTTTCCCCCATTTACTAGTATATGACCACCTCAGGCTCCCAGGTGAGCCGGCGCCCACTGTCTGGCAATGCCCTGGAGGGGGGCTCCGGGGCGTCCCCTCTGGACCCTCACAATCTGCTCTTCTGTGCCCGGAGCTCATCCCAGCCCCGTGTCTGCGCTGATTAATGACCTGGTGGCTGCCGAGTGCAGGTGTGGGTCGCTACGCACACGGTGGTGTCAGTTTTAATCACCATCATCATGAGCCTCGCATCCACCTCCAGCTGCAGGCTCCCTGAGTCATCACCGGCCCCCTTCCCTTCACACACGAACTGCTCCGGAAAGCAGGGGTGCAGGAGCTCTAGAATCCTCCGGCCGCCGGGAACTGGCAGAGGCCACTGTGCCCAACCTCCCGGCCTTCATCAACCCCGGCCAGTGCTCTGCTGGGCAGAATGTGGCCACACCCTCCTTTCCGGTCTCTGTGCATCCGCCTCACTCCCCACTCGGGCACCCTGAGAGGGTGGCATCGGCCAGGCCCGGTTCAAATCCTGTTGCTAAGTGGCTGTAGGACACCAGGGAGCAGTCCTTCTTCCCAGGAGGACCGTGCTGTGAGGCACCCGGGACAGGGGTGGCCTGTGCTCAAGGCCCCAGGTGTCCTGCCCCAGGTCCCTGACGCCTCCCCTCCTTCAAGGTGGTTGTTCCTAAGGAGCTGGGCACAGGGGTTCCAGGCTGTTGGGATGCTATTGAGGGGGCCTGGCAGCTGGGGACCATGGTGTTGGGAGGGGGTGGAGGGCAGGAGGAGCCCCACTGGCCCACAGCTGCTGCCACTCAGCCCCAGGAGCAATGAGCCGGTGTGTCCTGCCCTCTCCATTGCTCTTGGTGGGGGGGGGGGGGGGGGGGGGGGAATCTGAAGATTCCAATATGCTACCCTCCTGGCTTTGAAGATGGAGGGTGGGGCCATGAGCCAAGGAAAGCGAGTGGCCTCTAAAAGCTGGAGGGGCAAGGGCACGAACTCTGCCCTAGAACCGGGAGGGCAGACCCGCTGGCACCGCGATCTGGCTCAGTGAGAGCCATTCCGGCCTTCTGACCCCCAGGACCGGGAGATAAGAAATGCCTGCTGTTTGAAGCTAGTAACTTTGTAGCAACAATAGGAAACTAAGACAGAGCAGGAAGAGCAGAAAGTGACCATTCGATGGGCAGTTACACCACACAGTGTGGGAGATGGAGGTGTGTGCAGAGCTGCCACCAGACCACTCCGCTCCCTCCCGCCCGGCCTGGGTGTCAAGGAAAGTCTCTGGGAGGACGGAGTGAGACAGAGCTGCGGACAGGCGGAGTGCTGCCACGGCGGTGGGGACCCTGTTCCCAGCAGAAGCAGCCCGGTCCCCGTGGAGGCCACTCCTGGTTCTCGGGCAGGTCCGCTGCTGAGAGAGGTGCATGCGGCTGGGAGCTGGCTAGGGAAGGGCCTTGAACCCGAGGCCTTGGGAGTCACTGAAGGAGCCAGCCTTTCAGCTTTGGGTCTGATTTGCATTTTAGAAAGAGCCGTCTAGCCCGGCTGGTGTGGCTCAGTGGTTGAGCATTGACCTATGAACTAGGAGGTCACAGATCGATTCCGGGTCAGGGCACATGCCTGGGTTGTGGCTTGATCCCCAGTAGGGGGCGTGCAAGAGGCAGCCGATGAATGATTCTCTCTCATCATTGATGTTTCTATCTCTCTCTCCCTCTCCCTTCCTCTCTGAAATCAATAGAAAACAAAACAAAAAAACAGCCCTCTGGCTGCAAACCTGGGGCCACTCTCCACGGAAGGGCCAGAGAAGGGGCTCCAGCAGCAAAAAAAAGTGCCTGAGTCCTCAAGTGGCTGAAAAACAGCCGTAGGAAAGAGGATCCCACTCCATTCCCCAAGGCCCTGAAGGAGTCTGTGCGGGTAAAATAGAAAAATGTGGAAGGTCCAGATAAGCCACAATCATTAGCAAAGCTCTCATGTCCGTCCCTAGGTCTGGAGGGACGGGCTGTGTCCCTCCTGGAGCGGTGCACCTTGGAGGAGAGGGAGGAGGGTTGCTATGGAACAGGGACCCGCCCCCTGGCCAGGGGACAGTCACGGATGAATTCTTCCAGCCTCAGCCTGGGCGCTCACTTTGATGGATCGAGGGCCGAGGTCACACGTTTGATCTGCCTTTGGGTCAATTGAGTCTGCAGGAAAAGTTCATTCCATCACCGCAGACTGCCCTCCAGCCTGTTATCGCTAAATGATGCTGGGGTCACCAGGCGAGGGAGCGCAGACGGAACAACCCTCCAGGCCTTGGCGGTCCACAGGGAGTCCGTCGATGGGGCCCATTTTGTGTTCCAAGCCCAGGGGCTGTGGCGGGCAAGCAGAGGGCAGCCCCTCCCGGGCCCCAGCCTGGATGAGCCACCCCCAGCTCGGGGCTGAGGGCGGGGGTGAGGGGGGAGAGTCAGGGGGGTGCAGGGGGAAGCTCCCAGTCCTGACTTTCTCTCCTATGTTCGTCAAAACCATAGAGCTGCCCTGGGCCTCACTTCCCGGCTTGTCTTTGAACTCAGTCTCGGCCACAGATTCCGACCTAGATGTGCGGCTGCAGACACAGGGGGAGGTGCCCGCTGTCTCAGTCAACGGGGGGTGGGGTGGGGGGACAGTAGCAAACAGCACAGTCCAGGGGTTTCAACCACGGACGTTCATGTCTCACAGCTCCGGGGCCCTGAGTCGTAGGTCAAGGGACCGGCAGATTCCGTTCCTTGTGAGGGGTGTGGGGGAGGCACCCAATCGATGTGTCTCTCTCACATCGAGGCTTCTCTCTCTCTGTCTCTCCCCCTCCCTTCCACTCTCTCTAAAAACCAATGGAAAAATATCCCTGGGTGAGTATTAACAACACAAATATCTGAAGAAAATACACGAACCTTTAGGTCAAAGAAAAATTTTTAAAATGTGACATGATTGCACTCATCTTTTTTACTAAAGGGGTTGTAAAATGTCATTTTAATAACTTTCATGGGGGAGGGGGCCCACGAAAGGCACAGTGCCCCCCGGGGCCGTGTCTGTCTCATCTGCTGCCTGTGTACTCTCCCCCCCGCCCCTACCCCCCAGCCTCTCAGAGTTGCTTGGCCCAGAGTATGATGAGTCTGTGCCGTAAATTTCTGTTTTCAGAGAATACAGCCTCAAGCTCTCTGTCGTCAGCCCCAGTTTGGCTGGCG
>NW_005355708.1:795496-797025 GCF_000412655.1 Myotis brandtii | reverse complement strand
GAGGTGACATAGAGGCTACGGCATCTTCCAAGACAGCCAGGGGATGACATGGGCCACTCGCCGCCCTCGATCCACAGAGAGCAGACCAGGGCCCCGGCCACCTCCCCATCCGCACTTCCCTCGCTCTGACTCAGCGCGAGACATAGAAAGCTGTTTCCCGAAGAGCACCCTCAGGTAACAATGTCATTGGCTAAAGAGAAGTGCCAGTTTTCTCAATGAAGTAGGTTATTTAAGATGCACGAATACACATCTTTCCCAAGTATATATGTTTCATAAGCCCCCCCCCCCCTTTTTTTGGCTTGGAACCCAAAACACGTGACCTGGAAACATTTTTGTCTTAAATTGGCCCTTATGTTAAAAAAAAAAAAAAATAGGCATCTCCCCATTCCTGTAAGAGCAGCGGTTTTCAGCAGCTGATGGGACACTTGGGAATGTCCCGGGACATGTTGCAGTGACATGACGGGTTGCTAGGAAGCAGCTGGCGTCGAGTGGGAAGCGGCCAGGGATGCTGCTCACCATCCCACAGGGCACAGGCCAGTTCCCGACAACAGAGCGATGGGGCTCCCAGGGCCGGTAGCGCGGAGGCTGGGAAATCCTGCTCCGGGAGCGTCCACACTGTGTGTCTCGGGCGAGTGACGGGGAGGGCTGCGGTCTGGCCCTCCGGAGAGTTGGTTTTATTGATCTGTGTCTTGGCCTCAAGCCTTCGCGTCACGCCGAGCGGAAAGGCAGCCTCTGGGGTTCGCGTGACTGTCTCTTCGACGTCACTGGTGTCCAGGACGTCGCTGGAGCCCCCGCCCTCCCCCTCCAAGGGTCTCCCAGGAGCCCGGTTCTCTCGGACCCAGTGTCAGAGAATGCTGAGCTGCTCCTGGGGCCGTCTCGAGTCTCACAAGAAGCAGGTTTCCCTTTTCGCTTTGACTGACAGGAAGCTCCGAGCCCAAGAGAATCATCGAGGCCCACCCCGTACCAGTTCTCTTCGTTCTCTGCTTGTTAGCTGCAGCCTCATTCTCCCTCTGATCTATTTTTATCCTATTGTGACCTACCCCGTTTTGTAAGCGCCTCTAATCCTTTCTGGAACAAAGCGGGGCATCAAATCAAAACAAGCTTCAGCGGAGCCCTGTGGCCTTGAGGGTACATCTGAAGCTGGCAAAGTCATTTCAGGGTTGGAGCCCTGCCGAAGGGAAGGCCGCTCTCCGGGCCCCTCCTGGCCCCTCCTGGGAGTCTCATCTCAAACAACAACAGCTCAGTGAGTTAGAGCAACAGGTTTCAGAGGCAGCGCCACCAACACCCATCTGCCTGCAAATACCTTCCCTCTCCCCAAAATGTTCCTTCCAGCCTCCCATCTGGCTGCTGGCAGGCGGCCCCGGGGCCCAGAGGAGACTGCAAAGGGGAAGCAGACAGACAAGGCCCTGTTTTCATTCCTCACTGTCCGCTCCTGCACCTTCTGTGGGAGTCGGGCCTTTTGGGAAGCTGTGTGTGAAGGCTGAGTGAGCCAGGGAGGGGTGGGGAGAGCAGCAAACACCTGAAAAGGT
>NW_005355708.1:791673-795399 GCF_000412655.1 Myotis brandtii | reverse complement strand
GGCCACCCCCACAACTACCACACGCCCGGCCCTGTGAGCAGCTGCGCCCCATACTATCCGCCGGCTCAAAGCCAGCCCAGTCCCTTTCGCAATCTCCGCTCAGCTCACTCATGGGACTTTGGCCAGCGCCTTCTTCTCCCGTAAAACGGAGATGGGGCCGGCCTGGCGAGCGAGACTCAGTGGCTGAGCTGAGCATCGACCTATGAACCAGGAGGTCACGGTTCGATTCCCCGTTCGATTCCCGGTCGGGGCATGTGCCTGAGTTGTAGGCTTGATCCTAGTGTGAAGCGTGCAGGAGGCAGCTGATCAAAGATTCTCTCTCATCATTGATGTTTCTCTCTCTCTCGCATTCTCCTTTCCTCTCTGAGATCAATAAAAAAATATTTTCAAAGAAACAGAGGTTTTGAACCTGACCCTGAGGTTTGAAGATGCTGAGAACCCCCTGCCTTCGCATGCTGATGCCTCCATTCGTTTTTGTCCACTTTCTCCTGGGGACATGGTCACCCTGGTGAAGAGGAGGGGGTGGCTGGGTGTGTGCTGCTGTAGGTGTGGGTCTAAGTGAGGTCTCTCCCCAGGCCCCTGGGGTGTCCCGAGTGGCTGGCATTTCTCCAAGTCAGTAAGCAGGCCTGGAGCTCAGGGCGACTGGCTTCTCCCAGACCCTCGGGAGCCCTGCGCCAGTGGCTGCCGGTGGAATAGGGGTTTACACTGTCTGGGAGCACAGCCCCCGCTCAGGTGTCCTCCCCTCACCTGCCTGGGCCCCCACTGCCCTGCATTCGCCTCTGCAAGGGCCTAGAGCTAGGCTGCAGCGCCCAGGGGATGTGCTGGGCTGGGGATGTGCCCCAGAACCCCCGCCCCCAGGGCCACCACACGTTCGCTCCTGACTCCGGTCTCAGCCGCGTCCCTCATTAGCTCTAATGAGCCAGACTAGGGACAGAGGAACATTTTAATTGTGCTTCTCACTGTTTCCCAGGACGAGGATGAGTGCCGCCCAAGTTTCTCTGTGGACGCCAGCGAGAGGAACAGGGTTTCCAGGGACTCAGCCACACGGGCCCCCACATGGAGGGGCGTGCGAGGGGCAGCAGCTGCAGAGCCAGCCCTGCCCAGGCTGACTCCGCCTCTCAGAGGTGCCAGGGCGGAGGGGAAGGTGGTGAGGCAGGTGGGTGGGTGGGGGAGTCGCCGGGTCCCCACCCAGGGCAGACACACCCCTGACCTCACTTTCCCGAGTGATGGAGCTTCCAGGCGCCTGAGTGACGAGGCCAATGTGTTTATTGAATATATTTTTATTGATTTCAGGGAAGAAGGGAGAGGGCAGAGAGATAGAAACATCAATGATGAGAGAGAAGCATTGATGGCTGCCTCCTGCACTTCCCCGACTGGGGATAGAGCCTGCAACCCGGGGATGGGCCTAACCAGGATTCTAACCGTGACCTCCTGGTTCATAGGTCAGCGCTCAACCACTGAGCCACACCTGCCGGGCACACGCGTTTTGAACCAGCCACGTCCTGACTCCATGACCTGGTGATCGGAGAACGTGGCCACATGGGCTCTCAGCACATAGAAGGGGGGCACCAGCGTCTACCTCCTGGGCCCAGAGGCTGAAGGAGAACACGCCGCCTCTAGGTTGATTTTCCAGGTCAAAGGGTAAAGGGCACCTGCTGTGTCCTGGTGGCGACACATCCCATGTGTGTGGGCACCTGGGGCTTGGGAGAACATAGCCTCCCTTGGGTTAGGAACAACTTTGCCAACACCAGGCCAGGGACCATGTCTGTACCCTCGCCCCGTGGGAGCAGCAGGATCCCCCCCTAACAGGCGAGGACACTGAGGCACAAAGCAGCGAAGTGCCCAAGGGCCCCCGGGGCCCCCAAAGGCCCAGAGCCCCTGAGGCCTGCCCAGGCCCCAAAGGCACTGCGAGAAGCCACCTCAGGCCCCCGAGGACCCCCTCCCTCACCCCTACCCACCCACAACCTGAAATAAACCCTCCCAGAAACAGAGATGAACACCAGACATACTATAGGGCTTTTTTATTGTTGCCTCGCTGTTTTAACAATTTCATGAAAAAAATATACAGTTCAGAATCTGGGACGGACCACCATCTGGATGGGGCTCAGGGGCAGCCGGGGGAGTGGAGGGGGGCTGCACTACTGGAAACCAAGCACCCACGGGGTACCGGGATCAGGAACAAGTTAGTGTCTGAGTCAGGATCTGGCAGAAAATGGGAGGCTGGAGCGGCCACGCCCACCCGCCCCGGCTGGATCCCGTGGCAGCCAGCCCCGCCCCCACTGGCTGCCAGGGGACAGAGGCGGTGGGTCAGCCTGTTCCCAGGACAGAAAAGCCATCATCAGTTAACCCTGGGACTCACACCCGGGCTCCTACGCAATCCCCTTGAGCAGGGTTAGAGGACATCGGCTGACATCTGCAATCCAGAGGAACAACAAATAACTTTTTAATATAAGCATGTTCCGTATGGCAAGGGGGCATACTTATACCGAGAAACTATCCTTTTGTTTTGTTGCTAAATCTGGCCACCCTGCTACCTCTACCCCCAGGGCCCTTGCCTCAGCAGCTGGCGAGAGGCCTGGGAAAGGAAGAAGTCGTCAGGGGGGAGGGGGGAGAAGAGGGAATAACTCAGTCCAAAAAAAAGCATTTATCCCCCCCAGGAATGATATATTACTTTAAAAAAAGTCATTTTTCAGAAATATTCTAATGCACTGGACGCCTTCCGCTGTTAACAGCTATGGGTGGAGGGGGACGTGCACGCAGACACGCACCCCATACCATTCTAGGTAAAGTTCGGAAGCACCGAGTAAAGTGTCTGAAAGGATGTTCCCTCTGATGGCAGATCTGTCGCTGCTCCAGGGAGACGGCAACACACCAAGGAAGAGCGAACAAAAAACCCAGGGAGCTGCGCGGCCAGGACAGTCTGCTCCTAGTGTCCTCGGGCAAGGCCCCGTCCCCCAAATTCAAGAAGCCCAGGGCTTCGGCTCCCCGCCCTGTCCTCCTCCCCGGGAAGGGGCCGCGGTTAGTGTTCAGGGCTGTCAGTCCGGCTTTACTCCAAGGGCTCCAGGCTTCCTGTGCTGGGGCAGGCGGGGAGGGAGGGGCCGGGACTCGTGCCCACCCCATGCCTCCCGTGACACACATTTACCGGGGGAAGTCACTGTGGGGCCACAGCAGAGCTCGGGGGGTGGGGGGGCCCAGGAGAGCCGTGTCCTTAGCCCTGGCCAAAGGTCGCCGCTGAGCCGACCTGCCCAGCTGCAGGCGGGAACTCAGGTGGACATCTGGCAGCCATCTGAGGCCAACGTGGAGGAAAGGAAACGGATTCCTGCTATAAGAACACAGCCCTGTCCCATCCTACAGAGCTCAGGGAGGCCGGGCTGTGGGGCAACGTCAGGCACCAGGGCCAGCTCCCCAAGTCCTCCACGGCCCCCAGGCTCGGCCAGCGCCCCTCATCCGTGAGGCCCAGGGTCCGTGGCAGAAGCCAGGCTCTTGGCTGCCCCTGAACGGGAAGGGGGTGGGCTGGAGGCAGGGAGACGGGGCCAAGAGCGGGGAGCCACCTCGGCCGGCCTCACACTCGGATCTCATCCTCCTCCTCCTCATCCATGAAGGAGAACTCCTTGTCGGGCTGCCTGGGGAGAGCGGCCCGGGCCCCCTCTGGCCCCTGGAAGGCGGGGCTGCGCTCCTCCAGGACGCTCGAGGTGCAGCTGGACAGGGAGCTGCTGCCCGCGTGGT
>NW_005355708.1:778275-791625 GCF_000412655.1 Myotis brandtii | reverse complement strand
CAGGGGCGGCGGGGGCGAGTCCTGGCTGGCCTTGCCTTCCTGCCTGGCCGGGAGAGGGGCCCCCGACCCAGAAAGGGGAACCTTGGGGAGACTGCCCGGCTCCTCGTCGCCGTGGTAACCGCCATCCTCTTCCTCTGGATCCCACTCCTCCTTGTTCATGATGCTCAGGACGTCGCCCAGCATGGAGGGCCCCAGGTCAATGTGGAAGGACATGATGGATTCGGCGTGCTTCAGCCCGAAGCCGGCCTTGGGCATGACGGGCAGATCCGTCAGGTCCCCGAAGGCCCGCTCGTCCAGGAGGGGGTCGAGGGAGTGGGGGGAGGTGGCCCCGTTCCGCCGCCGGGGCCCCTCCTCCACACGGGCCGCCTCCGGGTCCCCCTCCCCGCCGTTGGCCTTCTTCACGGGGCTGGACGACAGGCTCTTGGGCAGCTTGCCGGCGCCCCTCTCCGCGGCCTCCTTCTCGTTCAGCTGGGGCAGGGACATGGCGTTCTTGACAAACAGGGCCGAGTCCCGCAGCGAGCCCAGCATGTCCCTCTGCTCCCGGTCCCCCCGGGTCACCGACTGCGACCGCTTGCTGCCCCGGAACTTCCGGGACAGGAGGCCGCGTTTGGAGGACGAGGTGGACGCCTGCTCGTCCAGGGACTCGCCCTCCAGCTCCCCAGCCTTGCTGTTGAGGAAGGAGGTGTCCCCAAAGGCGTCCCCCGCCCGGCCCACGTGCATGGTGTGGCGGAAGTCGCCCAGCGGCGCGCTGATCATCTCGGCTGCGACCGCTTGCTGCCCCGGAACTTCCGGGACAGGAGGCCGCGTTTGGAGGACGAGGTGGACGCCTGCTCGTCCAGGGACTCGCCCTCCAGCTCCCCAGCCTTGCTGTTGAGGAAGGAGGTGTCCCCAAAGGCGTCCCCCGCCCGGCCCACGTGCATGGTGTGGCGGAAGTCGCCCAGCGGCGCGCTGATCATCTCGGCCGTGAGGTCCGCGCGGGAACGGCGCTTGGAGTGCACGGAGCTGGACACCAGCTGCTTGAGGATGGGCATCGTGCCCGAGGGGAGGGGGGGGAGGCAGGGCCTCCGAGGCTGCAGGTGAGGCTGGCGTCAGATGTGAGGTCCCGCGGGTGGAGGGAGCGATGAGGAAGGGCTCATAGAGCTGCAAGGAGAGAACAGCAGGAGAGGGTTAACCTGGGCTGGCCTCGTGCACAAAAGCCCATCTGCCTGCCCCCAGGCTGTTATTCAAACCCCAGCTCCCACCCAAAAGAAACAATAGGACAGGAGCCAGCAATCAAAGCTATAACCCCGCCCTCTTTCTTCACCCACAGGTTCTCAGGGGCGGGGACTGCTGTTTGCAAAGCTGTTTGGAGTTCAAGGAGCCACAGACACACATTCCCTGAAACCTGAGAGAGAGAGAGAGAGAGCTTTCTTCCAAAGGACAATACCGGCCCCGCCCTCCACACCTCCGCCCAGCCAGGATGCTGCCAGAGCCAACAGGACCGCATTTAAGGAGGTGGAGGTGCAGCCCCGAGGCCACAAAGCAGTGAAGGAAAGAGTCAGACAGAGGCTAGGACTCGGCTCCTCTGAGCAGCGCGTCTGGAGACACCTGGAAAGTTCTTCCTGCTGCCTGACCTCGATCCCTGTGAAGTCAGTGGACACCTCAACCTGAGTCACCGTCCTCAGAGGAGGGAGAGGACAGGACAGGCCCCAGGGCGCTGCTGCCTGGCACCTCAACCCACGTGGGCGGCCCGGCTCACTCTCTGAATCAGAATTGGGGTGGGGTTGGCGGCAGGATTCACAGAACCAGCTCCCCAGCCTTGCAGTCCTTGCTGGGTGTCCCTCAGAGGAGGATCCCGCCTGCGATGTCTCCATCGTGGGGCCCAAGCTCTTTGTCAAGGATCCACCCTCTGCCCCTGGGGGAGATCAAGACTGGGAGACTCTCTCCCAATTTCTTTAATCACTAGGGGTGCAAGGAGGCGGGGACCCCAGATGACCCAGCTCCCTGGGATTTGTGGAACGGCAAAGGGCTACCTGAAAGCATGAGGCACCACCCAGGCAGCTCCTGGCAAGGGTCAAGTTCAAGTTCAGTGTTGGAGCCAACCGGGCCCCTTTCCCTCAGGAGGGACCTGCCCCAAATGCTAAACCCAACAGCATAGGACCGAGCAGGGTGGGGAGAGATGGGCGCAGGAACTTAGCAAAATATGTGGGTGAAGGGGGGTGCTGGGTCACCAGTCCTGCTAAGAGCACCATTCTCAACAGCACCCTCATTGCAGGCCCATCCTTCCCCCATGCCAAGTTCAACCCGTGGGTGCCCCACCCGAAATTCTCCCTCCCTCCTGGCCCCCACTACTTCCCCCAGGCTAGGCCACCGCATCCCACCTGCCCCGACATCAGCCCAGCAGGCCTCCCTGCTGCTCGTGTCCCTTTCTAGTTCATTAGCTAAAACAAAACCCTATCGGACTCCCCAGGGCAGACCCCCTGGTCCAGCATCAGACACTGTATCCCTACTCGATGCCACCGCTTCCCGCTCCCCTATGCCCGCGCTCTGCCCCGGCCCCCGAGCCTCTCTCTCCTGGGCTCCAGGACTGGACACACGCAGTCCCCGCTGGGATACCGTCACCTGGCTCACCCAGCATCCTTCAGGGCTCCGCCGAGACACCACTTCTTCTGGGAGACTGTCCTTAGCCAGGTAGAGTCCTGCCCGCCTCCTCTCCTTCCATCCCCCCACCCTCCAGCAGGCACAGTTACACTGTCCCACCCCTGCCAGCCGGACTGCAATCCCCCCCTGGGCTGGGAGCTTCCAGAGGGTTCCGACAGGCCTGCTCACCGCCGGATCCCACCTTCCAGTGCAGCGGTCGCCAACCAGTGGTCCACGGGCCACTGGTGGTCCTGGAGGTCCGAAAGGCTGGTGACCGCTGTTCCAGTGCATGACACAGCTGGCCTCAAACACCTCCCCTCCCCAGCCTTCTCAAGGCCAAGGACAGTGCTGGCTTCGCTTCCGCCGACAGCCCGGCTCCAGGCTCCCGGCCTGACCTCTCTGTGTCCTCTAACCCCATCCCACGCTCTCCTCCGGGCCCAGCTGCTGAGGCCAGTCTCATGGCTCCCCCCTCCAGCAAGTGCCCCTCCTCCCCGCAGGCAGTCACACTGCTCGTCACTCCAGCAAAGTTCTCCAGGCCCCAGGGCAGCCCTGCCGCCAGCTCAGAGCCAGGTGAGGACCGTGCCGGAAGGCCTTGACATGACCCACTATGCCGGGCAGCTCTCCCTCCTCGCTCTCTTCTTCCTCCCACCCAACCCCAGGAAAAGCAGCTTCTTCTACCCTACCCTGCACCCTCCTGCTGCCCACGCCCTGGGACCTGACCTCTCAACAATGAGCCGGGAGCAGCCAGACCAGGGACTGGCAGACACTTTCTTTCTTTCTTTTTTTTAAAACCACCCCAAAACGGATTCTCTCTCGCTCTCCCTCCTCGCTCTCTTCTTCCTCCCACCCAACCCCAGGAAAAGCAGCTTCTTCTACCCTACCCTGCACCCTCCTGCTGCCCACGCCCTGGGACCTGACCTCTCAACAATGAGCCGGGAGCAGCCAGACCAGGGACTGGCAGACACTTTCTTTCTTTCTTGTTTTTTAAAACCACCCCAAAACAGATTCTCTCTTTTTTTTTCTTTAATGCATTTTTATTGATTTCAGAGAGGAAGGGTGAGGGAGAGAGAGATAGAAACATCAATGATGAGAGAGAATCATTGATGGGCTGCCTCCTGCAAGCCCCCCACTGGGGATCGAGCCCACAACCCTTGACCGGAATCGGACCTGTGACCTTTCAGTTCCCAGGCCAACGCTCTATCCACTGAGCCAAACCGGCTAGGGCTGGCAGACATTTTCTACGGAGGGCCAGACAGTCGAGATTTCCGCTCTGCGCCTGCAAGCGTCTTCGCCGTAGCTACGCAACTGTCTTTGCAGTAGGAAAGCAGCATCGGACTCCATGTGAACGAACGGGTGTGGCTGCGTCCCAATAAAACTTCATTTCCCAAGACAAGCGGCGGGCCGGATTCGGCCTGTGGGCCATAGTTGGCTGACCCCTAAATCAGACACATGAAGGGCACTGGCCGTGTGGTCCTCCCCTCACCACTGCTCCGGGCCCAGAGCTCTCTCCACGTGCTCCAGGCCTCCGGGAGGTAGCGTCCCTGGTCAGCTGCCAATACCCAAGGAGCAGCCCTCCCCACTTCCGGCTGGGGAGGGCGGAGTCCCGAGAAGGGAGGGACCCGGCTGCTCCCTGGAGAAAGTTCTAGTCTAACCCTGGAGCAGATCTGGCCCGTGGAGCCCCATCATTCCTTGCGGCGGGGCTGTCCTGTACGCGGTAGGATGTTAAGCAACATCCCAGGCCTCGACCCATCCGATGCCAATTGCATCGCTTCCCCAGCCGTGACAACCAAAACGTCCCCAGAAATGCCCGGTGTCCCCTGGGAGGCAGCATCACCCCTGGTCTAAGAACTGCTGCCCGGAAGTGAGGACACGCAGGTGAAAAAAAAGCCAGCGAACAAAGGTGAACAAACAGGAAGAGAAAAAGAGGGGGAGGGGAGGGAGGGGACATAAAGTCAGACTGGTGGGAACAGGGACATGAGCCCAGAGTCCCTCGAGGGTTTCGACACATGGGCAGGAATCCCCGGCCCAGAAAGCAGCTTGCAGCCTGTGGTTTCCGATCTCAAGTGCTTGTGAGAGAACAAAAGGGAAACCGCAGGCCCAGCTGCCCAGGGCTCAGCGGGACGGACCCTGTGGCCACCCACAGGGATCGGGTACCCCGGCCACACGGCCACAGGACAGGGGGTCCCCTCGGAGCACACCCTCCCGGCAGGGCTATGCAGCAGAGTGACGGGTACGCAGGGAAACCCCTAGACCAGCCGCGGGACACCCAGGGCCCTGCAGGGCCCGACCCCCCAAGAAGGCAGAGACAGGTCTGGCCTCTCTGGGGGCGGGCACGAGGCTCTGCGGCTTGTGCAAAACCAACCATCTTCCATAGCCAGCAAGAAAAGGTCCCGAGAGGGGCTGCAGGACCTACTAGTCCCAGGGAAGGGCTGGGGCTCTGTGACCCTAGAGCTGGAGAGCACACTGGCAGGCCAGGCTTGAGGGCTGGTGGGAACCCATGGGGCTGTTTTAGGCCCCCGAGTGACGACTTCATCCTAAGCGTCTAACACAGCGGTTCTCAACCTGTGGGTCGCGACCCCTTTGGCGGCCGAACGACCCTTTCACAGGGGTCGCCTAAGACCACCCTGCATATCAGATATTTACATGATGATTCATAACAGTAGCAACATGACAGTGATGAAGTAGCAACGAAAATAATTTTATGGTTGGGTCACAACATGAGGAACTGTATTTAAAGGGCCAGAAGGCTGAGAACCACTGTTCTAACAGGAGGATGTGGGGGTGAGATGAACACAGGTTCCAATACAAGCAGGTGGCCCGGGCCGGGCCTGGGGCCAAGTTCAGGAGGCCCGGGGGCCCTCCCTCCCCCACAAGGGGAGCTGCCAAGGGAGCCGTGGCTCTGGGAGGGGGTGTGGCTCAGTGCCGTGACTCAGCTCTGGGGAAGTGGCTGAAATGGGCCTCAGAGGCCAGGGCGGCCACTCCCCAGAGCCGGTCCCGGGCAGGACACCCCCACCCACCCCGGAAGCCACATCCCACTCTCCTGGCAGTGACCACAGCTCTCCATCTCTCCCGGCCTCTGGTGGAACCAGATTCCTCTACCCTCGGCCCCACTGACCACAGAACATTCCTTCAAGGCAGAAGCTACTGAAGGCCAGGCTCCCTGGTCGGTCCACTCAGCCCACACCCTGGGCTCAGCTCCGCTCCAATCCCATCCTGGGACCAGAGACACCCCCCCCCCCCCGGGCTCCTCATCAGCTTGTCCTACAGCCACTAGGCACACGGCAGGCCAAGTCCCGGGCAGGGGCCTGTCCCTGGCAGCCTGGCCCGCGCAGGAGATAGTGCTGGGGCAGCCAAGCAGGCCTCCCGCTCTCCAGCTGACCCGCAGCTCAACCCGGAACACACAGGACACATGCTGCACACCCACTGCTGCCCGGCCCCCTCCACAGGTTCCCGGCTGTTCCAACCCTCCACCCGGTACCAGCACCAGGCAGCGTGGCTGGACAGAAGGGGCCTCGGGCATGGCGTCATTTGTGGCTCAGAATGACCACAAGAGGCTTCATTCATTACTTTTTTTTTTTTTTAAGATGTTTGTATTAATTTCAGAGACTGAGAGGAAGGGAAAGAAACAGTAATCGGCTGCCTCCTGCACGCCCCCTACTGGGTATCGAGCCCACAACCCTCGAATGTGCCCTGATGGGGAATCAAACCGTGACCTCCCGGTTCATAGGTCGAGCCACACCGGCTGGGCCATTCATTACTCTTTCTCTGTCTCTGCCTCGCTCTTTCCCACTCCCTCTCTCATTCACTGCATACCCATCCATTTTCCCACACTCCTCTGGGCCCTGCAGACACAGCAGTGAAACAGGGTTGGCCACACCCCTGCCCTCCCCAAACAGAGTATGTGTGTGGGGATGGGGGGTGGGGTGGGGGGGGTAGAGAGCTCAGCTGTAAACAGGCAAACAGAACGGCACCTCGCAGTCCTCACTGTCCAGACGGAAACAAGGTGATGGAGCGTGGGTGAGAGTCGGGGGGCTGGGGGCCCCTCTGATGAAGGGGCACCAGTGAGCTGAGAACAGAAGGATGAGAGGAACCGAGGCTCGTCCAGAACATCCGGTGGGAGGAACAGCAAAGGCAAAGGCTCCGGAGTGGGAGCAAGCTGGTGATGTTTGAGGAACAGACTGAAAACCCAGGGCCCAGGGACCCAGGGCCTGCCCTTCCGTAAGCCAGGTAGGCGTCTGGATGGAGGCCGGGGCCACACGCAACCAGCAGCAGTTTCTAAGTGGGCAAGTCATCCAGGCCTCTTCTTCTTCTTTATATATATATTTTATTGACTTCAGAGAGCAAGGGAGAGGGAGAGGGAAACAGAAACATCAGTGACGAGAGAGAATCATTAACTGGCTGCCTCCTGCACGCCCCACACTGGGGACCGAGCCTGCAACCAGGGCATGTGCCCTGACCGGGAATCGAACCGCAACCTCCTGGTTCATAGGTCGATGCTCAACCACTGAGCCACGGCGGCTGGGCCAGGGCACTTTTTGAAGGCAGAGACACCGGGAGCTGCGAGGGCCCGGATGGAGGAGGAGAGAAAGGACAGAATCAAAGGGGACCCCGACGCCCTTTTCCAGGGGTGGGTCTCGCCTGGTGAGCCATGGACCTTTCTCTCTGGGACAACCAACACGCCACCACCAGGTGGAACTTAACTCTGCCAGAACGGGGAGGCATTCTGCTACCAGGTCTGTCAGCTGGAAGAGGCTAGGGACTGGGCTCTTGTTGCCACGGGAAGAGCCAGTGCTTCCTGGAAAGCTCAGCAGCCTTATCCTGCGAAGATAAGAAGTCCCTGGCAGGCGGAAGAGGGTTTTATTCCACCAGCAGACAGGCCCGATGGCCAACGGGAACGGTGTGACGCCCTGGCCCACAGAACCACCTCTGGCCCCCACGAGGGACCCGTGGGGCTGTGCTGTGCTTCTGGCGGACTTTAGTACTCTGCAGAATGTTTAGCTCCTCCACAAGCCCCACCCAAAACCCTCGAGTTTGAAAGTGTCTGTTTGCATCTGAGCCCAAACAGCCACAATTTAAAAAAAAAAAAAAAAAAAGCTCAGGACGGGAAATAATCACCATTATTATCAAGCCTGTGCCACTGTGCGTCTATCCGTGTCAGTGTCTCCTTAAAACACTGGGTGCGGAGCGACCACACGCTCAGAGACGGAGAGACTAAACTAAGGGACTTGCCCTAGGTCAGTGATGGCGAACCAATGACACGCGTGTCAGAGGTAACACGCGAACTCATTTTTTTGGTTGATTTTTCTTTGTTAAATGGCATTTAAATATATAAAATAAATATCAAAAATATAAGTCTTTGTTTTACTATGGTTGCAAAGATCAAAAAATTTCTATATGTGACACGGCCCCAGAGTTAAGTTAGGGTTTTTCAAAATGCTGACACGCCGAGCTCAAAAGGTTCGCCATCACTGCCCTGGGTCATGGACTGATGCCAGGACTGTGTTCCCACACCAGGGCGCTAGCCAGGCTAATAGCCACAGCACATAAACAACCTGGAACACGTAATTCACGTGTGTATAAACATACGTCTACAAGTACACATGCATACATTTGTTTTTACAGGTTATTTGTGTCTATTGTCACTCCGCGAATCGGTGAAGACGGCTTAGTCTCCCCCTTTTCAGTACCACCCCATGCAAGGCGACGTCTTTTGAGTTCTGGTGTTTCCTGCCCGCATCCCAGTGGGTTTTCGTGCACACCCCTGAGGCTGTTCATTACAGCATGCACCGTGTCAGGGGAAAACAGCGGGCCGAGGACACCCCCGAAAGAACTCACTCCCCAACAACTGCTTCCTGATGCCTGAGCCGCCTCAACTGAGCAGGAGATGAGATGACTATCCACCCCCACCCCGGAGACTGGCCCATTTCCAGTGACACTGAAGCCCTAAGCGGGAGGCCAGCCTCCCCCACGGGCGACCCGAGGTGGGATGCTGTCCCAGAGACCGTGGGTGGGTGAAGGCTCTGCTTCTGCGGCGTCTACAGCCTCAGCTCGGGCCTCCTGACGGCTTCAGGGAGCAGAGGAAAGGAGAAAGGGCGGGGGTCACACAGGACAGCCAGCGCCCCCATGCTGCAGACCACCTGGCCGAGCGCAGAAGCAGCTGCACACCAGGCAGTGCTGGGACATCGTAAATGCGTGCCCCCATTTTACAGGAAGGGAAACTGAGGCTCAGACAGGGCGATTTCCTTCACTCATTCCCACAGCTACTAAACAATAATTTGGACCCATTTCCGTTGGCCCTTGAAACACATCATTTTCTGTAGGAGGTCACCCCGCTCCGGCCTATTCAATGGCCACAGTTGAGAATGTGCACACAGAGGGAGGGGGTGCTCCAGGCTCCGATGGACCCCCCCTGACCTGGATCTCATTCCAGCTTCCTGCTCTGAGGAGCCTCCCTGCCCTGAGGCAGCAGCCTGGGCTTCCCCACGTGGTTAGGAGCGGGCTTGGCCCGAGGCCACACTGCCCATGTTTTCCATGCCTGTCCCGCTCCAGCTGCCAGCCTTGGTACTTCCACCGGCCAAGAAGACCAAAACCCTAACCCAAAGGCTCTCCCGAAAATCTCCCAACCCCAGGGCCCCATGCCTGCTCCACCCTCCCCACCTGCCTGCCAACCCAGACCTGGCCCATTGGCCCAGGGGTGCCACTGGCGAGTCACACGCTCCGGCCCATCCCACTTCCTGGAGATAAACAAACATTCTCTGCTCTGTTGTCCCTCTTCCTGGAAGAAAAGGAAAGTGAACGAGGCCCCGGTTTCACTACCTGCTTCCCACTGCAGCTCACACTCATTCCCTGGCAGGGCTGCTGGGAGGCAGGAGACAGGAGTGTGACTGGGGAGGGGTGTGGCCTGTCCCAGGTAATCAGGGCACCAGGCTCTTGTCCGGCAGGGCTCCGAGGGTGCACTGCACAGGGAAGAAAGAAACAGTCCAGGCCAGACCTTCTCAGCGACTTCCACTCTCTGCTGCCTCTCTAGAGGTTATTAAATAATTTATTCCTTCTGTCCGATATGGCAGCCCCGGCCTTACGTGGCTAAAGAGCACCCGAAAGGTGGCCGGTCCAAATTGACACGTGCCGAAGGGTACACGCTGGACTTCAAAGACTTATACTAAAAGGAGAATGTGAAACAGCTCATTCACATTTTTATATTGATTACACGTTAAGATGATAATATCTATAATAATAAAAGTGTAATATGCTAATTAGGCCGGGTGGCCGACCATCTGGACGAAGCCGGGGCTGCGAGGGCCTAGCCCCTTGCACGAATTTCGTGCGTCGGGCCTCTAGTTTGGAATATAATGGGTTACATAAAATGTTGGTCACCTAATTTGTTTTACTTTTTATGTAGCTATTAAGAATGTCAGCTACCCACGGGGCTTACACGATCCTTCTATTGCAGAGTGGCGATTTAGACATTTCCCCCTTTTATGGGACAAGCAGTGCTTCCCCCTGTAGGTGAATAAATAAAGCCAACCATTGTTTACATTTGGGTGAAAATATGAACATGTTAGTAAATCATGTTACAGTATTTGAGATCAAATCCTAATAGCCTAAATTTTACATCCAGTGGGCCCCGGATGAATGCCAGGTTGTTTCGTTTTTGTTTGAACTCTGTAACAAAAATCCTTCCAGCTAAGTCTGCTCAAGTCCGTAACGATTTCCGGAGGGTGCACCCTTCCAAGTGAGTAGAATTACTTTGGCTTCTTCTTGTTGACTTGTTCCCCAGAAGGTTTTACCAAGCTACAGTCTCACTAACACGGAATGAACACAATCACCGCCACCCTCACTTGTAATTTGCATTTCTTTGTTTACTAATGAGGGTAATGAGCACTTTAAAAATTGATTTTAGAGAGAGAGAAAGGGAGAGAAAAACATTTGCACGCACGAGAGAGATACAGTTGCCTCCCTATGTGCCCTGACCGGGGATCGAACCTGCAACCTTTTGGTGTATAGGATGATGCTCCAACCATCTGAGCCACACTGGCCAGGGCAAGCTATTTCCATTTTTGACCGTCATATTTTGCAAAGATGTCTGCAAATTTATCACCCACCCACTCACAGATGGTGATGTGGCTGTTTTCGTTCCCAGAGAGTGCTTATTAATGTTTGCATAGTCAAATCTGTTTTATGTTCTCTGGCTTTAATATCTTGAAGCAAAGACACGCCCACTCCCAACTTTATGAAAATATTCACTTCGAAAACTGTCAGGTAATTTAAAACTACTCAGAAAAACAATCTAGAATGTAGTACACCAAACTAGAGATGCCTGTGGCTTGTAGAATTGTGGGTGGTTTTAAAATAAAAAAAATTAAAATGTAACAATAAAGTAATGTTACCGATTCTTTACCGAATTGTTATGTGAGTTAAGTATCGGATGTGAAATTCTTTTATCTAGTAGGGTAATATCCCACCTTTAACGTTTTTCTAAAATTTTCTGGGCTTTGCTATTCCAGATGGACTTTGGAAACATGTTGTTAAGTTCCAAAAGAAATCCTGATGGGATTACATTGGAATTGAAAGGAAACAATAAATTAACTTGGGAAGAACAGGCCTTAGCACAACATCAAGTCCTTATATCCATCTATTCAGACACTCTCCATTAAACTTTGTGGGTTTTCCTCCTCCGAGTCTTACACATTTCTTGTCATGTTTATTCTGGGTTATTTTATGGTCTCTTGTTGTGAATGGGTTTTGCATCCTCCCCTTAGCTTTCAACTTTTCTTTTTAATCCTCCCCCGAGGAGGGAGGTTGAGGGAGAGAGAAAGGGAAACATTGATCGGCTGCCTCCCACACGCACCCTGACCGGGAATCGAACCCGTGACCTTTCTGTGTACGGGACAGGACGACACTCCAACCTAGCCACCCCAGCCAGGGCTCTAATCGACTTGATGATTAGATGGCTTTGCATCCTCTGCAACTAATAGTAACTCTGCCCCCTCCACTCCTCATCCTTAAATTGTTATATTTGCTACAATTGCAAATACAATGCTGAATAATACCACTGACTCGGAACATCTCTAGAGGTTCAGGCATTTGCCGTGATAATCTAACCTCATTCTTCAGGACAGTAGCCACAAGCCACACGGGGCTGTTGGGTACCTGAAGTGTAGCTAGTGAGACTACGGAACTCAATATTTCATATTATGTAATTGTATTTATTTTAAATGTAAAAATTGATGCTTGATTTAGTAAATGGAAATCCCAAGTATGTCTAAAACAGCTTGAGTATGTGAATCTACGTTTTCATCGGTACATTTTAGGAACTCCAAGTTCTGATTGCCTATGAAATTGAGCATCCAAATTGAGATGCGCTATGGGTATAAAATACACACTGGATGTTGAAGCCTTTGTATGAAGACATAATGTGAAATATCTTATTAATATTTTTCTGATTACATGGTGCAATGACAATACTTTGGACGCACGAGGCTAAGTAACACATTCAAGTTAATCTCCCCTGTCGGTAGTTCTTCACGTCAGAAATGAGAGCTGTGGAATAACACCTCCCGGAGGGGCTCTGATAGCTACCCAGACGGGGTGCGGAGGAACCCCCTCTGGGAAATGGCATCCTGGACCCTCCCGTGGACCCCAGGCGGACACGCGCCCCCCGCGCCCCCCACGGGTCCGGGAGGAGGTATGAGAAAGGGAACTAAGGCATTGGGCTTTGACTCTGCGCCTTATTATGATTGGACTGCCTTAGAAAAGTTTACAAGGGATACTCTGTCTTAGCATTTGAAAGACTTCAGCTCATGTATTCTTCCAAACAATCCCCCGGAGTTCTTACCATCACCCCCATCCTGCACACAAGGAAACTGAGGCCTAGGGTTCAGTGATCTGCCCAAGTCACAGGGCTGCTGAGGGCAGAGCAGGGAGGAGTCCAGGTTGCCTGACTCACGAGGGTCACAGCATTGGGCCCAGGCCTCTGAGGTCCGATGGAGGTTATGGATGCATGAACACCCACAGGACGCATAGTTTTGCACAGAATTTCAGGTTAAAATCTCTCTGGTCTGGTCACCCCATCCCCCACCATTCCAGGGAAAGTACAGATGAAGTCCTGGGAAATACAGATCGCCCCTCCCCCTTCAGGGAACCCCTCCAGGGCTGGGAATGGGCCACTCTCCCACTGTTCCTTCACCCTTGTCCCTGCATCCACCTCCCTCCGCACCCCAGAGCCCTGGCTCCGAAGGGAAGGGAAGGGAAGGGAAAGGAGTGAGCCCTGACCTGGGAGTGACAGGAAGCGACAAATCAGAAGTCAAGCCAATGAAGAGCCAGTGACTCAAGGACATTTGCAACTTCGCTTGTTTACAGGGCTCCTCCTGGAGAGGCATTCCCCCCGCCTCCCCCCCCCTCCCCCAACCACCACCAAGCCCGGCCCAACACAGGCCACCAGAGGGACAGCCAGGAAAGGGGAAGGCGTACTGCCTCCCGGTCTCCTCGCAGCTGGCTCTCCCTCCTCTGGGAGTGGCCCGGCTCCCCCTCCTGCCCAGGGCCTCAGGAGGAAGCGGCTGGGCTTGAAATCGGATCTGCCAGGCCCCGGTCGGTTTCACTTCGCTTCTCAGGGCTCGGCTGAGGAGTCGGGACTAAAAGGACACTCTGAGGGCTCCAGGGGGAGCTGGGCGACCTGCACTCTCTCCAGAGAGGGCAGCAAATCTGGCAGGTCTTGGTCCAGCCGGAGCATAT
>NW_005355708.1:774457-778242 GCF_000412655.1 Myotis brandtii | reverse complement strand
GGGGTTGAAGAGCAGGGACCCCCGGAGCCAGACTCCCCGGGTTACTGGAGCTGGCTCAGCCCCTTTGGGCAAGGTTTCCTCATCAGCTTTCAAAGTGACCGGTGACAATATGAATGCCGGAGCCTTAGTGTGAGGATTAAATAAGCGAATGTATGCCAAGCCCTCAGCACCCCGGTGCATAAGGCTATGATGCTGGACCGCACTCTCTCGGCCGCTGCCCTGCGTCTACCCCTTGAAAAGTAGGAGAAAAATTCCAGCATCTCCAGGGACCCTCTGGCCATTGTCACTCCCCTAAGTTCAAGAAGGACACGCCATTGACCTGGGTCACACACTTCCACTGCTGCCTGAGGACACTAAGCCAAAGTCTCCAGGGCTGACCCCTTTCCATGTCCATGGGGGTCCCCAGGATGAACTGTGGGGGAGAGGGGTGCTCCAAGCTTCTGGAGCCCAGGTGCAGACTGCAGCCCGCTCTGGCTTCCCTCCTTCCCTCTTCACCTGTCACCTGCCAGGACGCAGGGCAATGCCCATTCTCGAAGGCAGGACTGAAACTTTGACTTCAGTTTGACCCGGATAAATGAGGTGGAGGTGAGAAGAGAGTTCTCCTCCATAGCTCAGGATTTTGGGGGGCCCATGGGTGCTACTACCAGCAACAAATAATACACAAAACCTCAGCACGCTCAACCCCCCAATAAAATACAGCCTTGTCCTCTGGACCTAACCGGGTTCTCACTACAGGTGCCTGTAAGTTGTACTGCCAGCCCTCGGGGTTCTCTGTGCTCTCAGCCTCTCTACCCCCATCATTTGAGCGTGAACCCCATGGGGAGGAGGGGGACACCAGTTCCCGTTGGATGCTGCAGGACCTAGGCAACATTTTTTTTTTATTTTTAAAATATATTTTTATTGATTTCAGAGAGGAAGGGAGAGGGAGAGATAACATCAATGCCTAAAGATGGCTCGGGGCCTCAAATACAAAATCGTATCTTCCATTAATCACCCGACGATGGACGATGGCCACCTGCCTAAGGACAGCCGGGCTTTCAGCTCTGTCCTCGCACCAGCAGGGACTGTGCCAACAGCTTTCGTAGCTACAGAGGCACCGAGGAAGCCACCTAAGGGGGAAATCAAATTGTGCAGGGCCTCCTCCTGGCCATGGTTTTCTCCTTGGTGCAGAGAGGTTTTTAATTTCGCTGAAGAATGTCTCTAAGAAACTAATTTCCATAATAAAAATGTAATGTACAAACAGTCACTTATTCCAAAAAGCTAAGAAAATAAATTCCTGGTGAAGAAAAGATGACTTTATTTTCTTATTTATTTTATTTATTTTAATATATCTTTCTATTGATTTCGGAGAGGAAGGGAGAGAGAGAGAAAGACATCAACGATGAGAGAGAATCATTGATCGGCTGCCTCCTGCACGCCCCCTACTGGGGATCGAGCGCGCCACCTGGGCATGTGCCCTTGACCAGAATCGAACCCAGGACCTTCCAGTCCGCAGGCCGATGCTCTATCCACTGAGCCAAACCAGCTAGGGCCCTGGGCAACATTTTAGGGAACGGTTGGTGGAGACCACCAGGACCCTATTACCAGCAAAGGAGGGCTCTGGATGCCAGGGCTGCTATTGGGCCTGGCGCCCGAGTGCAAGCTGGCCGGGCCTGGGGGAGTCTCTACGCTCCTCACCGGAAGGAGGCCCAAGGCTCCCCAGGAGGCGTTTTTCAAGCTGTGGCTCAGGGTACGTGGGAGACCAATGGCTAAGCTTCCTTCCGAAGGTGCTGCAAGCGGAGAAGGGCCACGTCCAACCACACACTCAAGTCCCTGTGCAGAGCAGGCCTGGGGGGAGTCCTGGCCGGAGCTGGCCTTCAGGGTCTGGTTCCTCGTCCCAAGGTCGGAGAAGAGCCTTCCGGTACACAGGTCAGGAGACCTGAGTGGGGTCAGCATTCTCGGCTTCCAGGGCACAGTTGCTCAACTCCGTCCCTCCCTCCCCCCCGCCCTCCGCCCAAGCCTTATCTCTGGCATCAGCCCAGATCCTGTTCTTCCAAGGGACAGACTCCTCCCTCCCCCACTGGGGACGTGGGAAGTCCAGCCAAGGAGCTGGAGTCACTGCCCAGCAGCAGTCCTGGGTGCTCTGGCCTGGGAGCCTCCACTCCCAACCAACCCAAGGGGGGGAGGGTGGGGAGAGAGAGAGAAAGAGAGGGAGAGAGAGAGAGAGGGAGAGAGAGGCTGCTAACACCTTGCCTGCCACACCTAGGCACAGCCTGTCCCGGCCACAGAAATCAGCCAACCACTCCAGAGTGGAGGGAGGAGGTAGGACTCTCTGAGCCAGAGCCAACCCCAGGCCCTTCTGGGAAAGCTCCGGACACGTGTCCAGAAGGGTCTCAGATCCTCTCTCCCAGATCAACTTCTGCCTGTGCTCCCTCTGCCCTGTTTTGTAGATAAGACTCATCTGCGTGGGCCTCCCTGGCTGGGTCTGGACATCAGCACCAGTAAATGAGTGTGGGAGAGAAATGAGGGGGAAAGGGCGGAAATCCCAGAAAACGGAGGAAATCCCAGAAAACGGAAGGCACGCTCCAAGGGGAGGCCGCAGCTAGCAAAGAGAACAGGAGCACTCGGTCAGTGGCCAGGGCCCGTACATTCAGAGGTATCAGAGGGGCTGGGACTCCCCCAAACCGCCACCTCTGGGAGCAGGCTCATTTTTTCATACTGGACCCCGCCCCGCCCCCCAACCCTGGAAAGACAGGAGAAGGAGCTTGGGTACCTCCCAAGATTCCCTGAACCCCTGTTGTGGGAAGGAGCAGCTGCCCTCAAGGAGGAGGGCAGGGGTGAAGTCCAAGTTGGGAGGAGATAAACCACTCTAATCTGCTGGTCACATGCTGTTCACAGGGCAGCGGATGAAAGCTGGGACCCCAGGGCACCCCCACACTCGGGGCACACTCACAGCGGGGGTCCTGGCTACCCCACGAGGACAGACCCTCACCAGGGTCCTGCAGATGCCTCGTTTATTGTTTCGGGAACCCTGAGACCAGGGAGAGGTCTGGCTGGGCCCTGCCCTGGCCCCACAAACTCCCCTTTTTTTCGGGGGGATCCACAGCGCAGCTCCCCCTTCCTTTGTGCCCTGTTCTTTGTTCTCTTAAAATCCAGTCCACCCTGGCGGTGGTCCCCTCCTCCACCTCAGCCTCAGAAAGGGGCGGAGGGAGGCGCGGGGAGTTATTAGAAACCCAGACTGTGCAAAGTTGCGTTGCGGGAGGCCCTCCTGCAACGGCCGCTCATTGTTTACGGGGCTGAATGGGGAGGGCTCACTCTGGTCCAGATGGCTGCCGGGGGGCGAGGATGCGGGGCAGTCTCTCCCCTAGCACCCCAAACCCCCTAGAGAGGAGAGGGGCTTCACAGCTCAGGGACCCTGTCTCCATTCAAAGGCGCAGACACAAGGGCGAAGAATGGGCACCGTGGCCGCCAGCGGAGGCCGTGGGAGCCGGTCAGATTGCAAGCGGTGACAACCAGAAAAGAAAAAGCATTGTGTCCCCCCTCCATTCTCCCAGGGAGAGAAAGAAAACTTCCAGAGCCCGCGCCGCCGTCTCTCATCGGGAAACACCGGGAATCTGGTTTGAGTTAGCGGAGGACACCCCTCCCCCCGGCCCGGGTCTCAAGCATTGTGTCCCCCCTCCATTCTCCCAGGGAGAGAAAGAAAACTTCCAGAGCCCGCGCCGCCGTCTCTCATCGGGAAACACCGGGAATCTGGTTTGAGTTAGCGGAGGACACCCCTCCCCCCGGCCCGGGTCTCACGCACACCC
>NW_005355708.1:760272-773052 GCF_000412655.1 Myotis brandtii | reverse complement strand
CTCCCGGACCCAGTACCATCTGGGGCGCGACTCTCCCGGGGGGGCTCAGCGAACTCCTCCCGAGGCTCGTCCCTTTCGGAGCAGCGACCAGACACCCCCAACCCCGCCTGCTCGCCCCTGGGCCCAGGACAGACCGGTGGGAGCCCGCCGAGGCGCCGTCTGGGTCCCGGATTCCATCCCAGACACACTGGAAACCGGAGGGGCCTGAGGACCTGGCCTGGGGCCGGGGGTGAGGAGGCTGTCGGCAGGTGGCCGGTCTTTGATCTTCCTGCCTCTCCGACTGCCCTTTGCCTGACTGTCTGCGGAGGCCAAGTTCTCCCAATGAAACTTTCTTAAATAGATGGATCGACTGCCTCCTGCACGCCCCCTACTGGGGATCGAGCCTGCAACCCGGGCATGTGCCCTTGACCGGGGATCCTTCCGTGACCTCTTGGTTCATAGGTCGATGCTCAACCACTGAGCAACACCGGCGGGGCCTTCAAGTGAAACTTAAGGGGATGAACTCCTGAGTCCCAGGGTCCGCATCCTATGAAAAGCAGGCCTTGGGTTTGGTTCTTTTTAGAGAAATAGCCTCCATTTGTAAAGGACACCCACCACCCCGAGGCCCGCGGTGGACTATTGCCCAGGAGAGAGGGCACAGCACGTCAAGGCTCCCTTGCTGTTAGCCGCTCCCAACTGGGGTTTCAAGGGAGGGGGTGGAGGTAGTGGAGGCTGCAGGCTCCCTCCTACCCACCTGGCCTTGGATGGGACCCTCAGTGGGCCCCTTCCCGCTGGTGCTTTCCCCTCTTCGCTGCTAGCTGTCAACCCTCCCCCACTCCGCCCGACCCCCTCCCCCATTCGCTGGTCCCAGGTCCCTTAGAAACTAAAGTCTTATCTGTCCCAAGAAAACTCCCAGGTCCCGGTCCCGGAGGCACTTCCGCCCCTTCTCTTTCCCCACATTTAAAACAAAGTGTTTTGTCTTTAGGGCTCGCTGACGGTAATCTGTTCTTTCCACAGGTGTTGGGGTTGGCCCTCCGGGTTAGATTACATATCAATTGAGCAGATTCGCCAGAACAAAGTCCCGCGGCTCCCTGGGATCCTTCCGCCCTTCCTGGAACTGAGCTCCTGCCTCTGAGGCCCCTTCCACCAACATTGAGCGTCCGTTGAGGTTTGCCTGTGGTTGTAGGAAGCCGGATCCAGACCTCAGGAGGCCCACAGTGGGCACAGGCTGCCCAGGGAAGGATCTCAGATGCTTCTAGAAGCTGCTCCTCCCTGCGCTGCTAGGACGCCGGTGGGAGGCTTGACTGGAAGAAAAGTGCTCATTTTCTCTGGGATTTGGGATCCCAGGCCTGTGAATTTTGGGAACCTCCTAGGTATCAGGTATCTAGTTGTAGACTAGAGCTCTCTATGGGTAAGCAGAGGAAATGAACAGCAACAACAACAAAGCCTGCCGCTTGCATAAGTAACACCCACCTTGAACTTTCTGGCAAGCTCTAAGCCCCTGACTCCGGACAGGGATTTCAGTTCTCAACTGCAGCTTTGGTGTCATTTGACCTATAAAGCCCTTAGGCCTGGGCACACGTCTCTGCCTGCCCCAGGTGCCCGGCCAGCCCTTGGACTTGGGCACACGTGATCCTTACAACCCCAGGGGCCTCCTACCTCCCAGCGTGTGTTAGCGTGGGGTTCTGGGCACTGGAGCTCGGATGGTTCTGCCCCAGCCCCACCAGGATCCGTCCCATGGGGTCATTCTGTTTCCTTGTAGAAAAGTGGGAGGCCCCACTCGCTCTAGCCTGGCGCTTGCCATAACGCCTGACTCTTGGCAGGACATTTCATTTTCTGGAATGAGCTAATCTCTAAGGCCCCTCCCACACAGATGCTCTGCGACTTCCCATCTCTATCCGAGTCCCCCACCCCCAACCTTCTCCCTCACCGAGGTCGTCAGACACGGTCCCTCCTGGATGGACACCTCAGGGTGTCCCCAGGGCCTGCTGTTGGCATAGTTTGGAGTGGAGCCCCCGTGAGCTGAGGCCCTGCCCACCCTGGACCGTTCACTGCCACCCGCTGGGCAGAGGCTTTCACTCCTTGGTTCCCTGTTACTGGGAACCACCTGGAGCCCCTTGGTGGGCAGGGCCACCTCTGCTGAGCAGCCTGGGAAAACCCCCAGGATCCCCGACCTGGGGGTCAGGACAAGGCCCCCCACCACCCAGGCTCCCAGCCATGAACCCTCCTGTGAGGGGGTTAACGTGCATCAGGGCTCTGGGGCAGCCAGTGCACCCCGAGAGTAAAACAGCAGGTCACCCCACGGCTCCTTGGAGTCAGGATGGTGTGGTGTCCGATTGCTGTTTTTTAAAAAAATATATTTTTATTGATTTTAGAGGGAGAGGGGGAGAGACAGAGGAAGAGAGAAACATCAGTTGGCTGCCTCCTGCTCGCCCCCTGCTGGGGATCGAGCCCACAACCCAGGCATGTTCGAGCTCTAGGTGCATGGGATGATGCTCAACCCAGTCACACAGGCCAGGGCTGGTTGGTGTTTGAATCTCCATGTGGACTGGAGTCTCCACGTAGAATGTCGGCTGGATGAATGAACGAGCCGTGTCCTGAGCCCCAGAGCCCTCCCTTCTCCCACCTACAACCCTAGCCCCAAACTGAGCTATGTTTGGTAACCCCCCCGCCACACACACACACACCTCCCCAAATGAGCTTGCTGGGCCATCTACAGGGTCACACATATCCCCAGGATGGCGTTCCCAGGCTCAGGGGGTGAGGGAGGCGCTGTGTCAGTGGACCCCTGACTGGAGGGAGAGATTCCGCTCAGCAGGCTGGGACTCCGTGGGCAGGAAGCATCAGAAGAGCTGAGTTAGGCCTGAGAAGGTGATGATGTGGGGCAAGGGGCAGCAGCAGAGCAGAGAGCCACGAGTTACTAGAAAGGGGTTCAGGCGTGGGGTCAGAACACCTGGGTGGTGTGACCCTGGAGCATGCACTTGTCTCTTTGAGTCCTGTCTGTGGGGGGGATGGTAACAGTCCGGACCCACAGAGGTCACCTGAGGATCGCGGGAGATAAAGCACGCGGCCTTGCTTTGTGAACTGCCAAGTCCAATGCAAGGGACCAGGTACTGGTTTGTTGTTGCTAAGTCCTACTGAGGCTTCTGGGTCCTGTGGTGTCACCTCCATCCCTCTGCACCTGTCTGTCATGTGCATCGTCATGTTATTAACACGCAGCCCCTGAACACTGAGCGGGGACATTTCCCGAAGGTGGGAGATGACACCCAATGTCCTGTTCATCCGGGAGGGAGAACAGGATGGGGGAGAACCATGTAACCGGAGCTCTGGGCTCCGCAGCCAATAGTGTGAACATCAGCAAAGGCAGGGAGTCTCGGAAACGGGGACCCCGGAAGGAATGTTCTGTGTGGTTCCCAGACGTCTCCAGCCCAGAGCTTCACCCAGCAGTGCCCCCCCCCCCCCCCCCGCCCCGCGACAGGTGGAAGAGCCGAACCTGGCCTCTCAGCGGACGTCTCCTCTTGGTGCTCCGAGGGCCGGAAGATCGGGACTGGGAACACAGGCCCTGGGTCAGACGGTCCTGGGCTCGAATCCCGGCCTCCCTCTAGGACCCGAGAGCAGTCACCTGAGCTCCGTGGGGCTGGGTTTTCTCATCTGTAGATGGGGACCATGTGGGTACCCACCTCATGTAGTTGGCGTGAGGTTGTTAGATAATGCAGGTCAGAGGTCAGCATAAAGCTGGGACCCCATGGGGGCTCCCCACATGGCCGCCAGCCTGTCTCCAAATTAAAGGCCCAAGGGTGACCTTCTGGAACCATGTTTTTCCTGGGCATCTTCGGGCACAGAGCGGGCCCGCCCTGCAGTGTTTCCTAGAATTGAGCTAAGAGAAGTCCTACTGAGGCTTCTGGGTCCTGTGGTGTCACCTCCATCCCTCTGCACCTGTCTGTCATGTGCATCGTCATGTTATTAACACGCAGCCCCTGAACACTGAGCGGGGACATTTCCCGAAGGTGGGAGATGACACCCAATGTCCTGTTCATCCGGGAGGGAGAACAGGATGGGGGAGAACCATGTAACCGGAGCTCTGGGCTCCGCAGCCAATAGTGTGAACATCAGCAAAGGCAGGGAGTCTCGGAAACGGGGACCCCGGAAGGAATGTTCTGTGTGGTTCCCAGACGTCTCCAGCCCAGAGCTTCACCCAGCAGTGCCCCCCCCCCCCCCCCCGCCCCGCGACAGGTGGAAGAGCCGAACCTGGCCTCTCAGCGGACGTCTCCTCTTGGTGCTCCGAGGGCCGGAAGATCGGGACTAGGAACACAGGCCCTGGGTCAGACAGTCCTGGGCTCGAATCCCGGCCTCCCTCTAGGACCCGAGAGCAGTCACCTGAGCTCCGTGGGGCTGGGTTTTCTCATCTGTAGATGGGGACCATGTGGGTACCCACCTCATGTAGTTGGCGTGAGGTTGTTAGATAATGCAGGTCAGAGGTCAGCATAAAGCTGGGACCCCATGGGGGCTCCCCACATGGCCGCCAGCCAGTCTCCAAATTAAAGGCCCAAGGGTGACCTTCTGGAACCATGTTTTTCCTGGGCATCTTCGGGCACAGAGCGGGCCCGCCCTGCAGTGTTTCCTAGAATTGAGCTAAGAGGGAAAAAATGAGCCCGTTATCTGCAGGGGCAGTCCCGGTCCTGATAAAGGAGTCTGCCAGGCTCCGGGGCTTCCCAGGACTTTCTGTCATCCTCTCCGCTGGAGGGCAGCCTCCTGGGCCCCCAGGGAGAAGGTGAGACCAGGGACTGGGGGTGAGGGGGGGGGTGAGGAAAGGGGGTCTGTCTGTGCCCAGAGAAGGCTTCTCTTCTCCCCGAGAGGCCAGCTTGCAGGCACGTGTGGCCTCAGTAAGAGCCCGGAGGAGGCCGGTCACTGTGACTCGTTGAGTACTTCACTGTAGGCTCGGATTCCGCATCTCACTCCCATTTTTTCAGATTAAACACAGGAAAGGCTAAATAACTTGCCCGAGATGGCACAGCGAAATCCGGTTCCTAGACTGAAAAATGCTAAGCAGTCAGGCCCAGAGCCTGCAGTTTTAGCCACAAAACCACGAGACGGCAGGAAAGGAAGCAGATTCTGGCTGAAGTGTGAGTGATCTCGCTACGTGAGTGATCACGCCAACTACATGAGGTGGGTACCCACGTGGTCCCCATTTTCAGATGAGAAAACCCCAGGGCGGGCAAGGGGAGGTCGCTAGAGGAGATGGGCACCGTCTTACCGAGCAGACAGACGCCTACCTGCCTGGGAAGGTCCTACATTGTGTCCCCGAGACCCAACACACCCGCTTCAAGGCCGTTCTTACAAGGCCACAGCCGTGTCCCCTCTGTTTTCATCACCCGCCTCCCCAGCCCACATCCACACCAAAGACCCCAGTTACATTCCTTCCTGGAGCTCAGCACATGGCCCAGGGGGGAAGAGGATGGTGACTGGAGCTGAAGGCATCACTCAGCATCCTCTCCGTCCCAATGTGATGTGACACATCGCCCAGACGTTCCCAGCGCTTAAAGGAACAGTGCCTCCCATCAGTGGGTTCCTGTGCCTGTGCGCTTTGTTGAGGTGTTCCCAAGGCCTTCCCTCCCTTTGCATGGGGTCCCCCCAAATCCCAGACCCTTGGGTTGAGCATCTGATGTTGTGTACTTCTGCCTGACTCGGGGGTCTCCCTACAGTTTCCCGGCCCCCTGGGCACACCGTGGGAGCCTCCTCGCAAGGAAGGGCTTTGCAAGGTAGCCGCCTTGCCCCCCGACTGGACACTTCTGCTCCCACATTCAAGCCTACAGGATGGTGTCTTGAGTCAATGGCTGTCACGGATGGAGAAGGGCCTGGCATCTCTGTGTCCCTTCTGACCGTGGAGAGAATGGAGAAGAGGTGCAGATACACGTGTTTGCTGGCGGGGTGTCATTGTCAAAGCTCATCATGGTGGCCACAGAGTTTTCTCTTCTCCAGAGTGGTCAGTATCCTGTTGGCTCGCATGTGTATGCATGTGTGTATGTGTGTGTGCGCGTGTGTATGTGTGTGCCCTTCCTCTGCCCCTGCGGAAGCCTTTGAGTCATAACAATAACTCATCTAGCCCATTGTCAAGGCTAATTTACACTTCCCCAGCTTGATGCCTGATGCCTCCCGGACTGACGCTAGCTTTCTCCTCTCCCCAAGCCCTCTGTCCCCTCCCCGAGCTGGATGCCCTCCAGGAAGCAGTTGTGGTTGAAGGCAAAGACATGTCAGGTCAGCTAGCAATGACGAGTCTGTGTCAGGCAGCAGGCTGCCCTGGGCCCAGGCCCCTGCTCCAGGTCAGAGGCGTTTCTGAGAAGTGAAGTCCAGGCTCCATGATGTAAGCGGTCTCAGCTGAGAAGACTTAAAGGCGGGCTGTGGGGTAGGGTGGACTCAGTGGCCGGGGGCTGGAGTCACCTGGGCAACCTCCACTCCCAGGTCTGGAGGTTGACGCTGGCCGTCAGCGGGACGCTCAGCTGGGCGGCAGCCAGCACACCTGTGCATGGCTTCTCCATGTGGAACAGCGTGGATTTCTGCTCGAGGCGGCAGCCACGTGCCGAGATCCAGTGCCCAGGAGAACCGGCAGAAAGGCTAGGGCTGCCACGATGAAGTACCACCAGCGGGGTGAGTTAACAGTTACTCTGTCACAGTCCGGGAGCTAGAAGGTCCAAATCAAGCTGACGGCAGGTTGGACCCTGCTGGGGGTTGTGAGGGAGCCTCTTTTCCCTGCCGCCCGCTCGCTCCCGGTGGCGCGCCCTGATGCTCTGTCTTTACGTGGCCTTCTCCCCGCCTTCAGCCCTCTTTCCCCTGCGTATCTGTTTCTGTATCCAAATTTCCCCTTTTGTAAGGATCAGAGCCAAATGACCTCATCTTGACTCAATCACCAGCAAGACTATTTTTAAATAAGGTCCATTCACAGATGCTGGGAGTTAGGAAGTCATCTGGGTTTGTTTTTTATTTTAATCCTCACGCAGACATTTTTCCAATGATTTTTAGAGAGAGTAGAACGGAGGGGGAGAGACAGAGAGAAACATCCATGTGAGAGAGACACATGGATTGGTTGCCTGCAACCGAGGCACATGCCTTTGACCGGAATCAAACCCGCGGCCCTTCAGTCTGTGGGCTGACGCTCTATCCACTGAGCCAAACGGGCCAGGGCAGGATGTCCACATCTTTTGTGAGGACACCATTCAACCCATAACCATGACGCAGCCTAGAAAGTCCCGTAGCATCACTGTGCTGTGGTCACAGGCCCCTCCCCACCGGTTCAAGGGGGAGGGAACATGGCCCCTCTTTCGATGGGAGAAGATCACCTGAGAGGGAGAGGCTGCTGCAATCCCTGTTGCAAGATACAGTCTGCCACAACAGTGCTTTATATATGTGTGTGTACACACAGACACACATGCACACATGGGGGTGGCCAAAAGTAGGTCCACAGCTGCACTGTGACATTCTTTTGGGTTAATAAAGCTATTGTAATGATCATAACCTGCGTGTCTACTTCCATATGAACCACTGTAGGCCTACTTTTGCCCACCCCCATATATTTATATATATAATATAAAATATAAAATATAAAAATATATATTTTAGTTGCTAATATGTAAGCATAAGGGGGTTTACATAAAATTTGGGATTCTGGCTCCCGAAGAATCCGAGGAGCCGGGCAGCGTGGCTCTGGGTTCCGGGTGCGGCCATCAGCGAGAGCCGCCCCTTTCGGGAGCCGGTGGGTTCGGCGACCCATTTCCTGCGTCTCCTCGTCTAGGGTCACCTGTGGTTTCCCTTCCCTCACCCGCTTCTCTCCTGTCTGTCCTCGTTGCCGTCCCCGGGGGGGGGGGTGGCCTGAGGGTGCCCCCCAGCCCTGTCCAGGCAGGACCTAGGAACTCCCCTGAGGCTGGTCTTGGTGTCAGGACTGGAACAACCCCGCCCCCACCCCAGGGGCCCACAGAAGGCACCTCTGATTCACAGGCCAGCAGGCGTGTGCAGGGCTGGTCGGGGCAGGAGGCCGGACAAGCACAGGCAGCTGATTGCAGAGGGAGGGCGAGGCGGGGGTGGAGGTGAGCTGGAAACTGCAAACAGATGTGTGCAGATCCGCCCTTTGGGGGGGGCCGTCCCCCCTGCTCCCCGCCCTGTCTGCCCCGCCCCCACGGATCTCCTTCCAAGAAATGACGTGGGGACTCCCTCTGAGGTGGCTTCCCTGACTCCCCGCCATTCCCATTCGTCCGACTCTCCCAGAGCCTTCCCGGACCTTCCCCGCTACCAGCCAAATCCCTTCACAGCACGGCCTCCTGTAAACAATGCCGGGTCTCAACCACAGTCCCGTCACCCAGAGGCCTCGATCTTCTCCTCAGAAGAGACAGTGGAACACACAGGGGCCAGGACAGGAGTCAGGGAGGGCGTTCCAGGTCCCTCCACCCCGAGGAGTGCCAGGTTCTCTCCAGGCTGGGACACACGGCGTTTGGGTGGGTCCCGGGCACTGTCACCACCACAGGCTCCTCTGGCCTCTGTGTGTGCCCCCTCCCGCCTTCGGAAGAGCGAGTGAGTTCATTTATGAGCCTCTGTGCATACACACAGGTGTCCTGGGTGGTGTGTGGGTGTCCTCCATCCAGCGTTGGGCTGCGGGGCCCTAGTAGGTGTGGGGGGACGTGGAGAAGCCTGCCCAGTCTCCCCACAGACCGGGCACGGTGCCAGGCCCGGAACGCAGGCAGGGCTGGCCTCTACCCACAGGCGACAGCCGCAGAGGGAGAGGTCTGGGGGCCCATCCCCAGCACCTGCGATGAATACTTTGCAGGTGGATGGTGGGTGTGGGTTTTCTGACCTTGGGGAAGGATTGTTTGGCTCCTAGAGGTGGAAACCATTTAGGAAGGGGAGGTGGGGGAGGAGCAGGAAAACAAGCATCCCGTGGTTGCCAATTTCATCCAGGGCTGGCTGGCACTTCTCTACAGAAACGAAGACTGCTGGGAAACAGCGGGCGGGAGGCCCGAGGTCCGGGAGGGCCAGGGCTTGGGATCCCGCCAGCCTCTGCCAGTCTATGAACCCCCAGAGAGAAAAGATGCACAGCGGAGCTCCAAGCAAAATGAGTCCTCTTTCCCGAGAGCTGCCACACACATCACTGTGCACGGGGTGGCTGAACCCAGCAAACGCGTTCTCTCACAGTCTGGCGGCTGGAAGGCCACACTCACGGTGTTGGCAGGGCCGGTTCCCTCAGGAGGCTCTGGGGGAGGGTCCTTGTCCCCCCAGCCCCTGGCGGGGAGCTGCATGGAGCCAGTCTCTCTCTTCCTTTTCACACAGTCTTCTTCGCTCTGTGCGTCTCTCTGCGTCCTCGCCTTTTCTCATAAAGACAGGCCATCGGACTGGGGGCCCACCCTAATCTAGTGTGATCGCTCGTTAACTAGTTACACCCGCAAAGGTCCCGCTTCCAAATAAGGCCCCGTTCCGAGGTTCCAGGGGGGGGGGGGGGGGGTGAGGGACGGGCAGGGAGACACAACACTTCTACAGTACCCTCGACTACCTTATCTGGGGGTCCCCCCCGGAACCCCATAGAGGTTCCAGCAAGTATCAGCTTGACCGGAAGCCACTTTAGACCAGGGGTCCTCAAACCCTGCTCGTGTTTGGGTGGCCCACGCACTCAGAACGATTTTCACATTTTAAAAGGACGCGGACAGAGACCAGAATGAAATTTCATTGCAGGTGAAAGTTATATAAAACTCTCATCTCAGGGTCCCTTAAGTACAACAGCCACGTGCTTTCACTGCTGTGTCTTTCTCTGGCTGCTTCCTGGAAGCCTGAATTGTTTACTCCCTGGCCCTTCAGGGAGAACGTTTGCCCAAAGGAGGGGACATCATTGCCCTAAAACAATGTTTCCTGCTTGGCCGCCCAGAGCACGCAGGCTTCCCCCCGGGCCGGGTCCCCTCCTCCGGGTGAGCAGCGTCTGGCCCTGGCACTTACCTGGCTGTCGCTGGCAGGTGTCCTTATCTGTGAAACGGGGGAGAGGGGAGAGTCCTGCTTGTGGGCCTGTGTGGGGATTGCCTCAGCTGCAGAGAAGGCCTTCAGCAGGACACAGGTCGGCCGTTGTCCTTGCTGCCCCGCGGCTCTGTCTGCGGCAGGAGGTTGCAGGCCACAGAAAGCCAGACATTTGGAATTCTCTCCTACGCCCGAGTCTAATTCCATTCTTTATCCACACGGAGAGAAGAGAGTCAGAGACGTGCCCTTCGCCTGCCTGGGGGTAGGAAGGGTAGGAACTTTCCATAGGGGTAGGAAAAACCACACCCGAAGGCACAGGACAGCGCCGCTGTGGGCCCGCTGGCGCCCATGTGACCCTCCCGTCCACGCCCCACCTTGCTCTGCGGCCTGTGGGGACCGTGTTCCGGTGACCTCTGGCTTCTGGACGAGCCTGGACCACAAGGAGCCCAGGGAGGAGGCTGGAGGACGGAAGGAGAGGCAGGTCTAGGTGGGGACCTGGGGGTTCTCCAGCTCCCACCTGGGCCTGTGTCTCCGTCCAGCCTTGTCTGTCCGCAGGTTCCAGTCACCTGCCCCTCCGCCGGCCGCGTCAGGCCCCAGGGGCACTGGCACCCGGGTTTCTGACCCTGGGTCCTGCCTTCCTCCTGGTATGAAGCTCTCCGCAGTGATGTGAATGTGAGCACGGTTGCTCCTAGCATGACTGACACGATCTGGAAGGCCAGACACTCCCACCACCCGCTCCGAGGCCCCCACATTTCTAAGATTCAGACGTTTTCTTTGGAGACATTTCCAGAGGCAGGCGGAGCCCGTAGGGTAAGGACTGGGGGTCGGGACTCATTAAGCCAGAGTCACGCCCACAGCAGAATCTCCTGGATGAGCCCAGTGTCCTTTTATCCACGAACAATAGCGATAATCCCTTACAGGTGCAGCGTGTCGTACGGCTTACAAATGACGTTCACACGTAATCGCCCTGCTCGTGCCCATTTTCTGGAGGAGAAAACTGAGGTCTGAAAGTTTTGCATGAACCCCCACCGCTTGGTGTAGAGTTGGGATTTGAGCAGGTGACCGATTTAACAAATGCAAATAGAGGCTGCTTGGTTCAATGTGAATTTCAGCTGCACAACAATGTTTTCGGGTAAACACGTCCCATGCAAAATTTGGTTTTATCTGGCAACCCTACCGCGAACCCAGGTTCCAAACCCTTCAAGACCATGTTGCTGCAGGCAGGTGGAGCCGAGGGGGGCTGCAGCCAGCCCACCCCCCCACCACCCTGCAGCCCATCTACCTGAGCCGCATGTTCGTTCAGAGCCTGGAGGTCCTGTGCCCGAGAGGTCATTTCCCTACGCTTCATTCCATGAGTCTGATGTTGAAAAAGGCAGAAATTGCACCCATTCCACAGATGAGGTAGCGGAGGATGAACTCAAGTTCGAGTTCAAGCTGGGATTTGTAGGAACCCATGTCTGCTAACTCCATGCTCTCTTATACGCAAAGTGCTTTTCCCATTGAGTGACACTGGGAGCTTTTAAGAAAATAACTTCACTGAGTGGAGTCCCGTCTACTGTGCGGGGTTAGGTTCCAAATTATGTACAAGGTAAATGTTATGTGTGGTCAAAATTACCCTGGAAAACCCGTTAATCGCCTTGAAAATTGGTCATCCAGTACAGAGTGCGCTGCGTGTACTGTGATAGATACAGGAGGAGGTCTCTCCTCTGACCTGCCTTAAGCTACCAGCCGTAGGAAACGATGCCCTACGTTCGTTTGCAAACAATGAAGATGCCCACAGTCCCCGAAAGCTGAAGGCTGAGAGCCCCGCGAATCTGCTCCCTCGCCTCCAGCTGGATGTTTACAGATTCAGTTACCACTGTTCTCAACCTTGTTTATGCCGCCGTCCATTCTCTAGTAATGACGTAACTTAATTAAGTCTGATGTCAGCGGCTAAGATGAGCGTGCACAAGGAGAATGAGGACTTCGTTGAAAATGACATTGGATGGTTTGGGAAAGGAATAAGCTGCAAAAATAAAAGAGTGTGTTGAGTTGGAAATGGACAGGAACTGTAACGTTTTAGGGCAAGATAGTAAGAGCTGGACTCCGCTCGGACATCGCCCGGGTTTTCTACTTCGCTAAATGCGGATACTCCGCGTGCCCGTCTGTCTCCCCAGTTTCACGGCAGGAGTCCGCCCCGTGACCTCACTTCCCTCGCAGAGCCGAGGAGAGTTGCTGAGTTTTCAGTGGGTTCAGCTTTTCACTTGTTGGGACTGAGCAGCCACTGCCAAGCTCCGTCTACGCAGAACTGGAAACTGCAGTCTTCCATTCATCATTTCTATACATTTTTTTGCTTTACTTTAAAGAGATAGAAACTGAATTCACTATTGATGCCTTATAGAGGTGGTTTATGTAAGAAAAATACTAAAGAATTCCACATATCGAGCCCATTCTCAAACAGAAAAAAAAAAGAAAAATGCTATGACCCCATATGAACAGATTGGTGAATTAATCTACATTTATGAATCTAAGTAAAAGTAAAGTGTGCCTATGTATATGTTTAAAACTCCCTGCTTTAGTTATGTTTTGATTATACAGAGGCCTTATGAATGTGCATTATACAGTAATGTAGACTATCCTATATAATAAAAGGCTAATATGCAAATCAGCCGAATGGCAGAAAGATTGGTTGCTATGATGCGCACTGACCACCAGGGGGCAGATGCTCAACTCAGAAGGTCAGTGCTCCAGAAGCTGGGCTCACAGTTGGCAAGTGCAGCGGTGGTGGCGGGAGCCTCTCCTGCCTCCACAGCAGCACTAAGGATGTCTGACTGCTGG